>NC_068985.1:46128936-46134937 GCF_001194135.2 Octopus bimaculoides
TATATATGTATATATATATATATATGTATATATATATATATATGTATATATATATATATATATATATGTATACATGTATATATATATATACATGTATACGTATATATGTATGTATATATGTATAGATAGATAGATAGATGACAGACAGATCAAATCTCGTACAAGGAATTAGCAAGAGAAATCACATATGGATGTACGGTGTATGTTTGTTATGCATGCTTGTCTAAAATATTAACTTGTTGAGTGTCTGTGAAAGTTTGACCATCTGCAGAGTATATGAGAACATTTTCTTTGTGTGTGTGTGTGTGTGTGTGTGTGTGTGTGTGTGTGTTTTGTATAAACGCTTCTTTTGTAGTGCGAAATGCGCGTGTGCATGCATACACAGATGTGGACACTCACACACCCTAATGGAGTTCTAATGATGTTTTCTTTTATTGTTTGATCTTTCACTGTCTGAGAAATATTCCGTCAAGGAGTAACTAGTCTTGTAGAAACCTGGTCGATGGCTACGGTGATGGACAGTGTGACGTTCATACTTTTCCTAAAGGCATTAATATCGAAATAATTTAATTTGCAATGAAGAAATAACTGTGGTAAATTCTATATCGCCCATTACCCATAAAGACACGTATATATATATCTTAGCATAATTAAAATTATTTATGTTCTGTGCAGACCTCTGTTATTTTCAACACATGCACAAGCAAACCGATGTCGTTTCCATCCAGACTTATAACGTTCATGTGTGTGTGTGTATATATGTATATGTGCAGGCGTATGTGTTCGCGCTCACTTCACCACACACATACACGCACGCGCACGCACTCATACACACACCTGTATGCCTGATGGATAAAGTTCTTTCATTACTTCCTTGCTGGTACAATGCAATCACTTATAAAGAAAGTACATGAAATAACTGTAAGACACACACACACACACACACACACAAATACACACGGAGAGAGGGAAGGAGAGAAGGAGGGAGAGAGAGAGAGATAGATAGAGGGAGAGAGAGATGGGGAAAGGGAAGAGATAGCGAAAGACCGAGTGTCATAGATGAATGAAATAGAATGTAGAGATTGTGTGAATCGTCTTTGTCGCTGAATTTGGTAGCAACAACAGCAAGGAGTCATCTAAGGAAACCTAGACGTGGCTTGCTTTAACTGCTAAAAATCGTAGCTTAACATTTCTCAACTGACATTACTATCTTAAAAAAAAAGGAAGGACCTCTGTGCTTTCTTAGACATTGGATATCTAGGACAGTGATGTGATACTAGATACACTAATCCTAAGAATAAACAGTATTATCACTGCTGGGGACCTTTAAAAAACTAAAGACGTTTTCAGTAAACACCTGTTGTAATAACGACTTCTTTCTCTTTTACAAAGCTGGTTTTGTGTCAGTAAACAAATGTATAGAAGATTGGTAGTATATAACTGGTATATTTGATTGATTCTAAACGAAGGATGAGCAAAATTGACCGTCGATTGTAGCTGTGAAACGGCTTTGTATATTTATGTTTTTGGTGAGCAAAAATATGATATTTCGGGATTTATGTTTTCTCCATGGCATGAAATGGTTTCAATCATTCTGATCTTTATTTGCTGTAATGTTATCCCTTATCTCTTCAAATGTTTAAGTTTCCATGAGGAGTGACATTTTGTTCTAAAGTTCTTAGATGGTGAATGAACGCTAGTCCGAAACGTTCGATTGTTTCACATCTCATGGCAATTAAAGTAACCGATACCTAATTACAAACTCATAGATTTGAATTAGGATCTTTGTGGGTTTCATCACTGTTTACAATTATCTTTAAAAAAATTTCTTAATGTATAGGCGCAGGAGTGGCTGTGTGGTATGTAGTTTGCTTACCAACCACATGGTTCCGGGTTCATTCCCACTGCGTGGCACCTTGGGCAAGTGTCTTCTACTATAGCCTCGGGCCGACCAAACCCTTGTGAGTGGATTTGGTCGACGAAAACTGAAAGAAGCCCGTCGTATATATGTATATATATATATATATATGTATGTGTGTGTATATATGTTTGTGTGTCTGTGTGTCCCCAACATCGCTTGACAACCGATGGTGGTGTGTTTACGTCCCCGTAACATAGCGGTTCGGCAAAAAGAGACCGACAGAATAAGTACTAGGCATCCAAAGAATAAGTTATGGGGTCGATTTGCTCGACTAAAGGCGGTGCTCCAGCATGGCCGCAGTCAAATGACTGAAACAAGTAAAAGAGTAAAAGAGTATCATATAGATGTAATTCGTGACATTAAATCCGAGTTTGTTATACATTTATTCTCGGAAAATTTTGCAAAAATGTTACAGGTATTCAAAGTTTAATCATTTTCAGAATTTTCAGCCATCAGAGGAGGGTGTGGGGTCGGCATGTCAAAACATTAACGCTTTGAACTCGTAACACCGGTTTACCGGTGAATGGCTTATCTCTCTCTCTCAATATCGTAGCACCGTTCTAGCGGTGGAGTGTGTCTGGAAGCCAGGTATATGGTCAAATCAGGTTCAGGAGATCAGGACTCCAAGGGTTAAACTAAGATCTTATAAAATAAATTATTTTTTTCTCGTATCTCCTTCTCCTCCTCGTGCGCATGCGCAGCATCTTTGCATACTGTGGAAACAGTTCTTCGTCGCAATCAGCTATGCAACATGCGGTGCTTCTTTGCTTTGATTACTATGGAAATAACAATTTTCGTCACGGTGATATGTAAAAACTCGCTTCTGATTGGCTAAAATACCAAAATTTTGCAAATTTTAAAGGCTAATAACTTTTTAGTTATGGATTTATAAGAAAAAGGAATTTCGTTTTCATAATTAGTATACAAAACTTATCCATATACCAAATTTGAAAACAATTGAAACAAAATTGTAAACAGTGACGAAAACCACAAATATCCTTGAATTATTTTTGGTATTTCAAGCAACCATATTTAAAGGTTTCCGTCATTAGCTTATTGGGCATGAGAGGGTTAAAAGCTACAAGTGCTTCTTTTAGTAACTGATGTACAAGACTTAGAGTTCATTGTGAATGCAGCACCGCAACACAGCACGAACGCCCTACCTTTTTTCTCATCGGTATAACCTACGATTTCATGAATATTGATACTTTCCCGTGTGGTCTATATAACTTGCAGTGTCACACAGAACCAATTATTGTGAAATAGGCCAAGCTTGATTTCCACGGTGGCAAGGGATTACATACGGCGCAGTAAAGTCCAGCTTACTTTTTTATTAAAGCCAGCTTCTGTGATTCAAGCCGCAATAAACACAGCGCAGCAATACTGTTGTGTACTTGCGTATACAGATGATACGAATACCGAAAGAATGCCAATACACACACACACACACACACACACATATATATATATAATACAAATAATAAATGAGTATATGCATATATACGTACATGTATGTACATACCTGCATCTGCATGTATATATAGATGCATATTTGGGTATAGGACGTTGCAAAAAAACAAAACGTGGACAAAATGATAAACAGAAGAGAGAGAGAGAGAGAGAGAGAGAGAAGGGGGGGGGGAGACGTACATACACGCAAGTTATGCGACAAGGCAGTGATAGTGGTGAGGTCTTCTCATAAGTCGGTAGTTTTTCTTAACAAGCAACAGCTTAAGCTACGAAGAATAATATATCGAATATATATACCAAATTTAATGTCCAAGTTAACATATAATTCATTTTAATATTAAAATTGCTTAATTGAAGTGCTCCATGTCGTTTCTATATTCTCTTTGTAAATTATTTCTCTCATTTTAAATATCTTCGGATGAAATAGTTAATTTAGTTGATTAGCAAGGGTGATTTTAATATAATTTTATCCAGCTATATATAATTTGTATGTGTGTGTGCTTTCATCTTCTTCGAAGTAGTAGTAGTAGTAGTAGTAGTAGTAGTAGTAGTAGTAGTAGTAGTAGTAGTAGTAGCGGTAGTGGTGGTGGTGGTAGTGAATATTTGCGTGTTTTCTTCCTGCATTCATTGCCTGTGTGTGTGTGTGTGTGCGTGTGTACCTGCTTATGTGTATCTTGGAGACATCGGTGTGTGTGTGTGTGTGTGTATCTTGGATTACATTTCTATGTTTAGTGTATTTGCTTTCGGATACATCTCTGTGTGTGTGAATCTTATCTTGGATATTATGTTTGTGTGTGTGTGTGTGTGTTTGTATTCTGATGTGTGTGCATATGTGTGTGCGCGTGTGAGTTTGTGTCCGGATATCTGTATGTATGTATGTGTGCATGTATGTGCGCGCCTATATATGTGTTTGTGTGCGTGTGTGTGTGTGTGTGTGCGAGCGCGTACATGTGTGTGTTTGTGTGTGTGTGTGTGTGTGTATGTGTGTGCGTGCGTGTGTGCTAGGATAGATCAGTGTATGTGTCTGTGTGTTTGATGTTTCTGGATAGTATATCTTGGATGCCTGGAAGGTGTATATACTTACATATATGTGTGTATTTGTGTGTGTGTGTGTGTAAGAGAGAGAGCGAGAGAAAGAGAGACAAAGCAAGGAAAGTTTTAATGTGCACTGATTGGTAACTTTTCATTTGGTCGTTCTCGTGTTGGTTGTCTTTCTTCTGTATTGCGTGTGTGCTTATGCTTTGCGCGCTCACTTCTGCAAGTCTATGTAGAGATGTGCGTGTGTCTGTGTGTCCGTTTAAGTGTGTGTATACGAGCGCATCTATGTATATTGATAGCTCGTATGCGTGGCTAAGAGAACGTCAGGCAGAATTGTGTCTGGGTGTACGACGGAGTGTGTGTGTTTGTATTCGGATGTATGTGCCTGCGTGTGTGCGCATGTGAGATTTTGTCCGGATATCTGTATATATGTATGTGTGCATGTGTGTGCACGCCTAAATGTGTGTGCGCGCCTATATGTGTGTGTGTGTGTGTGTTGTGCGTGTGTGCTAGGTTAGATCGGTGTATGTGTCTGTATTATTGTAATAGATTTGAGCATTTTCAGTTGAAGTCTCGCTGGGGTCGGCTTTTGCTTGTAATCTCCCTGCTTCACTAAAATAAAGTACTAATCATATAATTTGTGTTCCTATGAATTTATTGTGAGTTACGAACTCTTGACCTATGGAGGTCTGAACAAAAGGTGACAGACTAGTCAGTTGGCATGAGCTTACGATTTTGCGGTAGGCTATTCGACCTGTTAGAGATAAAGAGTGGATCCTTTGGAAAGGGATTGCATCGTTTTTTAAAAAAAATAAACCATTCTATTTCCTTTAACCTTTTATTCAGCCACTCATGTGTCGTAAGCACACGCTCGCTCGCGCACACACACACACACACACACACACACACACACACACACACAGTCACCTATAACGACGGAATGTCATTTGAATTGTAGCTGAATGAATTAGTAAATGCTGATTTCGATCGTCAGGAAACCTCAGGTTCCTGAAAATTAACAAAAGTTCTGTTATGCGTGTGTGTGTGTGTATGAGAGATAGATAGATAGATAGATAGATAGAGAGAGAGAGAGAGAGAGAGAGAGAGAGAGAGAGAGAGAGAGAGAGAGATTGAAGTGGAAGTCTGCGTTCACATCTGACTGAATTTATACCTGTTGAATTGGTTCCTACATTTATTTACCTATTATCAACACATGCACGGGCCTTGGCATACAACTGATTACAACTTCCCAGTCATTTGGTAGCTATGCAGTTAAACTGATTAATAAACAGGACACACCAAAGGCTAGAATTATTGCTCCAAAGTGTCTTTGATACTCATGACAATCGAAATATAAAACTTAAATGTTCGTTCGCATCGGTCCCGGATTTTTCCTTCTGACTTAACCACTCTCCCTCAAACAATGCTGGTTATGTTATAGTAAACGTTGATTAATCAAGAGAGAGAGTGCATAGTGGCAATAACTTTTGTAAACCATCTCAGATCGGTGAGATCAATGTAGCTAATTTTTAAGTGTGTAAGAGATGTGCAAATGAAATATGTTCGAAAATC
>NC_068985.1:46134961-46136055 GCF_001194135.2 Octopus bimaculoides
AGTGCTTATGTTTCGTGACTCGAAGCAGATGAGAATTAAATATATGTTCGTGGACGGAAGATAAATCTAACACTGGTGACAGGTAATGTTTCGGCATTAGTATATGACGTCAGTCATGAGTAAGTTGTGGTTGCGGTCTGACTGTCAGCTCTGGTCAATCTTTCGGTAAAAATCTATTACATCATAAGTGAGTGTGTCACATAGTGTTTCATCTGCTCGACAGAGGTGACCGGTCAAGCATACTCTCTCGCACATACTTTCTCATGACTGATGTCGTATACTAATACTGAGACATTTCCACAGCGACCATTATAGTATCGATGTACAAGATCAGCCAACTCTATGACTGTATTTGTCTTTAAACCCAAGGTCTGTCCTGCTCGAACAGGCTTATAATCAAAATTCTTCCAGTTTTACCATCCTGTGTCTTTTCCCTTGGCACAATACATCCAGGACTACATTCTACAATGTGTCATTCTTTAATAAGGAAACAGAAATTGATGGTCATTTGGTCGATATTTCTAGCATATCGAGAGACCACGTCTTAAGAGGCTCCCTCAAATACATTTCTGTGCGTGTATGTGTGTTTCTCGAATCGACGGAACATTGTAATGTATTTCGCATGTTTTTAGGGTGCACTTATAAAAATGTAGTGGAGGCGCAATGGCCCAGTGGTTAGGGCAGCGGACTCGCGTTCATAGGATCGCGGTTTCGATTCCCAGACCGGGCGTTGTGAGTGTTTATTGAGCGAAAACACCTAAAGCTCCACGAGGCTCTGGCAGGGGATGGTGGCGAACCCGGATCTTTTTTAAAACGGGGATCACATTTTTCATTAATGTTTTACGTAGTGTTTTTGGTACCGAAAGACTTTCAAACTTCGTATACTTATCTATTTTGTGTTATAGAACAGAAAAATATTTTTGTATTCGAATTTATTTCATGTAAAAAATTATCTTATTTCGATAATTTCAACCAATCTTTGACAAGTATTCAGTTGTTTATATTTACTCCTTTGGCTGATTAAGCGGTGTAAAGCGTATTTAATTTCCATAGCTTCGATTTATTTGCTTTTTTCTTTTTAAATTTGCTGTTTT
>NC_068985.1:46136295-46140956 GCF_001194135.2 Octopus bimaculoides
GATTTCTTTTTTTTTTTAAGAAGACTAAGAGAAAAAGATGTTTTATATGACACATTCTACCAGTGTTCCAAATTTCAAAGTGTTTCGTTAATGAAAAATGTGGCCCCCGTTTTAAAAAAGATCCGCGAACCCTGCTGTACTCTTTCACCACAACTTTCTCTCACTGTTACTTCCTGTTTCTGTTGTGCCTGTAATTCAAAGGGTCAGCCTTGTCACATTGTGTCACGCTGAATATCTCCGAGAACTATGTTAAGGGTACACGTGTCTGTGGAGTGCTCAGCCACTTGCACATTAATTTCACGAGCAGGCTGTTCCTTTGATCGGATCAACTGGAACCCTCGACGTCGTAAGCTTCGGAGTGCCAACAACATCAAATAAAAATGTAGTAGAGCGAAAATGGCAGAATTAATTGGGGTCAGACGAAATGCATTTTGGTAACCAGTTGCTTCCTGTAAATGAGTTCAAATTCTGCAGATTGTAGAAATTTGTATTTCATCCACCTGCGGTTGATAAAATCAAGTTCCGTTACAAGCTCTGTAGATGTGACGATTGTGAAGGCGCGTGGCTGAGTGGTTAAGGTGTCAACTCACGATCGTAAGCTCGTGAGTTCAATACCTGGCGACGCGTTGTGTTCGTTGTGTCCTTGAGCCAGACACTTTATTTCATGTTGCTCCAGTCCACTCAGCTGGCAAAAGCAGTAGTATCCGTATTTCAAAGGGCTACAGTCTGTGTCACGCTGAATCTCCCTGAGAACTGCAATTCAGGGTACGCGTTTCTGTGGAGTGCTCAGCCACTTACACGTTAATTTCAGGAGCAGGCTGTTCCGTTGATCGGATCAACTGGAACACCCTCGTCGTCGTAACCGACGCAGTGCTAGTTTTAAAGTTGGGATGATTTAATTTAATCGACAGTTTCTTGTCAGCAAAATGTTTGTCATCTTGCCTAAGAAATCTGTTAAACGTGTTGTGATGGAAGACTATCTTAGATATGACCAGCACGCACTTTTTTGTTTATCAAAGATAATACTATCTTAGATTTAATATAGTGACATGAAAACTTTCTTTTACTTGAGAGCATCCATACATTTTCTATTGTTTCAAAATTTTCAATTACACGAACGTGGGTTCGAGGTCCAGGTTAGGCGCAATAAGGGCTCTCTATATAGTTATTAACATTTCCTTAAAAAAAATTAAGGTGGCGAGCAGGCAAAATCGTTAGGCTGCTGGTTTAGCAGTATTTCATCCGTCTTTAATTTCCGAGTTCAAATTCCACCGTGGTCGACTTTACTTTTCATCCTTTCGGGGTCAATAAACTAAGTACCAGTTGAGCACTGGAATCGATGTAATCGACTTACTCTTTCCCATCCAATTGCTGGTCTTGTGCCAAAATTTGAAACTAATATTTCCTTCAAAATCGTATGCTACCAATCCATATGCATATATAATACATATATGTGTCTTTCGCTTGTTTTTACGTTCTGAGTTCAAATTCCCCCGAGGTCGACTTTACCTTTCATCCTTTCGGGGTCGATAAATTATGTACCAGCTGCGTACTAGAGTCGATCCAATCGACTGGTCTCCTCCCCAAAAATTGTGCCTTGTGCCTTGTGCCTAGAGTAGAAAAGAATATATGTGTATGTGTGTGCGCAGACACACACAAACACTCGTACACGCACACACACATACACTCGTACACGGACACGCACACACACATATTCACATTCACGTGTATAATGTTTATGTACTTAACACGAATTGACTATTTCCGAAAGCTCAATTTTCATAACATTCTCTTTAAAGTGTTCCGCCATTTGACCTGAGAGACGGTGTATTTATAAATGGAAGTGTGTGTGTGTGTGTGTGCATGCGTATGTGCGTGTGTGTGTGTGTATAATAAGTGTAACTATGCATTTTATGAGTAATATAATTTGTGTGAAATTGTCTGTATTATGACTATACATTTGTGTGTGTGTGTGTGTGTGTGTGTGTGTGCGTGTTTGAGGTGTTATGGGAGGGAATGGTATGAGTACAAAATAGACGCGGTGTGAGTGAAAGGAGACGGTAGTGGGGCTTGTGTGCTGTGAAACTGGAGACGTTCTCAGTGCAAACGGGTTTTTACTAAATTGATTTATGCTCTCACACATGTATTCACACGCATACATACACATACATACATACTTACATACATACATACATACATACATATATGAATACGTGTATGTGTGTGTGTGTGTGTGTGCATATATGTGTGCGCGTGTATATAGACATACGTGTATATAAGACTGCATCCCTTTAAAAGGAATCGGGTCTTTAAAGTTAGTTTCGAAATGATGCCGTTAAACATTTGTCATGCTTTTTTCTTCATCCATATTCCCTTCCTAGAATGAAATCAAGGCCAGAGGGTTAGTCAGCGGTTAACATGCTGCTTGCCGTTGTAAAAAATGTGAAAGTATATTGTCCTAAAAAAAGTAAAAGTAAATTGCGATAGCCACCGGAAGTGACTTCAGTGACTTACCGAAATTTTCTAAGAACATAAAAAAAGAAAGAAAAAAAATGCTCTCACATTGTATTACGTCCAAAAGTACCTCCATGTGTGGTACATTCTACTGATGTCTCTCTTTTACTCTCTTTTACTTGTTTCAGTCATTTGACTGGCCATGCTGGAGCACCGCCTTTAGTCGAGCAAATCGACTCCAGGACTTATTCTTTGTAAGCTTAGTACTTATTCTATCGGTATCTTTTGTCGCACCGCTAAGTTACGGGGACGTAAACACACCAGCATCGGTTGTCAAGCGATGTTTTGGGGGGGGGGGAGCAAACAGACACACAAACACACACACATACATATATATACATACATACGACGGGCTTCTTTCAGTTTCCGTCTACCAAATCCACTCACAAGACTTTGGTCGGCCCGAGGCTATAGTAGAAGACACTTGCCCAAGGTGCCACGCAGTGGGACTGAACCCGGAACCATGTGGTTGGTAAGCAAGCTACTTTCCCACACAGCCATTCCCGCTCCTGCACAGCCATTCCTGCACCTATATGGCTGAGGTACACCGTTCCAACGTACAATAAATATCCATCAACGAACACTACTGAAAAAACAATTCAGTGTTTTGCATGTCAACGCATGATAGCCACTACAGCTACATGTGAGCAATGCAATAACCCTGTGCGATAAATGAGCTGTAGAGAAAGAACTGACGCGAAGAGGTAGCGTTGTTCCTGTGGATTCATTCACTTGGACTCTCTACGGGCTAATTCCTGTTTTTGGAGAAAAGCCATTTTTACTCTGCCAGTATTTCAGTCAACTAATGCAGTGCTTCTCAATGTATCTGATGTGGCGTACCGGCAATTTCTTTTTTTTTTTCTTCTTTCCAATGTGCCAGGGACATATTTCCTAGTTAATATTAATTTATACCGGAAACAATATATATAATGAATATAATAAAAGTTGACAATTTTTTTTATCACATATTTATTTTGTAAACAAATAATACAATATTACATAAGCATTTTAAATGTACATGGAGGTCAGAGACTGTCGTCACTTCCGGTTTTTATCAATTTTCTTGCATTGTTTAAGGACAGTTTACGTTCACTTTACGGCGGTAAACTGCTGGTTAACATAGTCAGCTACTCCATCACTTTCTGAAAATGGGACTATGACACCAGATAAACTCTTCTAAATAAGTTGGGAATATATTGTCCGAAGCGCTATGATGCATAGCGCGACATTTACTATTGATAAAATTCCATGTCTTTCTCTTTATTTTAGTAGGTCGTTGGGATCTAATAAAATAAAGACTGTGGTTTGCTATCCATAATGTTTTGGGGATTGTTTTCCTTTTGATATCTGCTATCATATGTACATAAAATAAGGCGACAAACTGGCATAATCGTTAGCACACCCGAATAAATAAAGGCTTAGCATCATTTCTTCTGGCTTTACGTTAAAATTCTGTCGAGGCCGATGTTATCTTTCATCCAGTGGCGATAAAATAAGTACCAGTTGAACACAAGGGTCGATTTAATCGGGTAGCCTACTGCCCCAAAACTCCAGGACTTGTGCTTATAATTATAAGAAAACAGAAAGAATTATATCTACTTTAAATGAAGAATCGCTGGGCAAAGGCATTTATTTTGTCGAACGTTCTATCAAGTCTAATTTATTTATTTTTCCATGATGAAAAGGTATGATTTGAGGGAGATCGGTTGTTATTCAATTATAGGTTGAGTGATCTCTTATTGGCTTTGATTATTATCTCTATGTAACTGTGTAATCTTGAAGTTCTGGATATTTCTTGTTGAGAGAAAAAAAAATTGCTTTGTCGACCACTTTGTTCCCTTTCAGCTTTTAGCTTCATTTGTTCTTCTTGTTTTCGTTCCCCCCTTTTTCTTATAACTTTTTTTATAGGTGCAGGCGTGGCGTGGGTGTGTGGTAAGAAGCTTGCTTCCCAACCACATGGTTCCGAGTTTACTTACTCTCACTGCACGGCGCTTTGGGAAAGTGTGTTCTACAGCTTCGGCCCAACTAAAAAGTCTTGTGAGTGGATTTGGTACACAGAAACTGAAAGAAGCCCGTCGTATATATATATATAGCCGGTATACAGCACTTACTCGGTATTACCTGTATCTTTGAGTTTGGTTAAATCC
>NC_068985.1:46141837-46144968 GCF_001194135.2 Octopus bimaculoides
ATATATATATATATATATATATATATATATATATATATATATATATGTATGTATGTATGTATGTATGTATGTATGTATATATCTGTGTGTGTGTGTGTCTTTGTGTCTGTTCGTCGTCCATCACGGCTTGACAACCAGTGCTGATGTGTTTATAACTTAACGGCTTGGCAAAATAAACCGATAGAATAATTACTAAGCTAAAAAAAAAGCCCCGGGATCGATTTGTTTGACTAACCCTTCAATGCGGTGCTCCAGCATGGCCGCAGTCAAATGATGTCACTACATTTTGTGTTTTCTTTCCTTGTACGTAGTTTTTTCTCTCTTTTTCTCTTGTCGTCTCTTTTCTGTTTTGGAAGTCGCCATAGATCGACAAACTGACCGAGAAACATCACCATCATCACCATCACCAACACCACCACCAACAACAACAGTCTTTGGAAAACAAAATTAGCTGAGGGATTTAGTTTGCAATATTATCTGATGGATTTAGCACTGCCAGAACTTTCAAAGACAGATTTATGATTTAATCTCATGTAATTTATGGAAGAGAACAGAGAAAAATTGAGATATTTAATAATCTTTATGTAGGAGTTCTCTGAGATATGGAATGCTTTTTTTGTTTTGTTTTCATGAGTTCCCAAAGGGTTAAAATTTGGATAACACTGCTCTAATCTTTTATACTAATTACAGTGACAAATCTAGACGTTGTTTTAAGTTTTAACATGTAATATATATATGTATGTATGTATGTATGTATGTATGTATGTATGTATGTATAGGTGCTAGCTGTAGTCTTTGTGACGACTAATTCCCTCTCTCATTTGCAAAAAATGTGTGGGTGACACCTCATAACGCTTTGCAATCAACACAAAAGAAATTAATATTCCCATAAGAAATTGTGTACACGAAAAGTTAATTACTTTAAACAATGTAGTAATTAATATTTAATATTTATTATATATTCAGTATGCCCATAATTTTGTCACAGTAAAATATATTCATATCGCAAGGGTTTTTTTTTCTGTTTTCGCACATCGACTGATTAAATAATTGAACGAACGAGATTTTGCGTCATGACGCTATAACTTACAAATCAGCGTGAGAGCTGCGATCTGGTCGCTCGACCTGTCATAAGTTGCCAGCTAAAGTCCAACAAATCACACTGGCTCAACCGTTGTAAAATGATCGGTACAGTAGTGCCATCTTAAAGCATGAGCACACTAGGTAGCTGCCCAGGATGCGAAATTTTTTTTCCCACGAAAGTTCCGGACCCCAGTTACTAACTCATTTGCATACAGCCAATCAGAGCTCAACTATCAAACTAATTTATGGGCGCATAACAGGTGATGAGCGATAAGATAAGGTCACTTGGGTGAGGAATGACCATGCTTCTTTTCTCTTTTAATAATGCTTGTTGTTCTTGTTAGGCCTAATCCTTCAACGGTCTGCCAGCACCAATGCGGTTTCTGCCATCAGCAACAACCAACCTTTGTTAACTTGACGACAAGGTCAAAATCAGCTCTGATTGGCTGTATGCAATTGAGTTCATTACTGGGGTCCGGAACTCTCGTGGGAAAAAAATTTCACGCCCGAGGTTCCGATAGGATTAGGATCCCAATTCTGATCTATGTATGGTGTGGCATATTGCCAATAAATAATAAACACTTAATCAATGATTCTCGACAATGTTTTGCCTATCACCCCTTTGATTCTTGTTTTACTCTTCTGGGCCTCCATAGACATTCAATGTTTATATATATATATATATATACACTGTATTTTTGTGATAAGAAGTTTGCTTCCCAACAACATGGTTCTGGGTTCAGTTTCACTGCGTGGTACCTCGGGCTAGTGTCTTCTGCTATAGCCTCAGACCCACTAAAGCTCGTCGTGTGTGTGCGTGTGCGTGCGTGCATGTGTATGTGTGTATCTTTGTGTCTGTGTTTACGTCCCCCACCATCGCTTGAGAACTGGCGTTGGCGTGTTTACGTCCCCGTAACTTAGCGAATCAGCAAAAGTGACCGATAGAATACGTAACAGGCCTAAGGAAAATAAATAATGGAATCGATTCATTGGACTAAAAATTCTTCAAGGCGGTGCCCTAGCATGGCCGCAGTCTAGTGATTGAAACAAGTAAAAGACAAAAGATAGTCAAAAATCTTATATGGACCCCTGTTGAGAACCATTGCACTAAAGGGATCAGTGCATTAATTTGCCCGGGGTTCTATAAATACTCCTGAGATGACTCTGGCTAAATTTGACCAGTGGTCCTTAACATTTTCATCACCATGGACGACTCCTCAATCGCTGGCGTAGCTGGTGGGGTGGGTGATCTTCAAGGGCGGTCCGCCCCGGGCGGCACTTTTAAAGGGGCGTCACTTTTAGGTCTGCTGTAGGCAATATGTGTTTTATTGTGGGGTCCTGGGGCAGCAAACGGAAGGGCCATCCCGGGTGGCACACACTCTAGCTACGCTAGTGTCTTCAGTTTTCCTCTTCACACACACCAGGCTTTTGAAAGGTCTGTCTACTGAACAATCTCTCGGACTGCAATTGCCCAATGCACAGTCCCCGGATGCAAGTAAATACAAAATTGCTCCGTATCTGTACCGCTGTAGTTAATGTAAGAAAGGGCTACAAATCTTCTCGTTTGAAGAAACGCGAAAAGCAGTCTAAAACGCTTGTCGTCGTAACACAATGTCGATTCTTCAGACAGAATTTGGTTTAGAAAGACGCAAAAATAGTTCTGTAGCTTTAAATTCCCTGTACTTTAACGATCCATGTCTATCCAAGAAAAGGTTTAGCATTTTTATATATTGTATAGGTATAACTGTATGGTTAAAAAGCACGCTGTGACTACGTGGTTTTGTGTTAAGCTCTATAGCGCAACGCCTTAGGCAAGTGTCTTCTACTATAGCCTCCAACCATCCAACCAACCAACGTATTGTCAGAGAATATGGTATACGGAAATTGTGTGGAAACCTGTCGTATCTATCTATCTATCTATCTATCTATCTATCTATCTATCTATCTATCTATCTATCTATCTATCTATCTATCTATCTATCTATCTATCTGTCTGTCTGTCTGTGTTTCTTCCCCTCCGATTGATATATGTATACGTTACACACACA
>NC_068985.1:46149523-46150800 GCF_001194135.2 Octopus bimaculoides
TATATATATATATATATATATATGTAAACATACACACACACACACATATATATAGAGGGTGGGGAATAACTTGAAAGGTTCTCGGTGCGTGACCCCTGCTTTTAATGTTCTCTTAAATTCCGCCGCCTCCCACTGAATATTCTAAGGGAAAGATCAAAAACAATAATGTTTCGGTTAAACGTTGTCGAAGCATGTTTTGCATTTTTTAAGTATCGATCTCCGTTTCGCTATCGAGTTAGTTTTAATCTCGTTGCTGCTTGTTGTCATCTAATTTTCTCTTAATTTCTACTGATTCCTTATCTTCTCTCTTATTAAACTTTGACCATCCCCATCTTTGAGGTGTTTGCATTTTATGTGTTTGTGTGTATTGCATATGTTGCGCGCGCACAACACACGTAGCGCGTTTATATATTACGACTCATTTGCAACTGGTCACTCTCATTTGCACACAGTATGGTTTTGTTGTTTGTGTGTGTACCTGTACATGTGTATACATAGACGTGGCTGTGTGGTAAAAGCTTGCTTTCCTATCATGTGATCGCGGTTTCAAATCTCACTGCACGACTTCCACTATAGACTCCGGGTTGGCCAAAACCTTGTGAGTGGATTTTGTAGACGGAAACTGAAAGAAGTCCGTCATGTGTATGTATGTGTGTGTGTGTGTGCATGTATTTGTTCGCCACCGATGAAGAACCGGTGCTGGTTTGTATACATCCCCGTGACTTATCACCAAAATGATCCCGATAGAATAAGTGCTCGGCTTAATAATAAGTCTCACCCTCTTGAATAAGCTGTTTGGCAAAACTTAGAGCCCCACGAAGTCAGCTGCTTGACGGTTGTAGCCTGTTACAGGTATATTTTTGGGATCTTTTTTAAAACGGGGGCCACATTTTTCATTAACGAAACACTTTGAAACTTGGAACACTGGTAGAATGTGTCATATAAAACATCTTTTTCTCTTAGTCTTCTTAAAAAAAAAAGAAATCCATAAATTATTCCATGTTAAAGTTGTCGTATTTCTGTAATTTCAACCAATCACTGACGTCCATTCAGCCGATATACATTAAGTGCCGACTACATAAACAAACGATTCTGAAACAATTAACCCTAACCCTAACCCTAACTCTAACCCTAACCCTAACCATAGGGTTAGGGTTAAAGCAAATTTAAAATGAAAAAAGCAAATAAAACGAAGGTATGGAGATTAAATACGCTTCACATCGCTTAATCAGCCAAGGAGTAAATGTTAACAACTGAATACTTGTCAGTGATTGGTT
>NC_068985.1:46150810-46151700 GCF_001194135.2 Octopus bimaculoides
AACCAATCACTGACGTCCATTCAGCCGATATACATTAAGTGCCGACTACATAAACAAACGATTCTGAAACAATTAACCCTAACCCTAACCCTAACTCTAACCCTAACCCTAACCATAGGGTTAGGGTTAAAGCAAATTTAAAATGAAAAAAGCAAATAAAACGAAGGTATGGAGATTAAATACGCTTCACATCGCTTAATCAGCCAAGGAGTAAATGTTAACAACTGAATACTTGTCAGTGATTGGTTGAAATTATCGAAATAAGACAATTTTTTACATGAAATAAATTCGAATACAAAAATATTTTTCTGTTCTATAACACAAAATAGATAAGTATACGAAGTTTGAAAGTCTTTCGGTACCAAAAACACTACGTAAAACATTAATGAAAAATGTGGCCCCCGTTTTAAAAAAGATACAAAAGATACTATTTCAGGACGAAACCGCAGTTAATTTGGCCCTCCGAGACGTATCTACATTAAGTGTGATTACACAAATAGCTATAGTGTACTACTATAGCTTCTGTCTGGACACAACAAATATGAATCTCTCTCTCTCTCTATTCGTAATTGTGCACCATGTTCTCCATTTTTCGTCTTCTTGTGCATCATGTTCTCCGTTTTTTGTCTTTGTTGCCGTACACAATTGCTAGCTTTCTTACGAAGGGGTCTAATACTCTTAGCTTAGACATTTTTGGGGGGAAACCAGATCGAACCGTCTCAAGTGTAACTACCCGAAACGGTCGTGACTTCTGGGACTTGACTGAGGAAAGAATGACCCGTCTTTTTTTGTCTGTCCTTCTAATTGTTGTTTTTCTTGTCCGCCTTGTATCGTCTATCTGTCCGAATGTTTTATTGTACTCTATTGCGTTTTTGTTCCATATATATATA
>NC_068985.1:46152757-46153872 GCF_001194135.2 Octopus bimaculoides
TATATATATATAAAACTACGTAAGGTTAAATCATGCTTAAAATATTTAATTTTAGCCTCGCTGTGACAAAAGAAGCATCGTGGTTTATTTCCACATCGAGGCTAAAAATATGCTTATTAAGCATATCATCGTATCCTTGGTTACGGTTTTAATCTCGTAAACTTTCCTTGTGTTATTCCAGTTTATGTATATATATGTATTGTATGACGATATATGTATTCAAAGTTCTTTAGTTCCGTTCTATTTCGTTCGTTCTCATAAATATTGTTTTTATACCTCTAATTAATTTATAATTACTTATTGTACACTTTCGGTGAAGTAATACCGCGTTAACAGATTAACACGGGGAGCACATGTTCATCTATTATCTACGGATATCGCCTCGGATTTCGTTTAAATATATAAATATAACACCCTCACCACGTGTGTGTGTATATATATATGTGTGTGTGTGTGTGTATGTGTGTATATATATATTTGTGTATTTGTGTGCGTGCGTGTGTATATGTATATATAGGCACAGGCGTGGCTGTGTGGTGAGAAGCTTGCTTCCCGACTTATGGTTCCGGGTTCAGTTACACTGCGTGGCACCTTGGGCAAGTGTCTTCTGCTATGGAACGAGTTATGCTACTTATAACATTTTAAACACAAATTACGTTATCGTAAACTTCGCATTCTAACTGTGACAAAATAATATATATATATCCCAAATATTTTAATACTTGAGTGATAGGATCTTTGTTATTTGACGGGCAACATTTTTTTATGTAGTGTTTTTGGTACAGAAACACTTTCAAACTTCGAATACTTGTATATTTTGTGGTATAGAACAGATAAAAAATTTTGTATTCGAAGTTATTTTATGTAAAAAATTGTCGTATTTCGGTAATTTCAACCAATCACTGACGTCTATTGAGGTGAAAACAATTAATGCCGTAATGGTGTCATGGGATCTTTTCCCTTGAATAAAATTAGTCCCGTTGTTTGTCAACAACAACTACCCGTGTTACTCTTATTTATGACATCGTTCGTGCGTTTGTACTGGTTTTAGCTTTAGGGTTTTAGGGTTAGGGTTCGGGTTTTAGAGTTAGGGTTAGTTTTAGGATTACGGTTAG
>NC_068985.1:46153986-46158556 GCF_001194135.2 Octopus bimaculoides
TAAAACCCTAACCCTAAAGCCCGAACCCTAACCCTAAAACCCTAAACCCTTACTAGGGAATAATGATATAATTAAACAGGGAATAACACACTTGACACCGAACAGCACTATCTGTATTCAGCTGAATAGACATCAGTGATTGGTTGAAATTACAGAAATACGACAATTTTAACATGAAATAACTTGCGATGTACAAAATTTTGTTAAGAAGGTTAAGAGAAGAAGTTGTTTTATATGACACATTCTACCAGTGTCCCAAGTTTGAAAGTGTTTCGTTAAGAAAACAAGTGTTGCCCGTCAAATCACAAAGATCCGAGTGATATCTATTGCGTAATTATTGCTTAACAGCTAACCATAAAACTTGAATCTGTGATATATTATCATTAACGGATTATATCATATTTTACTCTTCCACTGTTGCGCGCGCGCACACACACACACTCACGTAACGTTAATGTCCTGTGCACTACTCACTAACGTCAAGTAACATGCTCGATTTGTTTGCATCAAACATAACGACACTGAAGTGCAGAAAGATGATTCGTTGTTATATTTAGTTTGCCTATGAAGAATTAACATATGTATATGTGTGCACGTGTGTGCGTGCGCGCGCGAGTGTGTGAATGTGTGGGTGTGTTGTGATATTGTTTAACTACAAAGTTAGCTTTCTTTGAGTAGAGTCTACGATCAAAGATATTCATCCCATAACCGTGTTTGCCTTTCACTCAGACACGTCAATGTCTTCTCATTTCCAGAGACATTAGCTCTTCAGCTTTCATTTCCCATATTTATCTATCTATCTATCTATCCCTTGAAACTTGAGCAATTTCTCTCTTTAACATCCCCTCTTATCCCCCGAAAATTTTCATTTTTCCCCTTTTCTCTATTGATCTGAATAACTCCATTCATAGAACCTTTTCATTTTTAACCTTAAAAAAAGTAATTTTTCTGCTCATTTCTTCGCCTATTCGCCTGCGTTGTGTTTTTACTACACACACACACACACGCTCGCACATGGATGTGTGGTAAGAAACTTGCTTCCCAACGACATGGTTCAGAGTTGAGTCCCACTGCGTGACACCTTGGGCAGGTGTATTTTACTATGGCCTTGGGACGACCAAAGCCTTATGAGTGGATTTGGTAGACGGAAAGTAAAAGAAGGTCGTCGTACACACACACACACACACACACACACATACGCATTTATGTGTGTGTCCGTGTTTGTCCTCCCGTCATCTGATGCTGATGTGTTCATGTCCCTGTAACTTAGCGGTTCGGCAAAAGACTCCGATAGAATAAGTACTAGGTTTACAAAGAATAAGTCCTGGGGGTCGATTTTTTTCGACTGAAAATCCCTTGAAGGCAGTGCTCCAGCATGGCCGCATTCAAATGACCGAAAGAAGTAAAAGGAAAGAATGTGTGTGTGTGTGTGTGTGTCTCTTTTCAACTGACTCGTATAAAACATTGCCCCTATCTTTCTTCTTCTGTCTACCTACTTCTTAATCCCTATTTCCATGTAACCCCATTTCCATCCATCATTTCACTAGCCCCTTTTATTTTCCTCTGTCACTCCCCCCCAGTTCTCCCCCTAATCACGTCAGTTTCCTACTTCCCTCGAAGCCTTACGTACCCCTTATCTGCTTATTGTTAACGCCCTGGCCACCATTTCACCTCCTCCACTATGGCGAGACTCTTTTTACATTATAATCTTTCTGATTTCTTTCCTTTCTTTCCCCCCTCACCGAACCGAACCTACGTTTGGGTATTTGTGGACTATTTTGTATGAGCTGTGAGTATACACACACGCGCACACACTTACACACTCACTCATGCGCGCGCACATACGAACACTTGCACGCGCGCGCACGCGCACACATGAACAGTTGCACAGACAAACAGGCAGACACACACACACACACACACACACACACACACACACACACACACACACAGGCGTCAATGTCAACGGATTGTAGTTTTTGTAGTTTTTATATCAAACTCCGGTAATGCAGACTAAGGTTTTTTTTTTCTGTTATTTTCAAGTTGATATTTCATCATCATCATCATCATCATCATCATCATCATCATCTGAAGGGCGAGAGATGCCCATGTCGACTGCATATTCGCTGGTGGTTAACATTGACCACCACCAAACTTTATGATATATATAAGGCAGATTCACGCGCAGGGTGGCTGGAGAAATTCTGCAAGGGAAATTCTGTTCAGAGTTCGGTTGGTACTGTTGTGATCCGGTTCTTTAATCTTCCTTTGACCTCCAGACCTGCCTTACGTGCATTCATGAAGAAAAGGTGTGGCTGTGTGGTGAGAAGCCTGTTCCCAAACTACATGGTTCCGGGTTCAGTCCCACTGCGCTACACCTTGGGCAAGTGTCTTCTACTATAGCCTCAGGTCGACCAAAGCCTTATGAGTAGATTTGGTAGAAAGAAACTTAAAGGAACCTGTTGCATACATACATACATTCATAGGGAACCTAGAATCATATTCAACGAGTCTGTTTCTAAAAATGGTGATTTGTAGGAAGTTTGACTGCTATTTCTAACAGGTCGATGCATGAACTAAGATGGGATGGTCACAAATAGAATGCCTTTCAATTATATGTCAGTTTCTATCAGACCAGATCCGGGTCTAGATCGCAACGTCTGTCAATTTTTACAGGGCTGCTTTTCATTGTTGTGAGTTATTTCCCTTATTTTGCAGTGAGGTTGTGATGACGTGGTCGTTCATCAGTTAGAAATTACAGCCAAATCTTCCTCAAACCTTAGCAGGAAGCATGTAGAATGGAAGAAAAGAAAGAGAAGCACATTAAACAATCCAATCTCTCATATGCATTAGTAGTAGTAGTAGTAGTAGTAGTAGTAGTAGTAGTAGTAGTAGTAGTAATAATAACGACAAGAGTACTCAGAGCGCAAACCTCCGCTAAGGCAATACCAATATCCTCTCAACGATTAGCCAGAGATGATTTTTTTAAATGGGAATATCTAAAATAAACTCAACTGCTTCTCACAAACGAGAATACTAAAAAAAAAAAATGAACCCGACCGCTCTCAAAAATTGAGTAAAAGAAAACAGGAAAAATAATCCAGAATCATTGTCCGGTACCGGATCGATCCCAAAATCTACTCAGTTCGTGCCAGCCACGAGGCGAAACGTACCTGAAAGTTTCATGCGAATTCATCCAGCAGTTCTTGAGATATCTTGTTCAAAGACAAACAAACAAACAAACACGACTAAAAACAATACCTCCGCCTTCGCCAAGGCATGGGGTAATAATAATAATAATAATAAACAGCATGCTAATTGTTTGGAAAGCTTTTGATCATGGGTTCCTAACTAGGGGCTAAACTGTAACAAGGATTGGATCAAATGAGATTCAGTGTTGTTTGGTAATGAACAAAATATAGTTTGTAGGTGATACGAACATCTGCTGTCTGTTTGGTTGGTTCTATATCGACTCAATCACATCTTTTTATTAATCTGGCCATAGCTTTCATAAAACGTCTGTATCTGTGTGTAGGTGTATGTGTGTGTATGTGCATCAAAGCATTCATACAGTACACGGCATGTACGTGTGTATATGTGTGTGTGTGTGTGTACCTGTCATGGCTCAGCGCCTTGTAATAGTGCACAATGCCAAAAAGAAAAAAAAAAGAAACCAGAAAGGCGATGGCAATGGTGGGGTTGATGCACATAATATTAATGTATGTGTTCGTGTATTATAGTGCTGGAAAGGGCGGTAGGGGGAAATACCCAGTTAAACACCAGCTGAGCGGAAGTAGACTGGTCGGGCCGATATGTTATATGAACTGTGCCTGATCAGAAAGTTAAATGTATTCACACACATGCATACATACATACATACATACATAAATTTATGTGTGTGTAAGTAGATGTGTGTTTGTGAGTGGGTGCGCATTCATGCATATGTACATGTGTGTCTATGTATATACATATTTAAGTATATGCATACATTCGCATATATATTTACATTACATATATACATATAATGTGTAGATCTACATATGTATGTAGGCGTGGGATATGTATATGTAACTTACTAAGCAAACCGCAATCGGGTGTTTGAGAAGACTTCAGCCGCGACCTCTTCCCATTGATTCTTACAAATTTGTTTGTGAAAATGTGTACGTGTTGATCAAAGTGGAGAGGAATCTTTGCTTTTTCAACTGTGTGTGTGTATTTGTGAATGTGTGTGTGTACTCGTGTGTCTATGTGTATGTATGTACGTATGTCTCTGTATGTATGTATGTTATCAATCAGTTTCATTTCTGTATTTCTTGTCCATAGAGAAAGAGCCGGACTCTAACATAGATTCAAGGCTCCTTCATTGGAACTTTTATCAACATCATCTAGGTATTTGTGCATATGTGTGTGTGTGCAGTATTTGGTGTTAGTGTATGCGCAGATTTGTATGTTTGTTTTATGGATGCGTTTTAGATGCATGCATATGTATTTATGTGCTAAATTTTTGGAAATGTATGTATGTATGTATGTGTGCGTGCGTGTGTTTGTGTGTTTTTGTGTAGATATATAT
>NC_068985.1:46158575-46161010 GCF_001194135.2 Octopus bimaculoides
TGGCACCTTGGGCAAGTATCTTCTACTATAGCCTCGGGCCGACCAAAGCCTTGTGAGTGGATTTGGTAGACAGAAAACTGAAAGGAGCCCGTCGTATATATGTATATATATATATATATGTGTATGTGTGTCTGTGTTTGTCCCCCTACCATCGCTTGACAACCGATGCTGGTGTGTTTACGTCCCCGTAACTTAGCGGTTCGGCAAAAACAGACCGATAGAATAAGTACTAGGCTTACAAAGGAATAAGCCCTGGGGTCGATTTTCTCGACTAAAAGGCGTTGCTCCAGCATGGCCGCAGTCAAATGACTGAAACAAGAAAAAGAGTAAAGAGTGTATATGTACATTCTACCCTTCTGTCTACACGTACAAAGTCCCATCTCAGAAGGTATGTCTAACAATATTATATTCAATGAGAATATATCATCAATCTACGTTTTAGTTGCTGTTAAACATTAGCGAAGCTGCAATATATCTGTGGTCCAAGACACTCAGCTAAAACAGGGTGGCACAGACTAGAATGGCTTATTCATTATCACGTTAAACAGTGTACTTATGACACAAGACACCGAAGGTTACACAGACATGACTGTCTCTATTAAACTGCAATACTGAAATAGTTTCTACTCTGCATCAAACGGCTGAAGCACTATTAAAACGTTTGTGAATTATCGAGTAACATTACAATATTAAGTTCAGATCTTCATGTGAGCCTGGACGTAAATTTTGGAACAATTCCCGATCATAATACAACTTCAGGAAGGACTCGTAATTGAATGAATGATTATGCTTAAAATTATCTCTGTTCGTTTAAATTTAATGTCAATATTTTATTGCTATTCGTTTATACTTCACTGAAAGAATCTTGTCGATAAAGGACCGCCAAACGATCACCATATATTTTCTAGTATTATTAGATGATCATTTCTTTATAGCAAAGGTGGGACAGAATAATTTCAACCTGATTCAAGTTTTTTTTATTTTTTATATATATTTCTCAGTGTTTATTATTAGATTCGAAAACTAATTACGAGCAGGTTATGTCGTGATGCTGCATGTACAATTATAAAGAAAGCGTACCGGTAACGTGTACAACGCTCAGGAACACCTAGAACATAGCAACCTGGTGGGCATTGGTTTTTAGTACCAGGGTTAAATTGCAGGTATATAAGAACCTGTGGGGGCACATCTGTTCTGAGAAAAATAACGAATTTTTAATTTTATCGCACACACTAAGCAACAATTAATTAAAATGTTTTAATGGTAGATAGTTATGTTACAAATGCGTGAGTTAACAGAACGATTACATTTTAGAAGTGTTGAAAATAACTATTAATAAATTATTGCTTTGGCTTAAACTAACTTTTTACACTGATTTATAAGAGAACTTCGCCAGTGTGTTGTTTCAGATTTGAACAGAGAAAAATTTTGCTACTAGTGTGGGATTTCTCATCCACGTTTTAGCCCAGCTTGCGGTACTTGCACCCTAGAGGGTACACGGTGGCATTCCAGGTGGGGTACGACAAGAAAGGAAAGTATATTATATAACGCTATTCAGAATAAAGTGTACTTTTAGAAATAGCTGTTTTATTAAGCGCACCTAGAACTTTGATAATTCGTCAATACTGCACGTTGTTCTATTACAATAATAAATTAGTTATTAAAAAATTGACTTTTTCATCTTCAACTGTATACAAGAGAAAAAAAAAAACCCTTTCAAATTCTCAATTTCTCTCAGTGACGCCTCCGTTTATTTTATTTTTCCGATTTTTTAAAATCCTATCTTTTAAAATACAGGTGTAGTTACGAATATCTAAATTTTTCTTTCGTAATAATTTTAGCTCTTGATTTATTCTCAATATCCCAACAAGTTAGCGATGTTTGTATATGTTCCAACAGCAAATGATTGAAACTGTCTTGAGGATAGAGGTTAGGGCATTGCTGTCTTATGGCAGGGGCACTTCGGGCACTTACGCCGGGTGTGGGGGAACGAGTCTATAGATTCACTGGAAATCTGTATATATGCTGTGGGTGTGTTTATGGGAGGACCCCAGAACATTGTTATGCCCAAGGACTTATAGTGCTGTTAATGCGGTCTTAGCTTAAGGTTTACAAAACAAAATTCCATTGCAAACGTTAATTTGTTGTTTCCTTTCTATAGATATTTTCATGATGAAATGTTTTTTGTAATGATTTTATTATTAATTTTCTCAGAAAAGAAAAAAAAAAAAAGGTCGCGAGCTGGCAGAGTTTTTAGCTCGCCGAGCAAAAATGCTTAGCGACATTTCGTCCGTCTTCACGTTCTGACTTGAAATTCTGCCGAGGTCGACTTAGCTTTTCGTCCTTTTTTTGGGTCGGTAAAAAAGTACCACTGGGTCGACGTAATCGATTTAACCCCTCGCCCGAAATTGCTGGTCTTGTGCTAAAATTTGAAG
>NC_068985.1:46161485-46163866 GCF_001194135.2 Octopus bimaculoides
AAAAAAAAAAAAAAAAAAAAAAAAAAGAAAACGAAAAAGGTTAAACGAAATATTAGCGGTGATGATGGTTGGAGTAATTGAAATTTTGTAAAGGTGTTTTGAGGGCCAAATCGTTGCAGTTTTTTAAAACGTAGGAAACTGCTCAAAAGTATTATAAAAGAAATTTCCTTTGACTTTTATCGGTTACCACAAAATAATACTGCAAATGTTTTCTCTGAAATTTTATTATCTTCCACATTTTTCTTATTATTTTGCAACAGCCATTGTTAATACTATGTTCTTTGGCTAAAAGAAAATATTTGGTGTTGATATAATATTGTTTAGTCACAAGTTAGCCCAGACCACAGTCACAAGAAGCCCTATAGTCGAATGCGTTCCTACTGTGACCATCCCATCTTTGATATAATGTATAGTGAATGGGAGAGAACAAAATAAGCTCAGTATAGATATTTATATTACTGCACATATTTATGAATATGGTTATTACATAATGTGTGGCTATCTTGAAACAGCTGTCGAGGTAAAACATTACATAACTTTTATCATTATATATATATGATCTGTATTTTGTACTGCATGTAATTATGTCTTGAGCCTAACTGTGTTTATCATCCTTACTGCCTCTCTCTCTCTCTCTCTCTCATATATGTAAAGCTTCTTTCTTGGCTCATTTTTGCCTACCTTACTTAGCCTAAAGTCCAGAATTATAACCTATAACAGTTACTGTTGCCTCAGCGGATATTTTCATTGTAAGTTTGTCTACCATGGTTTTGTAGCTCTCACGATATTTATTGTTTTGTTACAGAATTACTGTTTATTTTTTCATAGTTATTATATTTTGTGGAAGATACAATAAAATAAAATTTTATTTATTGTGGTTGTTAAATGATATATAGCATAAAATATTTAGATAGTATTTAGTTAGAGGAAATGGGAAAATGCTCATAGCCATTTGCAGGTCATCATTGTTTAACAGTGTGGTTGATGATAGTTGATATTTTAGTTTTCAATTCTGTAAGTTGATACCTGATAACTTGGACATGAAATGGTTTCTAGAAGTAGCAGTTCAGAGAGGTAATAATTCAGCTATGAATTTAGTGCAGGGCTAACAGAGTGAGGCAGAGTTACAGGGCCACCAGACGAGGTTGGCCAGAGCTGGTATGGAGCTATCTGGTTTAGACAAGCTGGTACTTTTATGATAGTGGTAAAAGGGACAGAAAATGGCATTACTACATCTGTGTCAGTACTTGTAGTTTGTTGGTTAATAAATTTTTCTTAGTTGATACTCTTGCTCTTTTACTCTTTTACTTGTTTCAGTCATTTGACTGTGGCCATGCTGGAGCACCGCCTTTAGTCGAGAAAATCGACCCCAGGACTTATTCTTTGTAAGCCTAGTACTTATTCTATCGTTCTCTTTTGCCGAACCGCTGAGTTACAGGGACGTAAACACACCACCATCGGTTGTCAAGCGATGATGGGGGGACAAACACAGACACACAAACACACATACATACATATATACATATATACGACGGGCTTCTTTCAGTTTCCGTCTTCCAAATCCACTCACAAGGCTTTGGTCGGCCCGAGGCTATAGTAGAAGACACTTGCCCAAGGTGCCACACAGTGGGACTGAACCCAGAACCATGTGGTTGGTAAGCAAGCTACTTACCACACAGCCACTCCTGATTGTAACTTTTTTTTTTTGGACATAATAAGTTTAACTCTTTGGCATTTAAAGCAACCATATCTGGACAAAATATTCTACCTGCTTTATGTTCAGACTGGCCAAATCTGGCCCCTCACACCTACCCTATGATGTCATTCTAAAAATAAACTTCCATGTTATCAGAATCAAAACAATGTGAATAATCAAGCATTACATTTAACAGAATAATCCGAATGCAAAAGGGTTAATATGTTTGTATATATAATAGCAGCAGCAACACCCTCTCAGCTGTGATAGCAGTGAAATACACAAAATGTGGAGGGTAGGACCAAATTTGGATTAAAGTATCTTTTGATCTTGAAGTGGAAGTAAGTCTACTTTTTATTATACTGAAACCTTATCATCTACCATATTTGGGTGAAATATTTTTATGGAATTGAGTCATCTGCCACAGTGATGATTATTTAGTGGGCAAAATGTTTTATTCAAGCCTACATCATCTACCACAACTTACATGACATCAGAGGTAAAGTATTTTCTCCTCTTCATCTCTTACAATATATATTGTCAATTTGAGCCTCTGTTCTCTTACTTAGTCTTCTAGAAATAGCTGCCAAATCTCCCTGTATATATAGCCTAACCAATGCCTTGAGTAAATTTGATAGACAAAAACTATGCAAATCCTGTTATATATATATATATATATATATAT
>NC_068985.1:46164393-46165615 GCF_001194135.2 Octopus bimaculoides
TATATATGTGTGGACTCTGTTGGTTGCATGGAATTAATGGAGCCACATGGAAGCTTCTGATGTTTGCTTATGTTTTCCAATAAACTTGGATGAATTACCCTAATTTTTTTTCCCCTGAATTTTTCAAATTGTAACGGTAATTTATGGACACCCTGTACACACACACACACACACACACACACACACACATACAAACACACATACATATATGATATAATATTGGAATCCTGGATACGCTGGCTGAATTAAAAAGTTCATTGGTTTGATCATAGAACTGCTCAAATATGGTTAACCTGAAGTTAACAATAAGAATTGTGGCATGTATTTTTTATTGAGCCCTAAAATGACAGAGAAGAAAGTGTAGCATGTATAAATGGTTAAGGCAATGAAGTAATGCAGAACATTCTACAATGTCTGGGAAAGCATTGGAAAATAAGGGAGGGAAAGAGGAAAGGGAGAGAGAAAGCATGCTATAGTCATTCCACTGGTAAAAAAAAAAATGGATGAGCCAATAGCCTGATTTGTTTGAATGACCTGAAAGGTTATGTGTATGTTTGCAGTGAGGAGAACAAATTGTTGACATAGTTCAAATCTGGTCATATCAGACCAACATTCAAAGTAGCCATCTTTTTAAAAACTCATGAGGCACAATCTCCTCATGAAACACATCTTATATCTCTCTATATCTGTCTGTCTGTCTCACTTTCTAACCCTCCTTTTCTCTCTCCTTGGTCACTTAATCTTTCTTTTCTCCTCCCGTTCTCTTTATTGTTTCTCTTCCTCTCTTCTATTCACTCTTTCTTTATTACCTTCCTTCCTATGCTTCTCTTTTTTTTTTCCTTTCTTTCTCCTCTGTTATTGATTCTTAGTCTTTCACCTTCTCCCATACTAAATTCAGTGTTAACTCTTATTTTCCTCATCGATTTTACTGATTAGTCACTTCTCACCTCTCTTGTTTAGACTTTCCATTATTATTCATAAGTACATCCAGTGTATACACACACTGATGCATTCATTCATTCACATTTTTCTCTTTCCCCCCCTCACTTCGCTCTCTTCATAAATCATAAAACAGAAATTGTTTATTCTGTCCAGACTTGGTAATCCTGTCCTAGAGATTTAAGCCTGCATTTTAGGAAAGATTTTAGGGTCACTGTTAATACATATATATATATATAATATGTATATATATATATATATATATATATATATATATATATAT
>NC_068985.1:46165863-46167439 GCF_001194135.2 Octopus bimaculoides
ATATATATATATATATATATATATATATATACATATATATATATATATAATGTATATATGTACATGCATGTATATATATATATGAATGTATGTGAGTGTGTGTATGTGTGTATACAGACATATCTGTATTTTATTCTTTTATATGTTTCAGTCCGATGACTGTGGCTGTGCTGGAGCACCTTATTTATATATGTGCGTCTGTGTATATATATAAATGTATATATCTATGTATACACATGTGTATTTATGTATATAAATGTGTGTGTGTATATATATATATATATATATATATATATATATATATATATATATATATATGCACACATTTGTATATAAATGTATGTATATAGGCATGTATATGTGTGTATGTATATAGGGGCAAATGTGATTGTGATTATGAAGCTTACTTACCAATCACCTGGATCTGGGTTCAGTCCCACTGCTTGGCACACTATTGCCCTGAGTTAACCAAAACCTTGTGAGTGAATTTGGTGGACAGAAATTGAAAGAAACTCATCATGTGTGTGTGTGTGTGAGTTGATGTCTCCTTGTTTGGACATCATGTGATTTTTGTAAATGAGTGTCAGTGTCATACAAGCTGAGGAAGCAAGCAGTCCTCCATGGAAACATGTTCAGCTATGGAGAAATGTCTTACTTGGAGACAAGTGAGTGTTTGTGACAGGAAGGGCATCCAGCTGTGAAAAATCTGCCTCAAGAAATTCTGTCTGACACATGTGAACAGGGAAAGTGGACATCAAAACATTATTCTTTTATTCTTTTACTTGTTTCAGTAATTTGACTGCGGCTATGCTGGAGCACCACCTTTAGTTGAACAAATTGATCCCAGGACTTATTCCTTGTAAGCCTAGTACTTATTCCATCGGGCTATTTTGCTGAACCGCTAAGTTACAGGGACGTAAACACACCAGCATCGGTTGTCAAGCGATGGTGTGGTGGACAAACACAGACACACAAACATACACACAAACACACACATACATGTGCATATATATATATATATATATATATATATATATATATATATATACGATAGGCTTCTTTCAGTTTCTGTCTCCCAAATCCACTCACAAGGCATTGATCAGCCCAAGACTATAGTAGAAGACACTTGCCCAAGGTGCCACGCAGTGGGACTAAACCCAGAACCATGTGTTTTTTGTAAGCAAACTGCTTACCACACACCCACTCCTGCACCTATATACACACACATGTGTGTGTTTATATATATATATTTATATATATATATATATATATATACATACATGCACACATGTATACATGCATATATATGTGTCTATGTGTATTTTTATGTGCATGTACTTGCATGCACATATGTAAATACACCTGTGGGTGTATGCAAGCTTGATTGCATTTGTATATTGTGTGTGTGTGTGTATACATATATGTATATGATATATATATATATATATATGATATATATATATATGGCATATATATATATATATATATATATATATACACACACATACATACAGCTGTATGTATAAATACACACATGTGTGTGTGTATACATATATATATATATATATATATATAT
>NC_068985.1:46168653-46170164 GCF_001194135.2 Octopus bimaculoides
ATATATATATTAACGGAGTGATGTAAGAAAGTTTTTTCAGCAAATATTTATAGCCTTGCTGTGAAAAATATATTCCGTGTTTCAATCATGTTTTCATGAAACTAGAAAAAAGGATCAACCTGACTGGTTTTAGTGTTTTTATTATCGCTTCATCAGAGATTAATTGTAGCTTATTGCTATTTTCAGTATAAACTATATCAAAATAGAACTAAATGGGTCTGTGCTAGTTTTATAACAGTGCAATCGTTGATGTATATTAATTAATTAATAAGAGCACTACATGGCATTAGAATAGATTATACAATTTTGTGTGATGTAGTACTTTTCTCTTTTAAAAGCAAATACCTTGAGAAAAGCATTGTTTACTATGCTGCTACCTCTGTGACCAACACAGCAGCAAAGTACACAAGCCTAATGGAGCTCTACTTTAAAAGTTACTTGCATCGCTATGGCACCTTTTCCACAACTTTCAAAGAGAGCACCAGTATCTTGTGGGCAGTGTTAGATAAGACAGTCGTATAAGAATGATCAAAATATTGCAATCTCTGTTTTGCAGAAAAACACCACCCTACCTTGATCTGTAAATAAAACGAATGCACTAATTTTGATTTGTTGACATGTGCCCAAATTTTTCCTTGGGAATTTGAATAAGGATTCACTGATGCATGACACTGCTTAGTCATTCCATTCCATTCCATTCCTATCCTTTCCAACTCACTGACTTGGTTGACTGAAAGGCTGATTAAACAAAACCAGTGGTCTGGGTATGTAATCCTTGTTTCTCTCACATAAATCAAGCACAAACACACACACAAAGTATATATATACATGTTGTCACTGCCACATACGTAATCAAGTCTTTTTTCTCTGATACAATGCCATTTTTAAGGAGAAAGGGAATAATCGAGTTAGTTGTGTTATTGATTTCTGAACAGTGTAGACGGCCACAAATTTGAGGTGAAAGCACAGTGTCTAAGATCAACTGCAGTTACTGACTAATAGTTATTTTATCGACCCCTAAAAGGATGAAAGGTAAAGCTGACATCAGCAGGAATTGAATGTAAAGAAATCTATTACAAGCTCTTATTTTATTGATCACCAAAGTAAAGCAAGTCAACTTGATATAGAGCAGAATTTGAACTCAAAATCATAGACCCCGCTGAATCAGTAATCGCTTGCAGTAGTTAAGTGAATGAAGAAGTCTCCACATGAGTGCAAGAAATAGCAGTCAAGTTTTTCTCATCATGCCATCATGATAAAAAAAAAAAAAACGAGCACAGTGAATAGTATAGGCGCCGGAGTGGCTGTGTGGTAAGTAGCTTGCTTACCAACCACATGGTTCTGGGTTCAGTCCCACTGCGTGGGACCTTGGGCAAGTGTCTTCTACAATTGCTTCGGGGCCGATCAAAGCCTTGTGAGTGGATTTGGTAGATGGAAACTGAAAGAGGCCTGTCGTATATATGTGTGTGTGTGTGTGTGTGTTTGTGTGTCTCTGTTTGTCCCCCCCCCCC
>NC_068985.1:46170343-46171176 GCF_001194135.2 Octopus bimaculoides
GATGCTGGTGTATTTACGGCCCCGTAACTTAGCGGTTCGGCAAAAAGAGACCGATAGAATAAGTACTAGGCTGACAAAGAATAAGTCCTGGGGTCGATTTGCTCGACTCAAAGGCGGTGCCACAGCATGGCCGCAGTCAAATGACTGAAACAAGTAAAGGAGTAAAAGAGTAAGAGTATTGTCTTGCATAGATTATTTTAAAATGTCATGGTCCTGGTTGGAGGGCTTTTGATGAGGTTGCTTTAAGGAAATGAACCTGGGGCTAAACAGCAGCAGCAGTAGTAGTGTTTTGTGTGTATGTGTGTTCCCATACTTCTGATGCTTATCATACATTTACAGATTATTAAGGATTCTTTAAGCTACTCCTCTGGATTACAAAAACTTATGTTCTTTGAATGGGTGTGGCAGCTGTTTTTTCGAGTGAATACAGAGAAATTTAAGCAACGTTATGCAATGAGGCTTGTCCAAAAATACTATCTTTTAGCCCCATCTCTTTCTCAGTTTCATTTTTTTTTCTTGCTCATATATACCTTTATCTGTGTGTGTGTGTTTGTGTGTATATGTGTGTAAATATATGTGTGTGTGTGTGTGTTTGTGTGTATATGTGTGTAAGTATATGTGTGTGTGTGTAAATATATAGATGTCTGTGTGTGTGTGTGTGTAAATATATAGATGTCTGTGTGTGTGTATATATATATATATATGTCCATTCTTTAGTTTTAGTATTAGATCTCACAAATTTCAGAAATGTCAGTACTTTTATCTTCAAGCAGTACTTTAAATTCAGTCGAAAAATATAATACATGAGTATAAAATACACTCTTATAACGCAC
>NC_068985.1:46171276-46175758 GCF_001194135.2 Octopus bimaculoides
GCATGATTTGAACTCTGTGCAATTGGAGTGTTGGAACAGCTCTTGAGTATAGAATCCAGTACTTTAGATTCTCCTATAATATAATCTATAGAGGTTTGAGTTTGATAATAAGCTTCTTTCTGTGTTAGTATTTAGATAAAATAGAGAAGACAAGACTGTTCCTATCTGGTGCGGTTGTTAGTTGTCACCTGGAGAAATAATTTTCTCCCATCTGGTAGAGTAGTTTACTGTGGTCTGACGGGGATAAATAGATTTACCATCATCTGGTGAAGCAGTTTATTGTCCTCTTGTGAATCCAGTGAAATAGTATGAATAGTTGTTAATTAATGGAAAATAGTTTAATGACTTCTGGTAGAATAGATTATCAGCATCTGCTGAAGTATCTTTACTGACTATAACATTGGGATAATTTAATCCCATATATGTTAAAGTGATAATTGAAGATGATGTCATAGTCACACGTGCATAAAACACACACACACACACACACACACACACACACACACACATACATATACACAAAGAAACATGTACACTCATAAGTTTTCATATTAATATACAATGATAATAACGCAGTGATAAAAAAAAAATAAAGAGGGGTACCTTAAGAAAGAATTTCTGAACATATAATAATTAAAGCTATCTAACATTGTCATATGGAGGCTGAATTCTTCATTGCCACCAGTGCCATAATTGTCAAGATCACTACATCTCTTTGCAGTGAGTAGATGACTGGCAGCCATAATGTTGATAGTGGTGAATATTTTGTGGTCGAGAAGCTGTTGTTGTTATTGTAGCTAAATACTTCCCAACTACAATAGCCCCAGTGATTTGTCTCCTACTGCGACTTTGGTTATGCTACAGTAAGCCTCCTGTCTCCCGTCACTCTAAATACACCATTATTGTTGCCGCCACTGCTATCATTGTCGTCACCATCTCTTTTCACTTTTTACCTGCTTGCTTTATTTATTCCTTCATAATATTACTACACATTTAATGTGACCCCCCCCCCCACTGTAAAAGTTTGAGAATTTCATGAATGTTTTTACATTAATAGATGATGATGATGATAATAATAATAATAATAATAATAATAATAATAATAATAATAATAATGCATAATGGATTATTTATTAAGAGAAGCATAATGTAAGTAATTCATGAACGAATCAAAAGGACTTTTGTTATTATTTTAGGGTGGTATTTAGATACTTCCCAACAATAACCCCGCTGTCATTAGTCCTCGTACAGATGAATAATTTCCTTTGAGGAAACACTGGACCAATTTAGTAAGGGCTTGGGTGGGGGGTGGGGGTGATATGAGGTTGTAATCAATAGAATTGAAACCAATATCCCACTGATATTTATTTTATTACCTCATTCCCTGGAGAGATGAAAGTTAATGCACAGTCTCCTCCTCAGTAGGAACAGTTGTTACCTCAGCTTTATGTTAATGCTGTGGTCTCAAGGTGAGACACTTATTGGTATTTACTGTTATCTATCTACCAGTAGTGCTGTACTAATACTTCCATTAGTTCTTCTCTGCACGGAAAATATTTATGTAGACGATAAATGAATCTGTGTGCCAAGGGTGGCAGATTATTTGATTATCTTTATAACTGCCCCCCTCCCCCCAGTTTCTTACTTGTTCTAACTTTGCTGATGGACTGCAAATGTTTAAGGACAACTGCATTCGTTTGAGTTTAGATACAATGTGAAAGACAGATCTGGCGTAACAAGGGTACATCATTGATGAGGTTGAAAATAGTGGTGAAAGGTTTCTAACAAAGTAACTGATTAATTGAGCCAATGAATAATCAAACAATTTGATTGGTTTATTGATTAGTTAATTACTTGACTAACTAATAATAATAATCAAAGAAGTGAAATAGAACCAGTGCATGTATTTTTATTGGCAAAATGACCCTTCCATGAGTCAGCAGTATTTATATCCCAGTCCGAATATTCTACCTGCTTCATGCTGAAGCTAGCCAAATCCAGCCTCTCACACTTACCCTACAATGTTTATCTAAACAAAAACAATCATATCCCCAAGATCTCAAAGCTACAAAATAATACGTGATTAATTTTTTTTTAATACAAATAAATAAACATCATATTTGACAGTAATCTGAATACTAAAGGGTTAAAGTTTATAGAATTACAGGGTTAACAATACCTTCTTGCATAGTACCCATCCCAAAGTTTTTTGTTCAAATCAGCCAGATCTGGCTTCCTACACCTACCCTACAATGTCATTCTAAAAATATGCAACCACATCACCAAAATTTCAAAGCTATGAGATAATGCATGATTAATTCAAAACAATGTAAATAAATAAGCACAACACTTGACAGAGTAATCTGAATGCTAAAGTGTTAAACCAGTAAACATTCACACTGACATGACTGCTGAAATACACATACACAAATACACACACATACATACATATGTGCACACACATTCAACAGTCGTCTGCACACTCTCTACCAAATTTCATTGACAAAGTTAACCGGCGCCTATAGGTAGAAGTTACTTGCCTTAATTGCTCTAAGTACTGTGCAATGTAATTGAACCTAGGACTACATGGGCTGCCAAATGAACTCCTTAATCATATGGTTATGATTCTCTGAAAAATGTTCAGTTTTCTTATTAGTTCATTATGTTCTCTATCATCCTCTCTGTCTGTCTGTCTGTCTGCTATTCATGAGGTAAAAACTGCTTGATACGTAGTACTTCTAGCTCTTCAGCTGGGAGGCTAACATCTTATCAATATAATTATGTCTGTTGATATACTTATATGCAGAGGTGAAATAACTGTGTATGAATAAGATATTGGATTATCAGCTCATATAACATTTTACTATGTTTGAGACAACATTGTTTAAATCTGCATGATTTAAATAGCATAACAGTCAGTAAGAGGTACAGTTTTGTTCCAGAAATGTTTCTTATTAACTATCTGGCAGTAGAATCATATTTCGTCTCAACACACCTCAATCCAGAACTAAGCCAGCATTGTCTTTGAAACCTTGTGGCATCTATTTAATCATTTTTTACCCCACCCCTCTCTGCATGTGTGTGTTAACATTTATTCTTACTTCCAGTTTTCTCATGCTAGCTAGCACGGTTTAGATGACTGTCTGTATTGAGGCATTGTTTTAGAGCTGTGTTTCTCCACTGGGGTCCATATGGCCCCTGAGGGGACCATATAAGATTGTTGGGGTCCTCACAGCAAAATAGTAAATTGGGTATCCATAATAGTATTTTAAGGGCACCTAAAAATATTTTGCTTTAGATGTATGTATTGGTATGTATTGGAAGAAATAGCCAGGTTTTTTTTCTCTAATATTTTACATAGTTCAACCTACACAAGTTGATGTGAGAAAAACAAAATAGAAATTTTGAAAGAAGAGTCTATAAAACTAGTTTTTAAACATTGAATGGCTATCGGGGTCCACCAGAATAAAATAGAAATCAAAGGGGTTGATAGATGAAAAATGATTGAGAATCTCTGTTTTAGTGCTAGATGTTCTTCCTGTTGTTAATCCCCCACCTGTTTTTCAAATTATGGGTCTCTTATTCCATGTCCTCATGATTAGAACACTTTTCGCCCTAGGTCTGCTGGATCAGGGCTGAGCTTAACAAAAATATTGATTAATTAACATAAAAACTAAGGTAGCCATCATCAGAAAATTGCTGTTTACAAACGATACCGAAGTTGTTGACATGGAAAGAAGCAGGAGGAAAATGAGGTTTGATATTCATATCTTTGTAAATGTCATCAGCTATGTTTAAGTGAAATAGTTCCACTGAGATTTGAAATTAGATTGTGGACATAGTTCTCTCAGAAAACTTTCTTCATGTTTGTGTTTTGTACTAACTAATACATGAATATATATGAATGAATACAAAGCAAATCTTTAGTAAGGTTACATGCATACTTAGATGTGTTCACACGCATACATGTATATATACTCAAACAATAACACATAACTACATATTAACATGCATACATACAGGTGCTGTTGTCAGAGAATATATAAATGATTCACTTACATATTTGTAAACTAAAAGAATGAAATGTATAAAAATATATCTATTTATCATTATGTATATATATATATATATATATATATATATCATTGAGCTCCAAATACAAGCACTGAACTTACAGCTTACGCTATATGCATTGCATTGATGTATGTTTGTAATGTTCTTAAATCAATCTCTCTCTCTCTCTCTCTCTCTCTCTCTCTCTCTCTCTCTCTCTCTCACACATTGTGTGTGCTTATAATTTGATGAATTTGTCATAGTGTAGGTAGTCTAACTGATTTTGTGGTGTGTGTATATGCATAAAATATTAATATGAATGGTGTCATCAACATCACTATCGTCCCCACTATCATAATAGTAATGAAGAAATCAATTGAGCGAACTCTCTAGAAACAATTCCTGCCTACCCCCCCCCCCTCTTTCTGT
>NC_068985.1:46176036-46179561 GCF_001194135.2 Octopus bimaculoides
TCTCTCTCTCTCTCTCTCTCTCTCTCTCTCTCTCTCTCTCTCTGGCTCTCCTCTCTCTCAATTTCCTTGCTTCTCTTTCTCACTCTAAATTCTCATCTCTTTTCTTGATCCCTCATCGCACACTCTCTCTCTCCCCCCTCTCTCTCCCTCTCCCTCTCTCTCCTCCTCTGCCTCACCTCAATACCTTGTAAGAAAGAGTTAAGGATTAACAAAGTGATCAGCCATTAAACATGTTTCCATCAATAATCCATCCTGGTTACCAACTTTCAGTGTTTTTACCTTATGTATGATGAATAATTCCTTTTTCTATCATTGCTTCCTTCTTTTTCTTTTTTTTTTTTTTCATCTATATGGGCGTGGATGCATATTCTTAGATCAATACAGTCATCAATCTGATTGGTTGATTGATTTCATCATTTGCTTAATTTAACATGAACTTTGTTGTTGTTGTTGATGCTGTTTTTATTGTTAGTTTTTGCTGTTGTTTTCAGTAGTTGTTATTGCTGTTGGCTTATATTCCAGTGACGAAACATCTATGAATGAGTTAAACCGAGAAACTACTGGCTTATTTATTAGTAGGAGGTATGTGATGTGTAGAGGTCTGCTTTCAAACGTTACGTTTCTCATGCCCTCTTTCTTAGAGTGCGTTTTTAACACACGTGTCTAACCCTTTCGTTACTGTATTTCTGTTGAGATGCTCTGTGTTTCTTTCAATTACTTTAAATATAACAAAGAATTTAGTAAAATGACTTAGTTATCATTCAGCTAGTGTTAGGAACATAAATTGTGACTAAGGTTTGGTGGAAGATTTTCATTCAAAACTTATGAAAGCAAGACATTTGTACTACAGAACCAGAGCCGGTTTCAGCTGGGTTGGTAATGAAAGGGTTAAATGTGTTGTGTGTCAATGCAGACATACATTTAAAATGACAAATGCAATTCTTAATACTGATGGATATCACTGATATAGATATGAGTAATAAATTTTCAGAGTGTGAGATCTTAAGTAAAAAAAAAAAAATAAAATAAAAAAAAAAAGTAAAAAAGAAGAGACAAATTTTTAAAAAAGATTTTAGCTATCTCATCACAAAGCATAAAAGTCTTGAATTAATTTAGAAACAGCTTCTTTAAGAACAAAAAAAGTTTCAAGAGATACAAAAGATATGTTACTTTTATCTTTGTCAGAGGTGCTAAATTTGTAGGTTGTTTCCATTTAAGAAATTTTCATCCTACTTAATGAAATGTTCAGATTCTTCTGTTGCACATTTGTGCATTTTACCAACATTATTCTGTAACAGTTGAGCTTAAAACGAGAAATTAGATTATGCAGAGATGTTTTTTTTTTTTGTTTTTTGTTTTCTAAAAGCTGTAATGTAATTATTAAGCTAAGTATTCAGTGACATTGGAAGCTCGGTGTTTATAATATTTATTTGAGTCTCTCTAGTTCAATGCACCTGTTTATTCATCACATATTCTATCATTTTGTAAACTATAATTTTATAGTAGAAGGTTTCTTCCAAATTTTCCTATATCTATAACTAGAGAATTTTAAAAAAACTTTCTCTCTTATATACATAATTATTCAACTTTTCAAATATGCACCTGTTTCTAAATATTTTCAAAGAATTATGTAAATCTGTATAGTATTATTTTATTGCAAAACTATTAAACACACACACACACACACAAACACATAGGAAACTTGTTTACAAGTTTCCTACTTATTTAATAGATGTGTGTGTGTGTGTTTACAAGAGTTTCTTTAAATGGTTAAATGTTCAGTTGATTTATTAAACTGTAATACATTATTGGTATTTTATCTTTTTTCTGTTCCTGAGATAGAGAGAGAAATATGAAAAATGATGTTGATCTTAGCATGATTGCCATCTTGAAAACAAAAACAGATGATGCAAAATTTAGATACTGTTAAAGATTCTGTCTGGTTCCCTACTAATTTGTAGCACCTTATTAGACTAAATATGTAGACATCATTAAAATTTTGTACAGATTTCTAGTGTAGATATAAAGCTTCATATCTTTGGGCGTAAGGAAGAATTGAGTAAATCAATTCTATTATTCAGCTGGTAATTTATTATATTAACCCTGGAAAGATGGAAGGCAAAGTTAGATAAACTTTGGTGAGATTTGTGCTCAGAACATATTGACTTAAAAAATACTTTATTGTTGTTGTTGTTGGCACTCCGTCGCTTACAACGTCGAGGGTTCCAGTTGATCCGATCAACGGAACAGCCTGCTTGTGAAATTAACGTGCAAGTGGCTGAGCACTCCACAGACATGTGTACTCTTAATGTAGTTCTCAGGGATATTCAGTGTGACACAGTGTGACAAGGCTGACCCTTTGAATTACATGCACAACATAAACAGGAAGTAAGAGAAAGTTGTGGTGAAAGAGTACAGCTGGGTTTGCCACCATCCCCTGCTGGAGCCTCGTCGAGCTTTAGGTGTTTTCGCTCAATAAACACTCACACCGCCCGGTCTGGGAATCGAAACTGTGATCCTACGACCGCGAGTCCGCTGCCCTAACCACTGGGCCATTGCGCCTCCACAAAAAATACTTTATAGATATTGCTTAAATAGAATTGGTAAGTTAGTGGGTAAAAATAAAAAATATTGGTTTCAAATTTTGGCACAAGTTCACCAATTTCAGGGGAGGGGTTAAGTTGATTACATTGACTCCAGTGTTCAACTGGTACTTATTTTATTGACCCCGTAGAGATGAAAGGCAAAGTCAACCTTGGTGGAATTTGAGCTCAGAGAAGACAACCTTATTTAATTGGAAATAAGTGTTTCTCTCTCTTCATATTTGAATTATTGCTGTTTAGCTCCAGGTCAACTGCTTGAGTAGGCATGCGGTCAATTACAATCCAGTCTTGACCATCTCATTTGAAGAGTGTCTTTAATGCTTCATTTATTTTTTTATAATTGTAAGGTGTGCTTTGAAGGAATTAAGCTACCATTTTTTTTGCAGTTCAAGTAACCCTGTGGAGGCGCCCTCATTAGCAATAGCAAATCTCTTGAATAAATAAGCATGGTTTTAAGTTTACAAATATCATTTCTCAAATTAAGTAAGATGAAATCCTACAGATATTAATTGTGGTTATGGTTTCTTGGAAGTTGGAAGTGTGAGTGACATAACAGCAATATTAAAAGACGTTGGAAGAAAGAAAAGAAAAATTTCTTCTGAATGCACTGGTAGTAAGTTAAGAGAGAAAGCATTGGTTAATATAGTATTTGCAACCAACAATTTGTAAAGTAAGAAAATGACTCAAGCGCGCACACGCACACACACACACACACACACACACACACACACACACACGTATGTATGTATGTATGTACATATACACACATTTAAGCAGATAGGTTGATAAAGTTAGAAAGAAAGGTGGGTGTTATATTATGCTACCTTTTATATTATTTTTCTTTCTCAGTTCATTAAAATTTTTTATTTATCTTTCCCTGAGATCAAAATTCTGTGACACAATTACCTTATTACTGCAAGTC
>NC_068985.1:46179579-46180796 GCF_001194135.2 Octopus bimaculoides
ATATATATATATATATATATATATATAATACCTTTCTTTTTTTATTTGTTTCAGTCATTTGACTGCAGCCATACTGGAGCACCACCTTTAATTGAACAAATCGACCTCAGGACTTACTCTTTGTAAGCCTAGTACTTATCCTATCGGGCTCTTTTGCTGAAATACTAAGTTACGGGGATGTAAATACACCAACTTTGGTTGTCAAGTGATGGTGGGGTGGGGACAAACACAGACACGCAAACATACACACATACACAAATATACGATGGGCTTCTTTCAGTTTCCGTCTACCAAATCCACTCACAATGCTCTGGTCGGCCTGCAGTTATAGTAGAAAACACTTGCCCAAGTTGCCATGCAATGGGACTGAACCCGGAACCATATAGCTGGTAAGCAAACTACTTACCACACAACCACTCCTGCGCCTATATATATATATGTATGTGTGTGAAGGCACATAGCTCAGTGGTTTGAGTATCGAGCTTATGATCGTGAAGTTGTGAGTTCAATTCCCGGACTGGGCTGCATGTTGTGTTCTTGAGCAAGACACTTTATTTCACGTTGCTTTAGTTCACTCAGCTGTAGAAATAAGTTGCGACATCACTGGTGCCAACCTGTATCGGCTTTTGCCTTTCCCATGGATACCATCGGTGGCAAGGAGAGGTGGGGCTGGTATGTGTGGGCGACTGCTAGTCTTCCAGTCTTCCATAAACAAACTTGCCCAGACATGTGCCTCAGAGGGTAATTTTGTAGGTGCACTCCCATGCTCATTCATGACTGAAGGAGGTCTCAACATATATATATACATATATATATATATATATGTATATATATCGAGCGGGATTACTGCCAGAGCACCTGTCTGGCTTCCGAGCCGGTGGCACGTAAAAAGCACCATTTGAGCGTGATCGTTACCAGCGTCGCCTTACTGGCACTTGTGCCGGTAGCACGTGAACAAAACATTCAAGCGAGGTCGTTGCCAGTGCCACTGGACTGACTCCTGTGCAGGTGTCACATAAAAAACACCATTTGAGCGTGGCTGTTGCCAGTACCGCCTGACTGGCCTTTGTGCCGGTGGCACGTAAAAGCACCCACTACACTCTCGGAGTGGTTGGCATTAGGAAGGGCATCCAGCTGTAGAAACTCTGCCAAATCAGATTGGAGCCTGGTGTAGCCATCTGGTTCGCCAGTCTTCAATCAAATCATCCAACCCATGG
>NC_068985.1:46182049-46187376 GCF_001194135.2 Octopus bimaculoides
TATGTATATATATATATATATATATATATATATATATATATATATATATATATAGTGTGTGTGTGTGTGTATATGAATGTAAAGTATATTTATTTAGTGATGGGACATCCACATGATACCTCAACTTACTTGAAACCCTACCATCTTTAGAAAGGAAAGCCACATTACATTTTATGTGGTTCTGGATGTACACTTTCATGGTAAAAAAAAAAGTGCATAGGGGTCATCATTTGAATCCCTTTAATGATAGGTTTACACAATCAGGTTGATGTGGGAGGTAAGGGTTAAACAATAACAAGATGCTGCAGCAACTTTGAACTTGCAGCCTGGAAGCCAGTAAACCAATATCTTGTCCTCGTGAACGTTTTACTTCTACTGTCGGAGGTCTTACTATGTAAACATCATGTACCGTAATTTCTCAATGAATTAGAAACTATAACATGCTTGATGAAAAGAAGGGCATCCAACTGTAAAAATAAAACATGTCAAGAACATGAGGTATACAGCAAACATAACTGGTTTCCCTATGGCTGGGTGCTTCAGATAACAAAGGACCACAAAGAGTGGTGGTGCACTTAAACTCATCAGAATAAATAATAAAAAAAAAAACCTCTGAAGAAACAAAAAACATGTAAATCGAGATGATGAATTGGCTTATAAAAACTATAGGTGTCTTGTATTAGAATCCCACTGATTGTTGGCTCCACTTATTCAGGCATGACAATTTTATTTGCTAGTTTGTTCATTTCTGTAACACTTCATGGACCTGTGTTACTTGTCCTAAAGTACAGCACTAGTCTTGTTGTTTATGTAATCTTTTACTGTGATGTTCAACTGTTGTTCTTGTTGAATATGTGGGTGTACACTAATATCCTTTATTTCTAAAGGTTGAATATATTCTAGATCTAACCATATTTTTGCTGTATGTATGTATGGCATATGAGTGTACATATTTGCACACAAATAATAAAGACTTGCTAAGCAAACAAAAACAAATTAAGAATGCATATAAGGACAATAACAACTAGAGAATTAATGATAGTGATCATTATCATTATTTTTTCATAATTGTTGCTTTTTGGCATGAATCATATTGTCTTGAGGATAATTTATACATGCAAGTTCATTCAAATCAGTGCACACTCACTCACATAATCCATAAATGGCTACACACACACACACACACACACACATTATATATATATGTGTGTGTGTGTGTGTGTTTGTGTGTGTGTGTGTGTGTGTGTGTGTGTGTGTGTGTGTGTGTGTGTGTGTGTGTGTGTGTGTGTGTGTGTGTGTGTGTGTGTGTGTGTGTGTGTGTGTGTGTGTGTGTGTGTGTGTGTGTGTGTGTGTATTTGTATTTCAACTCTTTATTCAATAAGATATATATTTAGATTTCAGAACCAAATTTTCTATTAAGAGAAAAGAATCCTTGTATAAAACTTGGAAGTAGTTTTACATACCACAAGGGCCCACTTATAGATCTTCCTCCCTCTTATCTTGATTTGTCAGGTGAATCACAATAGAATAAAAACTAACCAACTCAAGGTCTTTTTATAATTGATTTCTGCTCCCAAGGCTCCCTTTTCTATAATTGATTTTAACACCCCTTTAAGGTTCTCTTTCATTTATATGTTTATGCTATATAGAAAATGGTAGTTCTTAATATAATTGTGTTTTCATAGCCAGTTACTGCTGCACACTCTACCATCAACAGTTGTGATGTGGGGATGGGGGGTGTCGGGGTTAGAGGTAAAGATAACGAAAGCAGTCGAAAAGAAAACAATAACAAAAGCAACAAAACAACACCTACTGGATGAAGCAAGAACAACAATAAATCGTCCTTTCAATTTACTCTCCTTCTGAATTGCCCCAATCAATAACCAATAATCAATAAGATTACTAGGTATTCACACTTCGAAATAATAGTTCTTGCTCCCATGGCCCAACATGTCTTGGAGGCCACATGAGTGGATAGCAGTGGCAAGTAGGAGGAGGAGATAAAATGTGTTTGTGCATGTTCATGTTTGAATGCATCTATATACTTGCATGGGTGCTTGAATGTGTATTATTGTGTATGTGAATGTGTGTATGTGTGTGTGTTTGTTTCTGTTTGTGTGAATGTATGTGTGTGTTTCTGTTTTGGTGAACAAGTGTGTTTTGCTTGTGAATGAGGAAGAAACAGAAAGAAAATATGAGAAATAGTTTGTTTGAATGAGGAAGGGAATTTAAAAGGAGAGAAATAAAACAAGCTATAAAAAGGCAGGTGTAAAGTTTTTGTAATCCAAACACTGTTGTTATAAACAGTTTGGGGGTACATTTGAGATGTAAGATAACTAATAATTTTTTTTGAGATATCAGAGATGAACAGTGAGTTTATGGAAGGTGGATTGGCAAGAAAGAAGGAGTTGGGGGAATAAGATGGAAAACAAACAAAGGAATGGGAAAGAACAAGAAAAAATTGATAAAAATTGTTGGAGAGAGGGAAAAGAAATGAAATGGAGAGGGAAGGAAAGAAAGAATAACTGAAATTGAGAGGCTGTTGAATGAAAAGAAAGAGGAAGGAAAACATGATAGAAGGTGCAGAAAAGAAATTAGCTAAAAAATAGATTTAGGAAAATTATTAAGGAAAAGTGAACTTAGGGTTTGTTATTGGGTATATAGTTTATTGTGATAGAGAATTAGAAGATAGCCCATTGAATGATTTGGGCAAAGCTAACAAAGAACATGGTAAAATGAAAAAAAGGATTGCTTTAATTGAAAGAAAGGAAGAATTCTGGAAATTGGTTAGTGTAAAAGAAAAGAACTTTGGTTCAATATTATAATCTTCATTGAAACTTAATTCTTTCTACTTGTAGTTGTGATTACTTTGGCAGTGATGCTCCTACATAAATTCTTGATAGTTGTTTTTATTCTTTTTTCCATTCTTTCTGTGTCAACTTTACTTTTGATCTTTCCTGGTTAATAAAATAATCTAGTAGTTTCAGTTATGCAGTCCCATAGAAACTGGTTCTAACAAATGCAGTAGACTGGTTATTGAATTAAAAAGCACCAAGGACCTAGTTCTGTATCTTTAAGGTTCAAATCCTAATGCCTTGTCTTTTCATCTATCTGTGGTCAACAAAACCATTCATGTTCTGTAATTGATTTTTGTCATCTATATACTTCACAACATCGTGAACACCATTCTATTATGAGACATTGTTAATTAGTAATTTGGATTAAGGTGGGTATTATTGAATAGTGGTAACTTTCTAACAAATATTCCAAACCTTGTTTCAATTCCCATATGGAAAACTGTCTGACTTCAATGTAACATTGTTGTTATTGTGAAAGGATTGCATATTTCAATTTCCCTATGCCTCTCCTTATCTATGAATATTTTCAGTTTCATTTAATGAGGATATACTGAATATGAGAATACTGCATACAGTTTGATGCCTAATATTTCTGTATTCAACTTTGCCCGTTATCCTCCAGAGATCAATTTAAATTGACTGTATTGAATTATCTAGACATCCATTACTTTTATCATCATCATCATCATGATTATCAGCAACAGTATCTTAGATTTAACAATTATTTTCATTGCTCTGGTGATCTGGAGAAATTTACAAACTGGTCTCTCTTTCTCTCGCACACAATTCTTATTTTCTCAAATTTTCATACACTCCTCGTTCTCTCTGTCATTTCATTGTTAAGCTTTAACATTCTATGGTCTCTCCCTTATTAAATTCACTTTTCTAATCAAGAATTCAGTGAACGCTGGAAATCCTCCTTGACACTAAGGAATGATTCAGATTTGTTCTCCTGTTTGTGTTATGAACATAGCCTAGCAATGAATGTTGGTAAGACTGTAGAGTATACATCAAACTATCTTGTGGTAGTTGTCTTCTGTCATCCCTCTCTTGTTATATAGTTGCAAGACTGGAACACTGTCTGGGGCCCTTAGGAGCCACTTGAACTCCTTTGGTACCAGGATACTTTGCAAGATAATGTTACTATTGGTCAGATTTTGTATCCAATTGACAATTATACTCAGAAACTGGAATGTGTCTTGTTACTTGTATGATTCAGGGAACATCAGATCAAACGGTTTGGTCATGTTGCACTATTTTCTGAGTTGGATCCTGGATACTGTGTTCTCTTCTCTGAGGATCCAGTTAGGGTAACGGCTTGTGTTGGTTGGCCATATGCCACATGATCACAATGGATGAGGAAGTATCTTGCAGAGATGGAGACTGACCGGGACACTGCTCAGAGGGTTGCCTGGGACAACCCAAGCATATCCTGACAAATGGTGGATGTAACAACACACTACAATGGTGCATGACCCTATTTCTGACTGAATCCAAGTTCAGATCTTGCTCTGGTCAACTTTTCTTAGCATCCTTTCATGGCTGATAAAATAAGAACCAGTCTAGACAAACTAGTGAAATAGTAAGATGAACATAAAGAGTTCAAGTGAGCTGAAAATATCATAGAATGAAACACTTTCCTAACAGTTTTAAACAAAAATTAGTAAGATTTATACAATAGAACAAGATCTTGTATATGTGTCAAGGAAAGGGTGTATTTTTCACCTAAACAGAATTGAATGAAAATTGGCATTGTGGGTCCTTGATATAAATTTGGTTACTAGAATAAATAAACTAATATTGATCTACAATTGGACTGGAAATAAAATGAATACTGGGAAGTGCCACAAAATGTTAGTCTCTACTTTGTGCCTCAGTGCACTAACCTACAAGGAAATAGGAATTAAATTTCTTTCAAGTCATAATACCATCTAAGAAAAAAGGGAATGACACAAGGGTGTCCTAGATCAGTGTTTCTCAGCCCTTTTTTGTTCCATACCCTACTTAAGATTACAAAAAAAATTTTGCATCCCCACCATGAACAAAGTATATAGCATATATTCTTTTCTACTTTAGGCACAAGGCTTGAAATTTTGGGAGAGGGGGCCAGTCGATTAGATTGACCCCAGTACGTAATTGGTACTTAATCTATTGACCCCAAAAGATGAAAGGCAAAGTCGACCTCGGTGGAATTTGAACTCAGAACATAAAGACAGACGAAATACTGCTAACCATTTTGCCTGGTGTGCTAACGTTTCTGCCAGCTTGTCGCCTTGTGTATAGCATATATTTATTCAAAAGAAGTTTTAATTAAAACTTTTAGTAAATTCTATCCACTTGTTATAAGCAATCATATGCCACCAAAATATTTCCATGCTTCCTACCTTGAGAAACTTGACCTGGGGTTAAACAACAACAATTTTTGTTTTAAATTTGAATATGTTATTTTAAGATTAAAATTTTTCAATA
>NC_068985.1:46187815-46189170 GCF_001194135.2 Octopus bimaculoides
AATAATAATAATAATAATAATAATTAATTCGTTTTATTGGCAACAAGGGCTAATATCAATTAAAAACATGTAAGGACAAAGACAGGACGAAGGTTACAAAAGGTTTTGTCCGAAAAGGTAGAAACGTTCGTCTAAACAGAGGAAGAAAACGGAGAAAGGTATAACAAATAAGTAGATAAATAAATAAATTAATAAATAAATAGAACTCCCAAAGGGGGAGGTGCTTATTATAATAATAATAATAGGCACAGGAGTGGCTATGTGGTAAGTAACTTGCTTACCAGCCACATGGTCTCGGGTTCAGTCCCATTGCGTGGCACCTTGGGCAAGTGTCTTCTACTATAGCCTCGGGCTGACCAAAGTCTTGTGAGTGGATTTGGTAGACGGAAACTGAAAGAAGCCCGTCGTATATATGGATGTATATATATGTATGTGTGTGTATATGTTTGTGTGTCTGTGTTTGTCCCTCCAACATCGCTTGACAACCGATGCTGGTGTGTTTAGGTCCCCGTAACTTAGCGGTTCGGCAAAAGAGACCGATAGAATAAGTACTAGACTTACAAAGAATAAGTCCTGGGGTCGATTTGATTCGACTAAAGGTGGTGCTCCAGCATGGCCGTAGTCAAATGACTGAAACAAGTAAAGAGTAAGAGTAATAATAATAATAATAATAATAATAATAATAATGACAACATCGAAAAATACCTTAGGAATGAGAACCCAGGTTCAAAATTTCTCCAAGACACCTGATGAAGGCTGGAGGGTATATCAGCTGAAACATGTTAACAACAAACAAGATGAGGACAAATATCCATCAAATGTAAATAATGTAAATCTATGGAGACATGCATAGCTGCTACCTATAGCTGAGCAGAAAAAAATGGTGAACACTGACTCTTCAGAACTCTTCAGAACCTTCACTGATAACCATTTTTTTCTCCTTCTTTTTCTCTCTTTCTCAACCTCCCCTCTCTTTAATACTGCCTTCCAGTATTAATTGTTTTTCCCTTCCCCTTGTCATCTGGCAGCAAAAGCTTGAATCCAGTAATTAATCTCTCTGATCTGAGATTGACGCCTTTTTCTATTCCACTGCCTGACAGACTTCCTTTAACATATAGGCGCGCGCGCACACACACATACACACACACACACACACATACACACACACTACACACATACACACACACTACACACACACATCCCTGACATTGCAATAGTGTGGAATGCAATTAGTGGCATACATATCTTTTATTTATTTACCCAAATTTACCCAAGAGTCCTTGACTTCAAGCAGGAGTAGAATATATATATATATATATACATACATACACACACACACACACACATAATGTCCC
>NC_068985.1:46189421-46190702 GCF_001194135.2 Octopus bimaculoides
TTACCCAAGAGTCCTTGACTTCAAGCAGGAGTAGAATATATATATATATATATACATACATACACACACACACACACACATAATGTCCCTAAAAGATAATGGGTTATTTATTTATTTTTTTTGTAGTAGTCAAGAGGTGAATGCAAATTTTATGGTCAGTGGCTATAAATGTTTATTTGGATGGATTTGAACTCTGTTGCAAAAGGGGTTAAAAGGAAATGACAATAAGTAGACATGTCAGAGTTTTGTGACCCCCATTTTGACAGATGGTTTGGTGGGTGAGACATGTATGCATTGGACTGAAACTGTAATTAGATTGAGTCAAGGTAGCAGTTAATCATGGCATTGGTGGTGATTGTAGTGGTAATGGCCCCCTTAGGGGTGACCACTTCTACAGTTAAACATTGGTGGTTGTGGCAAAGAGTAAATTTAGTAATAACAATAACAATAATAATAATAATAATAATTGCCATATCAGTTGTTGATGTTTAGCCTTCAGGTCAACCTTGATCCAGTAATATATAAGCAGAGTCAATTCTAGTGGCATCACTACTGCTTGTAGTAGTAGTAGTAGTATTAGTAGTAGTAACAGCAGCAGCAGCAGCAGCAGCAGCAGCTGAAGATGTAGTTGTAGTAAAAGGAGTTGAAATGATGGTACTGTTTGATGAAGGGTTAATTTATGGTGTTGTTTACACAACTGTTTGCAGAATGTAATAGTATTTATTAATTCCAGTGGTTATAGTAGTTAGCTGTAGTAGTACTTATTTTTGTTGTGGCTTGACCCTGATGAAGCAGACTCCTATTGAAAGGGCAGGGCCTTCCAGCCATGACCTTCATATCTAGTACACCTGGAACTGCATTATCTATTGATGCCAGCTTGATTTGCACTGCGTGAGCACACTGGGCAGGTGTATTCTACTTTCGCTCACACACACACACATACACACACAGATAAACATATAGATACTTTAGGAGTGGCTGTGTGGTAAGTAGCTTGCTTACCAACCACATGGTTCCGGGTTCAAACCCACTGCGTGGCACTTTGGGCAAGTGTCTTCTACTATAGCCTCGGGCCGACCAAAGACTTGTGAGTGGATTTGGTAGACGGAAACTGAAAGAAAACCGTCGTATATATGTATATGTATATATATATATGTGTGTGTGTGTGTTTGTGTGTCTGTGTTTGTCCCCCCAACATCACTTGACAACCGATACTGGTGTGTTTATGTCCCCATAACTTAGCAGTTCGGCAAAATAGACTGATAGAATAAGTACTAGGCT
>NC_068985.1:46190712-46192240 GCF_001194135.2 Octopus bimaculoides
GGGCCGACCAAAGACTTGTGAGTGGATTTGGTAGACGGAAACTGAAAGAAAACCGTCGTATATATGTATATGTATATATATATATGTGTGTGTGTGTGTTTGTGTGTCTGTGTTTGTCCCCCCAACATCACTTGACAACCGATACTGGTGTGTTTATGTCCCCATAACTTAGCAGTTCGGCAAAATAGACTGATAGAATAAGTACTAGGCTTACAAAGAATAAGTCCTAGGGTCGATTTGCTCGACTAAAGGTGGTGCTCCAGCATGGCCGCAGTCAAATGACTGAAACAAGTAAAAGAGTAAAAGAGTATACTACATGTGAGCATTCATGCTGATCCCTCTGCAGTAACCTGCTCTGCTCCTTGTCTCTCAAAACCCCACATCCCTGGGTTTTGTGGTACTTTGAACTGCATGGTGACCTCAATAGTGCAGGTGGCACAAAAAAAAAAAAAGCACCTAGTTCATATTGTAAAGTGGTTGGCATTAGGAAAGGCATCCAGCTGTAAAAACCATACCAAAGCAGACATAAGAGTTCGGTGCAGTCCTTGGACACATTGGTTCCTGTCAAACCATCTAAACCATAGGTTCTCAAAGTGGGTGCTACTGTCACTTTGTCACTCTTGCTGTCATAAATGCAGTGAATTTATGATAAGCCCATCAGAGGCCTTGGAGCCAACTACTCTCTTGTTTACAAATAGTGATGTAAATGTCCTTCCATTTTTCAGAAAGTAGGTTGTAATTTGAGTAAGATTTAGCTACTATTTCTAGCATATTGAGCATCTCACATAGAGGCTCAATTTAGAGTATTGGTCTCTAGTATTTCTATATTAGTAAGTAAAGGTGGTAGTACGGTTTATGAAGTGGTGAATGGTAGTAGTTATAAAAATAATATATTTTCTGTAGTTGTCATTGTAGTATGTATGCAGTTAATTGTGCTGAACTTGCTGATGTTGGGTAGTTTTGGCAGTTGTGATGTTGCTGCACAGCAGCTTAACCCGTCAACCGTTCTCTAAGCCTCATTAAAAATTCATTATCTAGAGCGCTATCACTTCATTAATAATAATAATGTTAATAATGATGATGATAGGAAGTGTAAACAGCAAGAGTATGTAGAACCGGCTGCTCAAGACTGGGATCTACTTGACCTGATCATGGAGATAGAGACAAAACAGGGAGGAAGGAGCAAGCACTGTCTATTCTCCCATGCTTTGTTTCCTTTCATTTTACATGATCTTGTTGTTGTTGTTGGCACTCCGTCGCTTACGACGTCGAGGGTTCCAGTTGATCCGATCAACGGAACAGCCTGCTCGTGAAATTAACGTGCAAGTGGCTGAGCACTCCACAGACACGTGTACCCTTTATGTAGTTCTCAGGGATATTCAGCGTGACACAGTGTGACAAGGCTGACCCTTTGAATTACAGGTACAACAGAAACAGGAAGTAAGTGTGAGAGAAAGTTGTGGTGAAAGTGTATAGCAGGGTTCGCCACCATCCCCTGCCGGAGCCACGTGGAGCTTTAGGTGTTTTT
>NC_068985.1:46193080-46203132 GCF_001194135.2 Octopus bimaculoides
TATATATATATATATATATATATATATATATATGCTTTTTAACCATATCAAGTTAGCATCAATGGTGTTGAGTTGATATAGACTTATGAATACCAGTATAAATACTCGGCAAGACAGGTTTGGAGTTTCTGGTTCTTCACTTGAAACCATACCGTTTATCTATCTGTTCATGATAAAATAAGTACCAATGCTTTAAGATCAAACAATTATTTGAAATTGTGAGCTGGATACAGATTTGGCTCTCAAAATACTTTCAGATTTTTTTTGTTTTTTTGTTTTAGTTGTTGTCAAAATGAAAGTTAAGCAACACTAAGTTCTAAAATGGCTACAGATACTTTTCCTTACACAGTGTTTAAATATGTGCTGCTATTAGTTTCATGCTGTAGAAACACAATAAATCAGAAATTTATAACATGCCTTGTGCCTCCAAGCAATCCTTTAGGCTGAGATGCCTTTTGCTTTGGAGGCACAAATCATGATTTAAAAATCTACTGATTTATTGTGTTTCTGCAGCATGAAACTAATAGCATGTATTTAGATACTGTGTATATTAAATGATATTTTTCTCTAAATGGATGGAGTACATTAACCCTTTTGTTACCAACCTGGCTGAATCTGGCTCTGACTCTGAGTACAAATGTCTTGTTTTCATAAGTTTTGAATTAGGATCTTCCACCAAACCTTAGTCACAATTTATGTTCCTAACACTAACTGAATGATAACTAAGTTATTTTACTAAATTCTTTGTTATTGAAAGAAACACAGAGCATCTCAAAATAAATACAGTAATGAAAGTATTAAAATCTCTATATGTATACAAATAGATAGACATTGCAGTGACTGTATATTGAATAAAGTTTGCATATTATGATGTATCATCATAATAGTATTATATGTAGGATATATCATAATGATATTTGTATGTGTATAGAATGTATGTTATAGGTAAAGATATACTATTTTTGGTAGATGAACTTTAATCAGAATCTAGCCTGGCAATGATACATATGTTGTAACAAGTCTATGTTGATTCATTTAATAAATGCCAGTTTTATCTCACTTCTTTTACAATGCTATCAATTTTGACAGCGCTAGTGTACTAATCGGTATTATAATAATTTCTTATATTGGCGCAAAACCACAGATTTGCAGAAGAAGAGTCACATAAATGGATTTACAAACAGATAACTTGTTTGTGATTGTATTGTCATAGCAAAAATCAGTACTGCTATGATTTCTATTGTGAAGATAACCTTCACAAGTGATGTAAAACACACTGCTAACATAGTAGGATATAGTATTGACTTATAGAAATGTTTAACACTTTTGTTACCATATTATTTTTAGATGCTCTGTGTTTCTTTCAATTATTTTAAATATAACAGAGAATTTAGTAAAATAACTTAGTTATCATTCAGTTAGTGTTAGGAACATAAATTGTGACTAAGGTTTAGTGGAAGATTTTGATTCAAAATTTATGAAAACAAGACGTTTGTATGAAAGAATCAGAGCCGGTTTCAGCCGGGTTGGTAATGAAAAGGTTAATATACTTTATAGTATGTTATGGTTCATTAATAAGTTAACTGTGGTTGGATTTGAACATAAAACAGTGATGAAATCAAAAGTGGAAGTCAGCACTGCTTTTTTTTTTTTTTAATGTAACAATGATATTAATGACGTAGGCATAAGGCCAGAAATTTGGAGGGAGGGTAGTAAATTAAATCAATCTCATGTCTTGACTAGTACTTGATTTTATCAAATGCAGAAGGATGAAAGGTAAAATTGACCTCAGTGGGATTTGAAAACAGAAAATAAAGAGCCAGAACAAATACTGCAAGACATTTGGTTTCAATACCCCACTAATTCTGTCTATCCACCATCTTAAAACTGTTTGGGCACAAGACTAGCAATTTGGAGGGAAAAAGTTGGTTAGTTGGTTAAATTCAACTCCAGTACTTGACTGATATTTACTTTATCAAAGAGGGAAGGGTGGAAGGTAAAGTTGACCTTGGGAAGATTTGAACTCAGAATATAATGATCCAGAAGAAATACCTTTAATGTAACTATAATGATGATGATGTATTTATTGGTTCAAACAGTTTCAAATATTACAAACTGTAAATTTAATCTGATGGAGGCACCCCTAATAGCTGAGAGACTCTACTTCAGAATGTATAATTGTGCTTAGATAGCAAATTTGACAAGTTCATTTCCATGGGTCATTTAGTATTGAACTTGTTGTAGCTAAATAATCAGTGAACATAAAATATATCTGGCACCATCTCTCTTGTCTATTTTGTATATAAATAAATAAATGATTGAATAACAAAAAAAACAAAAAAAACAAGAAAAGATTTCTAATAATATTTTGTGGGATTTTGTTGGTGCCATTAGGGTTTATTATCATTTATAGCAGTCTATATTTTTTGCTTTTTCCAGTCTGATATCAGTTTTGTATTAAATGATTTCTGCTTTACCTCCTCAACTAACCATCCTACATGAAAGTTCATCATTCTCGCAATGTTGTTTTAATTTTCAGCCACAATTGAATATAAATCAGATAAAACTACTATAAAAGACAGATTAGAACCAATTATACATTGAGAAATAATTGGATTAATTTACATTTCATTTGTTTTATTTTTATTTATTTTATATTTTTGCAAGCAATCATAAAGAGGTGTATGTATGTGTGTGTATATGAATGAATATTTTATGTCATTCAATAAGCGTCCGTATATATTGATTACTAAAAGGATATATATTTATAAATAGAAGAAATAAAATATATATTTATGTATCCATTCATAAACATAGTTTTCATATGCATGCTTAAGTGTTTGATACATACGCACACATACACAGGTGCAGACATGGTCGTGTTGGTAAGTTGTTTGCTTTGGAATCATGTATTTTTGGATTCACTCCCACGGTGCTGCATCTAAGGAAAGGGTCTTCTATTATAACCCTGAGTGAATTTGGTTGGCAAGAAATAATGTGGAAACCCATTGTATGTGTGTGCGCTCACGTGTGTGTAATGTATGTATGTATGTTATGTGTGTATGTATCAATGAATGAATGAATGATTTTTCTTTGAGTTTAATTTAAGTTCTTGAGAGAGTGCATGCCGGTCGCTAACAAATCGACAAGACTTTTCGAGTTAAGAGATTTCTCAGTGTTTGTAAATATGTGGTTGAGTTGGTGTGTTGATTGAAACGTTGCTGCATACACACAAGTGTGTGCATCTATTCACATGAGAATCTCAGATGGAGAATTTTTGGAATATCTTACAGATCTTCACTGTGCCACTCACTAATAGATTGGATTTGGAGAATCCACATCAGTTTCTTTTGTTCTTTCTCCATGAAACCGAATATTTCTAGGTTTTCTTTTTGTGCAAATTTGTTGGTACATAACCTAATACATCTATGATGATAGGTATGTATGTATGTATATATGTGTTTGTGATCCCCCCCACCCAGTGGTTAGGGTATTTAACTCATGATTGTAAGGTCATGAGCTCAATTCCCAACAGTGCATTGTGTCCTTGAGCAAAACACTTTATTTCGCGTTGCTCCAGTCCACTAAGCTGGCAAAAATGAGTAGTACCTGTATTTCAAAGGGCCAACCTTGTCACACTCTGTGTCACACTGATTCTTCCAGAAACTACAATAAGGGTATGCATGTATGCGGTGTGCATAGCCACTTGGTGGTTAATTTCATGAGCAGGTAGTTCCATTGTTGGATCAACTGAAACACTTGTCAAAACTGATAGAATGCCAGTTCCCTCACCCTCCACTTTGGAACAGGTGTTGGTTTGTTTGTGTCCCCCATAGCTTAGTGGTTTGGTAAAAGAGACTGATAGACTTAATACCAGACTTAAAAATCAGTACTGGGGGTCAATTTTAACAAGTAAAAGAATACGGATAAAGATTATATATTTGATATGCATGTTTTATATGTATAACGGTAAACTTCAACTGAAGAAACACACCATACATATAGGTGGAATATGAGATTATATTTTTGCTAGTACAAGTAGACATTTAGCCTCATTAGACTCAAATATATATATATGTATTTTACAGGGGAAGGCTGGTTTATGGGATTACCCTGGGTTTCCCATCGATAAAGGGTTTAACCTTATGGTGTATCGTCAGACTCCAAAACTGGCCTAATAAACCGGCCTTCCCCAGTAAAATATATACAGCTCTACGTCTTAGAGTGAGCTTCTCTGGATTTATGTTTTCTACAAACAATACACACACACAGCGGTGAGCTGGCAGAAACGTTAGCACGCCGGGCGAAATGCTTAGCGGTATTTCGTCTGCCGCTACGTTCTGAGTTCAAATTCCGCCGAGGTCGACTTTGCCTTTCATCCTTTCGGGGGTCGATTAAATAAGTACCAGTTACGCACTGGGGTCGATATAATCGACTCAATCCGTTTGCCTGTCTTTGTTTGTCCCCTCTGTGTGTAGCCCCTTGTGGGTAGTAAAGAAATAACACATACACACACGGGAAGAATGTGTATGCAGTATTCTGATTATTAACTTTGATGCATGCACACACCCACACCCACGTACGCACACACACACACACACACACACACACACACACATACATATATGATCACATGATCAGCTATACATATCGCTGAACATGTAATTATGGCTGGTTTGTGTATACACACACACATAGCCATATGTATATTTCATTTGTCATGAAAACATAGAGGTGTGGGTTCATGTCTCATGGTTACAGAAAACACTACTTTTTTCTGTTGAGGGCTTATATCCTTCAGTATTAGACTATTTTCTTTAATCAATACATGGTTTTTGCTTATAAGCTTTAAGCTTATAAGATATTATTATTATGCACAGAATATATATATATATATATATATATATATATATATATATATTCACATACAGAATATAGGAACACTTGTATCCATATACCTGTTTTCATTGACTGGTTTATATGATTATTTCAAATTCTTATTTTTATTATATATACTCATTTCCACATTTTCTCAAGCTGTCATATGATGGAACTGATCTTTAAATTCTCAAACTTGTGTTTGGGATGCTTAATTTTTTGTTTGGTGGGCTGAAGCAGATACATGAGAGTTTTGAATGGTATAATTCAACAAATGATTTTCAGTTCAATTCCTATCAAGGTTGAACTACTCTTTCGACCACATGAGTATTAATTTAAATCTCTGTCACAGCAGGATGGAAATTAATAATGATATTCAATATTAATATATTCAACATGTGTGTATGCACACATTAAAATGTATGCTTATAACAAGAATGGTATCATGGTCTTAGACAGAGTCCTGTACTGTATAACAATTGTATGTATGCCTTGACAGGCTTTGGCACATACACAGGTTCACTGAAAAATCTAGAGATAAAACGGTGGAGCTATTAAAACAACATTTGTCACGACAAGCCTTCGGCAGGTTGTCATTGTTTTGGGTCAAAGTCGTGCTTTGAAAGTCCAGTTTTCTAATCTTCTTTCTCTTTATATTTTACATTTTTACCTTCTTCATCTCCCTTCTTCCTGGCGTATCATTTGTTTCTTTATTCTTAATCTTCCTTCTTTTCTTTTCATCTTATCATCATCATAATCATCATCTATGTTTTCTTGGACATATTGAGCTAAATTCTTCAATTATACAATAGAATACAGTTTGGCAGTATTATGTTTTCAAGCCACAGTTATCATCTTCATAGCTATCATTATCATCAACGTAGTCTCCCTTCTTCTCACCAGTGTTTTTTTCCTTTTTATTTGCTCTTTTTATATGCTCTGATGCTGTAATCATCATCATCACAATGCTTTAATCATCATCATCATCATCATAATCATCATCAGTGGAAGATTTGCTCTGTAAGATAAAAATCATTAAAGCGACATTGTTTAGCTTCCTTTTTTTTAAATATTTTCTACATCATCATTTATATTTTTGTGGTTGCTGCTGCTGCTGCTGTTTGCAGCAGCTATTCCTCTCTTTCTTTTTTTTTTGTTTGTTTTTAATATCTTTTTTTTTTGTTTTATAATTGTTTTATTCAGTCACAGCAGTAAACAGAGGTATCTTGAGGTGTACAATTAAATTGAAATCCATTTTGGCAGATTTGTTGAATTGAAGAAAACAAGCAATAAAATGGAAATTTTTAAAAAGAAAATGAAATAAACATTCCCAAATTGCCAAAATAATGATTTGTCCTTCCAAAATTTGAAATTTAAATTAGAAAATAAAATGAGACAAACTCCAAGCAAACAAAGAGTGATTACTAAAAATGAAAGATCCTTGAAAAATCTTAAGTATTACATTTAAATTTGAACCCTTCAAGTTAGTTCTTCCATACATCATTTAAACGTTGAATAAAATTTTCAGAACAAGATAACTTAAAATTTATTTGCTAATTCATTGGAATTCTTTTGTTTTAATTATAACTTTAAATACAAAGAAAGTTGAATGTTCAAGGTCATGATTTGAAAAAACTGTCATTGAATCTTTGCTCTTTGACTAGGTCCATTACTCAACTTCACTTAGTCAGCACAACTGTTCAATTTTTACTTTTGAACACCTTTCTTTCCGATTAGCATTATGAAGGATGGCTATTCAATGATAAAATTATTGTGGTATCATTTCAGGTAAATATCTGAATTAACACTCTGGGCTGAACATCTGACAGCTTGGTACTTGTTTTAGAGATTGTAGTATTGATATTTGTTTCTTTTGATACCAACTCAACCGAGACTATCACTTATGATACAAACTACCTTTTTTTAAAATGTTCATATTTAATTAGACCGAATTTTCCATTAAATTATGTTCTAAATGTTAGTTAATCCTTTTAGCATTTAAACCAGCTACATCCATGCCAAATATTCTGTCTGTTTTGTGTTCAAAGCAGCCAGATCTGACCTCTCACACCTACCCTGCAATGTCGTTTTAGAAGTACATAACTGCATCATCAAAATCTCAATGCTTTGAGATAATGCAGGATTCAAAATAATGATAGAATAATCTAATGGCTAAAGGGTTAAATATAAAAAGATTATTTCACTAAATCTCTTCAAATTCTTGATTTCCAAATTTTTGAAACCTGTAAGTAGTGTATTGCATTGAATTTATGTTCATAAAAGATGTTAAGCTCGTATCATTTATATTCTGTTGAAGCTAACCCTGTCAATTATAGCTTTTCAACAAACCTCTTTTCACTCAGTTTGAACTGAATTCGTTGGATTAATTATAAAGATATCAAGACAGATTTATCACTCTACGTAGGTTTAAATGGATACTGATATTTTAATAGTTCTATTAGTGTGTGTGTGTGTATATATATCAAGGTGAAGGGAATGAGTGTTTTGAGGATAATGAACCATTGCTAGTGAAAGGAGTCCACATGTAGTTCTGGTTATTATTGTTGAAGTATTCACTGAATGCAAAGAGCTATGTAGCAAGAAAAGAATGTTTTGTTCTCTGGCTTCTTAAAGTTGATGAAATTAAACTCCATTAAATATGTTAACACTAATTTAACCATCGCTTCTCATGTGGATGAGAAGGCTCTCTTGGTGTAACACTACTTGATAGGGTATGTAGCTCAGAGACCAAGGGAGTCTTTCCAGGTCAAGCTACTACTTCTCTGCATTGAAAGGCTACAACTCTGGTGCTATGGACATGTGATTAGAATGTCACAGAAAAGAATTGCAAGACAGATTCTCCAAGCCAAACCAACCAGCAAGTGACCTAAGGGTGAACCAAGAATAAGATTATTTTGGTTAGTCATGCTTTGCAGACCGGCTGGAAAATGTAATGAAGGTTGCTTTTGATAGGACCCTGTAGAGGAGGTGCCTAAGGATTCTACCCCAACAACTCTCTCAGGAATAGTGGGTTGAAAAGATGGATGAATTTTTTTTAAATATGCTAATTTCTATACCTGTTCTGGTATAATATTGTATGTCTAATTAGTGATCTCATTATTATTTTCATGAAGAATTTAGTAACCATATGTGGAGTTGTAATAAGTTTGCAACATGATTTCATTTTAATGTTTATTATATTAAATATGTAAACACTAACTTAAATTAATACTCATTATTTGACTTATTTTTAAGGTGGTGAGCTAGCAGAAATGTTAGCATGCTAGGCGAAATGCTTAGCAGTATTTCGTCTGTCTTTACGTTCTGAGTTCAAATTCCACCGAGGTCGACTTTGCTTTTCATCCTCTTGGGGTCGATAAATTAAGTACCAGTTGCGTACTGGGGTTGATCTAATTGACTGACCTCCTACCCAAAAATTGTTGGCCTTGTGCCTAGAATAGAAAAGATTATTTGACTTCTTTTTACTTTTGTCCTGCAGTGTCATACTTGTAGTTTGAATCCATTAACACCAGTAACAGTTTCAAAATTTTACATTTCACATTGACAGAGCTTCTGAAATTTTAATTAAAACATTCATCTACATCCAAAATATGACCTTAATAGAGATATCAATACTTTAGTAGCCACCCTAATTTTTTTTTTTTTTTTGTTGACATCATCTCCATCACCATTAAATACAAAACTTGCAGTAGTTATACTAGTACTACTGCTCTTCTTTAACCATCACCTCTGACTGTCTTGTAGAATAGTTAAAGTATTGGAAAAGTGGTTTGTAATATATCTTTTTATGACTCTTTACATTCTGAGTTCAAATCCCTCCAAAGTGATCTTTGTTTTCATTGCTCTTATGGTCAGTAAATTAGAATCAAGGGTATCAACTAACTCTCCCCACAAAATTACTGGTCTTGTTTCTAAATTAGATGCAATTATTAATATTTTTGCAATCCTCTCATTATTTGATCACTGCTATTTGATATTATCTGACATCATATTAGTATTAGTGTAATGCAAACATTGTGGTGACAATTGTATTTTTGTAAATCTAAAGTTGGGTCTTCATTGTTAATGTTTCAGATATCGTTTTCCTTTCTTCTTCTTCTTCTTCCCCTTTTTTATCGCCATTATATTCATTTACTCATTCTTTCATTTTTTCATCAGTTTCTTTACTGTTTGCTTTTTTTCTTAGTATTTAGCATGATTGTTATTTTTAACTATCTTTTAATTTATTTTTTCTTATTTTTTTTTTCCTCCTTTTCTACTTTTCTCCTATTTCCAATTATACATTCCTCTCTTGTTCTCTTTTCTTCATTTCGTATTCATTCTATCATTTATTTGTTCTATTCTGAAGGAGTTTTTTTGTCTTTTGTACATTTATTCCTGACCAGTTTTGCTATTGCTTTGATCTCTTTGATTTTCTGCCATTAAAGTAGGAAACTTCATCTTTCTCCACGCTACCCAACTCTCTCTCTCTCTCTCCATCTCGCTTTTTATTTCCGATGACTCTTTTCTCACTATCGCCCACTCACCCATCTACTTAAACCTCTGTCTTCATAATTGTTACATCCATGGAACAACCCACCTACATGCTGAACATGAAATTTTTCTTTTTTATAATGCCTACTCTACCATCTGCGCTACAGTCATGCTAACTTAACCAGACAATGTGATATCCTGTTTTTCAGCATGTGTAGATATACTTGCATAACATAGCAGCCATCACTACAATATTCTGCAGTTTAGTAGAGAAAAAGGAGCGCAGTCTGCACACTAAGCTAGGGACTTTTGCATTTTATTTTGTCTTGTAATATGGCTGTTATTGATTTGACGACAGAGTGCAACAAGTGTATTGTTGCAAATACCTTCGTGTGTGCCAGCACTTTAATTTTTATTCTGTTGTCACAGTACAATGTTTGACTTGTCTTTCCAGCATACAGCTCACTTACTCCAGATGTTCCATCTTTTTAGATTAATTTTCTTGGAACAATGAAAAAAAAAAAAAACCATTAAAAATGAGAACAAAATGAATTGGAAAATAAGCAAACAAAAATAAAATGTATTTTTTCTCTATTTTAAATAAATAACAAAAAGAATTTCACATGCAATTTTGCTGAATTTTTTGAAATTGATGTAAGCACATTGCTATATATATATAT
>NC_068985.1:46203222-46209428 GCF_001194135.2 Octopus bimaculoides
ATAGATAGATAGATAGATAGATATATGTATATATAATATTATGTTAGATTAAAAACAAATCTGCATTTACTTTTATTTCAAAAGTGGAATGAAAGTGTGTGTATGTACACACACACACACCAGCTCATAGCTGATGTGCGTATGTGCATGAATATGAACACGTGTTAACTTCACAGATATTTCAACTGTCTTGACTGACAAAAAAATCTTTATTTTTACTGAGTCAGAGTGGAGTATACCAATCTTTCATTGTCAAATTCAAGCTGTTATAGATACAGATCAAGCTTTTCAAGATTAATCTCTACAGTTGAGAACAACTCTATAGTCATTCATCAACTGATGTGTTTTGCTTTTAATTACAGAATCTAAATTTTTAATCCTAAATTTTATGATCAAATGTTAAAACCAGATGACAGATTAGATCTATCACCGAAGTAGACCATGGTGGGATTTGAGCTTGATATGCAATGAATTGGGGGAACAAATGCCACCAGGCATTCGGTCCAACATTCTTGCAATCCTGACAAACTATTGGCTTGAGTTGCTACTTTTTTTTATTGAACCCAAGTGGATGAAGTGTAAAGTTGACAGGATTTGAACTCAGAGTGCTGAAAATTGGAATTCTTACTGCAAAACCTTTCCCTAATCCTTACAATGTTGCTGGCCTCCTTCTCAAACTTTCATTATCTCTTCCTCCAACACACTTGCAAATCCCCACTACCCCAATCCACTACTAATCCTGCTACTTGAGTTGCCACCTGGATACCTCATCTATCTCCTTGGAGATAACCTTTAATTCATTCTCTTTCTCTATTCTCTCTCTCTCTCATGTCAGTAGCTCCTCTACAAAAAGGGTTCTCAACCATTTTTTTATCTGTCAACCCTTTTGATTACCATTTTATTCCGGTGGATCCCAAACTTCTTTCAAAATGCATCTTTTGTTTTGCGCATATTTACTTGTGTAGGTTGAACTATGTAAAATGTTGGAAAAAAAAACCAAGCTGTTTTTAGCAATATGTATCAATACATTTAACCCTTCAGCATTCAGATTACTCTGTCAAATGTAAAGCCTGTTTAATTACATTGTTTTAAGTTAATTGTACAGTATCTTGTAACTCTGACTTTGTAGGGTAGGTGTGAGAGGTCAGAGCTGGCTGGTTTGAGCATAAAACTGGAAGACAATTTTGGCCTGATATGGCCAGCTTAAATACTAAAGGGTTAAAGTAAAACTTTTTCAGAGACCTTTAAAATACTATCATTGATCCCCAATTTACTATTTTGTTGCATGGACCCCTCCAAAAATCTGATGTGGACACTAAAGGCCCATCTAGACCCCAGTTGAGAACAACTGCTCTAAAACAAGAACCTGCTCTTTCTCCAACCTCTTCCCTCATACTTTTATCCCCATCCAAAATACTGATGCAGCATCTTCCCTCTCTCTGAGTTTGATGACTTGTGAGCTACTTAACAACTTCCATTGTTCCAGTGACATGATAAAAAAAGGAAAAAAAAGCACTCGGTACTCACTTTAAAGTGGTTGGTGTTACGAAGGGCATCCAGCTATAGAAACAATCCCACACCAGGCAGTGGAGCACATTGGATCCTTGTCAAACTGTCCAACCCATGCTCGTATGGAACATGGACATTAAATGATGATGATGGTGATGATGATTCTTTTAATAGTTTCAGTAATTGGAAGATGGTACCATGCTGGAGCACCACCTTCAAGGGTTTTACTATAGCAGTTATTTTATTGTGTTATTAAGTTACATTTTTGGTTATGTAAGGATGCAACATAACTTGCCATGGACACACACAAACTTATTTTTAATTGAAACTAAGACTATAATTAAATATATGTGCATGTGTGCACATTCACCTCTTACTTGTCTCCCCACCTTCTCTCTACATACATGTGATAGGCTTCCATACAGTTTCTATCTCCTAAAATATATACATGATACATAAAATATATATCGAATGATATAATGAAAGTAAAATAAATACGTAACGAGCATACAAATCAGTAGAGTGGCATATTAATAAAAGAAGAGGGGAAAAAAAGGGGAAAAATACCACTTACATCATTCTGGAACAAAATAGGTAAAAAAGGAAAAGATTCTGAATCAACAACCATTATTTTACATAATATCAGATTTAGAAACATTTGACAACATTTAGATGTTGAGTTTATATATATTTTATTTTTTTGACATTTTTAAATCTCTATTTTTTTATTTTTTCCCATTGCGAGTCAATATAAATTAAAATATTTTAAAGTTCACATTACAGAGATGAAGAGATTGAGTGAAAAGTTTCCAGTAAAAAAATTACGAAAAAATCTACAATGGGTTATATATATATATATATATATATATATATATATATATATATATATATACACACACACACACACATATATATATATATATATATATATATATATATATATATATATATATATACACACACACACACACACACACACACACACACACATATATATATATATATATATATATATACATACATGCATATATTATTGTGTATGTCTATGAATATGTATGTATATTTATGTACATATGTATGTGTGTGTGTGTGTGAATGTATTTGAATTCGTGTTGGTTTTGTGCATGCTATTCATTTATTAAGTATGCATGAACGATTGAATATTTTTTCCTGAAAAATTCTTTTGATTTAATATTTTTTTTTCATATTTTTGTGTTAAATCTTCAATTGGAAAATTGAACAAACACAAATCCTTATGTATACATTTTTTTGTGTGTATTCTCATTGATATATATTTTGTGTATGCATATACATTTACCTATCTGAAAGTACATTCGTTGGTGTGTATATTTGTTTGTGTGTTCAATATACATACTCTACATATCTCCAGACATATATCTGGTGGTGTGTTAGGACTCTATATGTACATAACTGTATAAACATACGCATACAATTATACACAAATATAATATATACATATATGTGTAATATAGTTCAACATAAACACAATAAATGCATGTTTACTTGTCTATACACATACTTGATTTTGACATTTGATATCTGTATAAAAAGTTCTTTTATTTTAGATTTCGAAATATCACTTTTGTACCCTTTGTTATATCGCTTTGATATCTCCCATTATATCCCCAATAGATCTATTCAATTTTCATGTAACACTACACAATATAGGATTCAGGCCATACTTATATCCTATTGGTTTGTGATAAATAAAATGTTCAATTGATTAATCTTTGCTTGAATGGGTTCAAAATATCATCACCATTGTCATTGCAGCATTGCTAACACTGCTGTTGCCACCATAATAGTAGTAGTAGTAGTAGTAGTAGTAGTAGTAGTAGTAGTAGTAGTAGTAGTAGTAGTAGTAATTGCATGCCAGTAACAAGTTTTAAAGTCTGCGTTTCTGCGATTCATTTGAACCCATCTCAGTTGACTTAGCCTTTCATCCCTCTGGTATTTACAAAATAAATAACCAAATTGATTTAAAAGGGTGGAGCAACTTGTGCAAAGAATGTTAGGGTTTGTTGTGATGTTTGACCCTGTAGTTTTGCCAACTTTTCTGTGAATTGTACTGTGTGTGTTTGTTTGTGTGAAAGTGAAAGTGAGTCTTAACTCATGCTTTAACATCAGGTTGCATCACTACTACTACTACTACTATTACCACCACCACTACTACTATTGATTTCTGACATATGCCAAGGATACTAAGGGAAGGGTACAGTTGATTGCATTGACCCCAATACTTAAATACTTTGATCTTGGCTGGATTTGAACTCAGCACCAAAAGAGACGGCATTAAGTACCATGAGGTATTTGTATCTACTGCTCTACTTAAGCTGCCACTTAATCCTCCTCCTCCTCCCCATCCTCTTCCTCCTCCCCCTCCTCCTCCTCCCCCTAGCACCACCACCACCACCACCACCACTTTCTACTCTGGACACAAGGCCTGAAATTTTGGTGGGGATGGACCAGTCAATTACATTGACCCCATTGCTTAACTGTACTTACCTTAGTGACTCTGAAAGGATGATAGGGCAAAGTCAAACTGGGCAGAATTTGAACTCAGAATGTAAAGACAGACAAAATGCTGTTAAGCTCATCATCTGGTGGGTTACACTACTAAAAACATTCGGTTAGCCATACAATATTCAGAAAGTTCTGTGAGCTGCAGGTCACCCATGGCTGTATTAGATCATAGTTATCAAACTTGTTTCTCCTTAATGCAAGTAGTTGGAAAGTGGAATAAATTATCTTTCAGGATGACGAGGAATAATGTAATGTTTTTGAGCAGAGCTTCTTTTTTCTTTGGAAATGATGTCCTCTGATGTCACCAAATTTCAGTACAGGATTTTCTGATGACAGGTTTTGTCTGAAACATTAGCCTTTCTTCTACTTTATCGTAAGATCATGTTTTTTTTTTATTACTTTTCCAATCTTTTATACTCGTTGCCAACACGGACCCATTATGACTTTTCTTGGATCTTATTGTTAGATTCAAAGTATTATTTAGTTAGTAGGAACTCTGCCAAAGACATACTAACTGTAAGCAAAAGAGGAAGCTGTGTTTGCGATTAACTGTTATGGGAAACTAGATACCGGTCCCTGTTTTGAGAGTGATTGATTTGTAATTTCCAGCTGTTCAGTAGCTGTTTCCAAAATATATGCAAACACCCTGGTTTTCAAATGTGTTGTATATTTGATATCACAGGAAAGAAAGTGTAAAATAGAGCCTGCCTTTCTCATTGCTTAAGTGTTTCCTTTTCAAATTGATATATATATATTCACATATGTCTATATTATCTGTATATATGTATGTTTGTGTGTATATATTGGGGTTGATAAAGTGCCAATCAAGTACTGAGCTTCATGGTATTGATAACTCAGTTAAAAAATTACTGGGTTTGTGCTTAAATTATGTACCATTATTATTATTATTATTATTATTATTATCATTATTTAAGGCAGCGAGCTGGCAGAATCATTAGCATGCTGGACGAAATGCTTAGTGGTATTTTGCCTGTCACTATGTCCTGAGTGCAAATTCCACCAAGGTCGAGTTTGTCTTTCATCCTTTTTGGGGGTCAATAAATTAAGTACCAGTGAAACACTGGGGTTGATGTAACTGACTGGTCCCCTCCCACCAAATTTCAGGCCTTGTGCCTTCAGCAGAAAGGATTATTATTATTATTATTATTATTATTATTTGCGTGCATGTAACTGTCAGGCTGAGTAAAAAGTAGGCAACATTTTGAAACACGAAATTCATCACAATATATTTCAACAGTGCGGAAAGAAGTCCAGGCAAAATTGTTTATGGAAGACCAGCAGTCACCCATGCATACCAGCCTCTCCTCTCTACGCCACTGTTGTTATCCAAGAGAAAGGCAAAGGCAGATACAGCTTGGCAACAGTGACATTGCAACTCATTTCTACAGCTGAGCGAACTGGAGCAATAGGAGGAAATAAAGTGTCTTGCTCAAGAATACAACACACAGTCTGGTCCAGGAATCAAACTCACTATATCATGAATGTGAGCCCAGCGCTCTAACCACTGAGCCATGTGTCCTTCATGTAAGTTTTTCTCTGAGGCAACAAAGAGTGATTTTCTGGCTGTTGTAAGAAGACAAACATAGTTTCTTCACTTTGCAGTATTTTTTATTGTGGTTTACACCCAGTTCTCCATATTTATGGCCCTGTGTCTTTGCTAGAGATTATTATATAATATCGAGAACTTTTCCAATATTTTATACTCGTTGCTAACACAGGCCCATTGTGACTTTTCTTGGATCTTATTGTTAGATTCAAAATATTATTTAGTTAGTAGGAACTCTGCCAAAGACATACTGTAAGCAAAAGAGAAAGCTGTGATGGAAAACTAGATACCAGTCACAAATTTAAACTGCCAATAGTTTCACATTTCACATTTTCAATAAGGAAAATTTATACTGCTTTGCTATCAAAATAAAAACTATATTCTCCATATCTTGTACTGAGCACTTGTTGCTAACACAGGCCCATTGTGACTTTCCTTGGATCTTATTGTTAGATTCAAAATATTATTTAGTTAGTAGGAACTCTGCCAAAGACATACTGTAAGCAAAAGAGGAAGCTGTGATGGAAAACTAGATACCAGTCACAAATTTAAACTGCCAATAGTTTCACATTTCACATTTTCAATG
>NC_068985.1:46210040-46213744 GCF_001194135.2 Octopus bimaculoides
TCTTGGATCTTATTGTTAGATTCAAAATATTATTTAGTTAGTAGGAACTCTGCCAAAGACATACTGTAAGCAAAAGAGGAAGCTGTGATGGAAAACTAGATACCAGTCACAAATTTAAACTGCCAATAGTTTCACATTTCACATTTTCAATGAGGAAAATTTATACTGTTTTACTATCAAAATAAAAACTATATTCTCCGCATCTTGTATTGAGTACTGTTCCCCCTCACTTGAAAATACAAACTATTATATCTAATTTACACACGCACTCTTATATATTGACTGTACTTGAAAATTATTTTCAAACCTTCTTTTAATGTTGTAAGATAGAGAATATTCAAATATTGTTATTTCCTCTCTGTAGTTCCATATCTATTGTCTTTTTACTATTTATCTTTATTTTGTTTCCTTATATTTTTTGCAAAACTAGTGCAATTCCGTTACATCCTCAATTAATTACTTTGATGTTACGTTTTTGTAAAACAGTCTTCTTTTTTCTTCAATTGTTAAGTTCTCTGGGTGTTTTCATTCAGTCCTTCAGGTGTTATTCAATCCAATTGTTTCCCATATTATTTTTCTCTATGCATCATACATATGTGATTGTGTGTGTATGTGTATATGTATGTGTGTGTGTATATATATATATATATATATATATATATATAAATCTGTGTATGTAGATATACTTATGTATGTATACATATATGTAAGTATATCATTTCTTTTGTTTTACACTACTAGATTTATTCAGAAAACTTTTTATTTGTCCTCTATTAATACAACAGTTTTAAATTTCACACACTCTTTATTGGCTAAATATATCTTAAAGTATTAAAAAAATATTCCAATAAATATATAAATGAACAACTACAATAATAAACACACATCATATATATATATCTTGTTCAGGAGTGTTTCTATGTGAATTCTTTGTTCATCACATATCCTACATCACTCACATGAATATATGAATATGCGACTACCTGTCTTTGTATACACATTTGCCTCTCCAGCAGCTACTGTAATTACTTCATATGTATTTTAAATATTGTGTGTGTGTGTGTGTATTAATGTACATATGTATCTATGAAGTCTTATGATCTTATATATATATATATGCATAAACACGTGCAAAAACATTTGTGTGAAAAAAAGAAATAAAGTAGGATTTTTTTTTTTTTCTAATTTTCTCAGTATTTGATCTCGGTATATATTCTTTCTATTTTGTCTGTTACAAGTCTGTTTATATTTCCTTTATATTTCTCTCAATGTAGTAGTGGTTAGGTGAAGAATCAGTTTGTGTTTAAAATACAAAATAAAAACAAAACAAAACAAGAAAACAATAGAAAACAAACAAAAAGTACAAAAACAACAACAAATAAATTGCTGCAGTGTCTATGTAGATGTGTTTGTGTTTGTTAGATGAGTTTATCAGTGCATATATTGATAGGTATATATAATCATCATCATTGTTTGTATGTTTGTTCATTTTTCTATATCACTGGTTTGTGTGTGTATGTGTGTGTGTGTGTGTGTGTGTGTGTGTGTGTGTGTGTGTGTGTGTGTGTGTATATATATATATATACATATATATATATATGTGTGTGTGTGTGTGTGTGTGTGTTACTAAAAAGGAAACCTTATCCAAGAATGATATTAAGAGGAGCAACTATATTTTGTGTAAACATTTCCAGGTCTGTAGTTTTAGAATAGAATCTCTACAGTTTCCACTGAGTGCTTCTTCATTCTCTTTTTATTTATTTTGGTTTTCCTGATGTTCAACCAATGCCTTTTCACAGGATTCTTGCTTGTCATTAGCAAATGTTACATTTTTTTCTAGCTTTCTCTACCCCCCCCCCCCCAGTTCTCTTCCTATCCATTTCTGGTTCCATCAGTCAGTTTGGTGGTTTTGAAGAACATTTTAGTTCCGTCTTTTGTATCATCCCTCTTTAATTAAGTCTAATGACAATTTGGAACTGTTCTTGTTTATTGATGGCTGCTGATAATATAATTTCACTTATTCTCTGTGTTTAGGAATGAATGTGTGCCTTCTATTTTTAATTGTGCTCTTCTGTTGGGGCTATGTGAATGTGATTTACTCTTGTCTCTTGGACTTAAAGTGAGATTTAATAGGTTTGGGGTTACAACTCCCTGTTGATAGTAATATTCTCTCTTACTCCATTATGCCCTGTGTTGTAGTTTGGGTTTGAAAAGATGTAAATTCACTTCTTTAGAAGCTGTTTGTTTCATAATGTTTAAAGTGTTTTCTAGCTCTTTTCTTTGTAGTAGGTGTTTATTAGGTTTGTTACTTGAAACTAAGAAAATTTGCTTTTTATCTATGTATGTTTTTTTCAATTTAATTATTCATGTATTCACTCAATTGCGTTTTTCTTTTAGTTTCCATTAAAAAAAATTTTTTGAGAGAAAATATTGCTCTTAATTTAGAGAAAATGACTGTATATGTAAGTTGATACACATACATATATTCACACACAGACACACACATGCACTTTCACAAATATTTATTTGTAAATTACTTTTTTCCTTTCTAACAATAGTGAAATGGTGATAATTATGTTAGTCTTCATCAAAAGTCAATGTAACTCTGCAATTATACCAAGATAGTTACTACCCACCTGAACTACCTTATCAAAGATGATGTCTAATTAAATATAATGTACTAAATATCACTTTCTCCTGTCAGACATCTATCAGCATGAAAGCGTTCTATCATACCCCTCAATATTTATCGTAAAAATTCATTTAAAATAAAACTGCAACATACTTTACTTCTGAGAAGCAGCTTATAAATTTAAAAATCTCCCTTCACTCATTGTGTGCATTGGTCATCATCCATATGGACAGGCAAATGATGATGAAGTACATCATCTTCAAGGATGTAATTTGTTCTATAAAATCTATTTCTCAATACAGAGCAAGGTGGCAGCATTGTTAGCATGCTGGGCAAAATGCTTAGCAGAGGTTGACATTACCTTTCATCATTTCAGAGTTGATAAAATAAGTACCAGTTGAGCACGGGTCAATGTAACTGACTTGGCCCCTTTTTTTGAAATTGGTGGCCTTGTGCCAAAATGTGAAAACAATATAGCTAAATCTAGAGTACTCTTTAAGAGGCAAGAAGTACATCAGATGTGGGGAACTGTTGTATCTTCTGCATATCCCTCTTATGTTTATGATGGCTCTGTCATTAATTGCTGGTTTGGAAAAAGAGAAATGTGTATGCATATATATAGTGAATCCAAACAATGAACAAACAAGAGAAAACAATAATGCGAGGACATGGGACAAGTACTGTATTATCAGACGTTCAGGGAAGGAAGGAAAGGGGATTTAACGTTTCGAGCCTTGCTCTTCTGCAGAAGTAGAGGAAAGTCCAAAGGAAAGGAAGATGGAGGAAGAAAATTGCCAACGATATACACGTGGTTACATTTTAAAATGGCAAGAAGGGAATGAATGAAGAAAAAGTTCTTTCTAAGACAGAAGAGTGCAAGAGAAGGAGTTATGTGTGTGTATGTGTGGATATATGCGTGAATACACATATATCTTTATATACATGTATATATTTGTATACATATGTATGTATATGTACTTGTATATATATATCTATATATATGTATGTATATATATATCTGTACATGTATATATATATATATATGTGTGTGTGTGTGTGTATATATATATAT
>NC_068985.1:46214439-46220657 GCF_001194135.2 Octopus bimaculoides
TATATATATATATATATATATATATATATATATATATATATATATATCTATATGCATATATATATATGTATATATATGTGTATATATATATATATGTGTATATATCTATGTATATGTATATATATATATGTAGATATATGTATATGTATATATATATTTGTGTGTATATGTAATATATACATATATGTATAAATTAATTAATTCTTTCAATTATATGTGTTCATTTACTTGTGTGTATTCGTGTACCTGTATATGAGTTTGTTTGAATTTGTATAGCATGTTGATATTTGTACTCAATGTGTGGTCTTGATAGTTAAATATTCACCAACATTGTTATCCATCTGTTTGTGTATGTGTATATGCGAGAGCTATGTGCTGATGAATGGACATTTATCAGTATATATTTCAACAAAGAGCTGCAAACAGAAAAAAATATCAAGCAGTTTCATTGCTGGTTCCAAAAGTGTTAGATAATGGAAACGATTTAAATATTGCACACCTGTGCATACAATACTCTCTTTCAGTTCATTTTATGAATGTAGTACTTTGTTGTTTGTAGCAGTTCAGTTTTAGCAATCTATATTCTGTGTGTATTCTGAAGGTATGTGTATGAACGTGGCCATTTGTGTGCACAAATGAATGATTTATGCATGTGTATGTCTAATTTCAGTACGTATGAAGTGGCGTTTATACAGTTCATAAACTTGTATGTCTGTCTGTCTTTGTCTCTAAGGAGGTATCTATTTGTGTATAAGTTACATAACTGTGTGTGTATTCAAATGTGACTCAAACGTTTGCTGCATTATATGCACTTTGTGTGTGTGTGTGTGTGTGTGTATTTAGCTGTATGTAGCATAGAGATGCATATGAGCCATTTGCTACATGTGTATTATGAGTGTATCTTATGAAATGTTTCAATTAAGATTCACTGCTTGTTCATTTCATTGGAATGGCACCTGATGTAATATTTACTGATCAAGTACAGACTGGTTGTGAACTGTATTGACTGGAAGCATGAGAGAGAAAACAGCAGCTTTGTATTTCAGGTATTTCTTATACAATCACATGCAGAAGGGTTTGATGAAAAGACCAGCTGAGATGCAGAGTACCCAGATGAGAATGTTGATATTATTGTAGTAATTGACTGTACAGATTCAAAAAAATGCAATCAAAAAGCTAGCTTAAAGGCTAACTGTGAGGGGCTTGGTGTAGAAACCCAATTCATCATCGTTTCATTTCTCACCTTCATGCAGCTATGTGTCTAAATGAAGAAAGTGATTGCAATATGAATAATCCAGTCAATAACCTAAAAGAATGTGTAAATATTTGCATAGCTTTACACTCTTTCTATTTGCACTTCATCTTTTTTTTAATATCATAATTCTGTGACTGTTGAAGGAAAGTCGGTATTTCACATAATGCTATGAGCTGAGTTTCAATAGAATCAGTTACACTATATCCATAAATAAACGTTCAACTTTAGGCAGATTTTTTAGATTTTTTTTTTAATAATGTTTGCTTCCATAAGTTTGAGAGAATCCATTTTGAAATATGAGGCTGTGAGGATAGGGTGCTTGCTGGGTTACAGGCCACAAATGTTCTAAAAACAGGGTCCATTGTATGAATTCTGCTTTACTGTAGATTACTCTTCTTGCTTTTGTCAAGGTGTGGGGAACCTGCAACTTTTGAAGCCATTAAGTACAGTCTAATAAAAGATGTCTAGATTCTGATTAAAAAAATAACATTTGAATACATTGTTTTATTTTGATTTCAATAATCTTGAAATCATACCATTAAAGGGTCAATTTATATTACATGTATAGCTTGCTCTGTAGGATATCGCTTTCATTGGCTTTCAAATGGTGTTCACAGAAATTTCGGTAGCTTCTGACAGCAGGTTAGTTTTAATATTTTTCCAATAAATGTAATTATATTTTACTGTGTATTTAATAATATTTTCTTTAATGCAGTGTTATTAAATTAGATTTAATTCAGAGTTGCCTTGTGTGGTAAGAAGCTTGCTTCCCAACCACATGGTACCAGGTTCAGTCTCACTGTGTTGCACCTTGGGCAAGTGTCTTCTACTATAGCCTTGACCAACTAAAGCTTTGTGAGTGGATTTGGTAGATGGAAACGGAAAGAAGATTGCTGTGTGTGTGTGTGTGTATCTTTGTGTTTGTGTTTGTTCCCCACCACAACTTGACAGCCAAGAGACCGACAGAATAGGTACCAGTCTTAAAAAAAAATACTGGTGTCAGTTCATTCAACTTAAGAGTCCTTCAAGCCCCAGCATGACCGCAGTCTAATTACTGAAACAAGTAAAAGATAAAAGATACCCCTGCTCTAGGTGAAAAGCAAGAGGAAAGTATCCAACCACCTCCAAAACAATAGTTATTACTGAAGTATAAAATATAGTTCCTTGTCTATGTTAACTCATTAAGTCCCACTGTCCTATAAATAGGACATTAAATGAGAACATTAAATAAGCTGTATCACATTGTCTCAGTGTCCTATTTATAGGACACCGAGTATTTCCATTTCTACTTGAAGTAAAGGAGTTTTAATAATTATTTGTTTCATTATAACCTATTTTCAATCATCTGCAAAAATTTTAAAGTAATAATCAGAAATTTAAGTACTCTGGGACTTAATGGGTTAATATGGAAAGAATAAATGTAAAACAATGAGATAAAAATAACAAACCATAGAAACACTACATTCGTTGTTTACATTCATTGACAGAATTTAAAGTGAGCCCCACAGTAGGCAGTTGCTCAACCTGCTAAATATAGCAACTAAATCTCCCTTGAATTATTACCCAACCATCTTAAAAAATGCATTGGGTAATACGGTCCTGGATTTATAAAATAATTGGAAGGTTAGAGCTAGGATAATTCTGATCATAAGGACTGACCTTGGGGTAAATAACAGCAACAATAGCTACATTATTTGAAATAGAAAAATTTTCTGCCATAACAGTATACATTCTCCTATGCAAATGGTTGTTTCATCCCCTAGAAATAACTGCCAAATTTCCTTCGAATCGCACCATCATGGAAAGTAGAAGCATGCATAGGATAACATATTTATTTACAGGTACTGTTAAAAACAAACAAAGAACTCAAAACAAAGCAGGATAGTCATAGCTTGAATGATTGGGTCCTTACCTGGATCAACCACCACCACAATCACCACCAACTTTCTCATATTGAAAAAATTGTTTGTGGGAAGTTTCCACATCTTCCATATTCTTCATACTTTGCTGTCTCTCCTTCAAGAGTGTTATTCCGGACTTGGTAAGGTTATCTTAACTTTAGAAGTAGTATCCTATTTAGATGACCTAAAGCAAAACATCTTTTGTATAGAAACCAACCAGAATTATATAAAATTGGCATTTGAAAGCTTTTGAACCATTTGGCAAAATGTTAATGAAAGTGATTGTAAATTTATGCTAGATTAATAAATGTCCTTTGAAACTTTGGTATTAAAAGATCACACATGGAAATTCCTATATGTGTGTGTGTGTATGTGTGTGGATGCAGCATTATGAATGATTAAATTCACTTCCCAGTCACCAGGCCCTGAGTTCAATTCCACTGCATAGCTTCTGAGGAAAGTGTTATTCACTATAGTGTTGACTTGTGCTAAGTAAGTGAAAACAGGTGAGCAGAAGCTGTTTACATGTTTCTTTGATGGATTGTATCTGTAATGTGTACGCATACACATGCATAGGCTAGAAATGTCCTGTGATCAATTTGATACAGAACCTTTTTGATATCAATAACTGGCTGCTAACTGAGTGCGTTTAGGACCCATTTTACATAATGTTTTTTTTTATTATAATACACAATCTTTACTCATTTTCACATCCATAACTTGTCTGATGACCCGGTGAGCACACAGGCAAAAGTACAAAGTAGCAGGAGACTGACTCAACGAAAATAAAACACTAAACAAGGATATCCATTCATACATCATGGCCGTTGCCAGTACCGCCTGACTGGCCTTCGTGTGGGTGACACGTAAAAGCACCCACTACACTCTCTGAGTGGTTGGCGTTAGGAAGGGCATCCAACTGTAGAAACTCTGCCAAATCAGATTGGAGCCTGGTGTTGCCATCCGGTTTCACCAGTCCTCAGTCAAATCGTCCAACCCATGCTAGCATGGAAAGTGGACGTTAAACGATGATGATGATGATGATGATGACATCTGTGGAAGAGCATGGGTTAGTTGTTAGAGTGTTGTATTCATGATTGTAAGATTGTATTTTTGATTCCTCACAATATATAGTCAAGCCTAGTATTTCACTAGCAAATTAATTTTACCCAGTACTGGTGCCCCGTAAAAATCACCCATTACACTGTAAAGTGGTTGGCATAGTAAACCTTGCCAAAACAGACAATTGGAGCCTTTTGCAGCTCTCTGGCTTGTCAGATCCTGTCAAACCATCGAACCCATGCCAGCATGGAAAGTGGATGTTAAATGACAATGAAAAGACAAATATTAGAGCTGGTATCAGCATGATTTGAACTTACATTGCAAAGTTCTGTGATTAAAAACCACAATTCATTTTGCCCAATGCTCTTATGACTATTCTGCCAATCAACTGTCTTATGTAATAAATACAAGCTCTTTTATTCTATATTGCTGTTAAATCCATTTGTTTATTTTTGTATATAAATATGTATCTACTGCTTGGTGCTTTAATGTCCAGAGTTTTGAGTAATTACATATTTTACACATGCTCTGTGTGTATAGATCATCGTTTTACCATCTCTTTTTTTTATTTTTGTCATCTTTTTACCTTTCTCAGTCATACTGCACACATGCACGGGCTGATTTACATCTCAATCCATCAATCTGACACTCCTTCTCTAGAGATGCTATGTAGCTGCATAGATCTACTTGTTATTACCTAATTTCTTTCAGACTCCTTTACTATATTATCAATTATCTCCAAGCAGTCTCTCTTTCCTTGTGTATTAATTTAAAAAAAATTTCTTCTACAACTAACTCTTTGTGTCTCCATGCTTCTTTACATTTTTCCCGTCCACTATATCCATTCCTAAAAATATTTTATTACTTTTATATTTGTGGCTGTGTGGTAAGAAGCTTGCTTCCCAACCACATGGTTCTGAGTTCAATCTCACTGTATGGCACCTTGGGCAAGTGTCTTCTACTATAGTCATGAGGTGACAGAAGCCTTGTGAGTGGATTTGGTAGATGAAAACTGAAAGAAGTCTGTTGTATCTATATATAAGTTTGTCGTATATATATATATATATATATATATATATATATATATATATATATATATATATATATATATATATATATTATAATAGAATAATTACTATGAAGCATTGTGTATAATATATTGTATAAAGGATCGTGTGTAAGGCCATAACAATGCGAAGTAAATGCAAGGTAAATTACAAGAAAACAAATATGTGAATTAATGTAGACTTATCTTGTATTCAATATTTCAGGGTTAGGACCCCATTTTCAAGAAATTGATGAATGTTGCCCATGTGCATATATGTGAGCGTGTGTGGAGTGGACATGTGCAGAAGAGTGTTGCTACAGCAACCAGCTAGCTTCCTGTAACTCTCTTCTATTGTTGATCTTAGGTTTCTTTTGGTATATGAGGATGGCCTCAGAGATTCTAAGGTTGCCCCTGTTCTGCTGTGTTGCCCTGATATGCACTGTGAATTCCCGGGTCTGGCATTTCCATAGAAGCTTCTTCACTGAAGTGTCTGCTTGCATGTGTTCCTTGACGTGTATATGCAGTTTTCTTGTTGTGCTTCTGATGTAGGATGCACCACATTTGCTACAGATGATCTCATATACAACATAGGTCCTCTGGTACAATTCAAGGTCATTGATGGGGCAGTTTGACAATGTGCACTCCTCGGAGTAGTGAGAGGTGTTGTTCTTGGACAGAGCTTTTCTCAAGGAAGGGCCGGTGTGCACTATCTGTATATTGAGTCTTTCCCTGCAGACTGCATGTTGTATTGCTGTAGTAGTTCAGTTGTCAAAGTGTGGTAGCTTTAGGAAGCACGTGCTGGACTTGGGTGTATGATGGTTCTTCCAGGGTCTATTGACCTTGATGTTCTTCAGGCACCGTTGTTTAGCTAAAGATGGTGGGTAGCCATTCGGGGTTAGGAGTCTGAGGAACTGTTTGGTGTTGACCCTGAATGGCTACCAACCATGCACAT
>NC_068985.1:46221211-46234816 GCF_001194135.2 Octopus bimaculoides
TATATATATATATATATATATATATATATATATATATATGTGTGTGTGTGTATTTGTCCTCCCCTCCTCACCATTTGATAACCTGTGTTGGTGTGTTTAAATCTCCGTAATTTAGTGGTTCAGCAAAAGTGATTGACAGAATAACTACTAGGCTTAAAAAATAATCCTGGGGTCTATTTGTTCGACTAAATCCTTCAAGGCTGTGCTCCAGCATGACCACAGTCAAATGACTGAAATGAATAAAAGAATAAAGAATTTAATTTTGTTGTTGTTGGCACTGTTTCTCGTTTCCCTTTTTTCTTAAGAGAGGATATTCTGCAGGCTTAGAACTAGCAGCCAAATCCCATTCAAATCTTAACCTTATAGCATGTAATGTCATCAAGTCCTTAAGATAACCTGACAGATGGGATGGTCATGACTGGAAAATGTTTGATCATAAATCTTGTTTAATCAGGGCTGGCCTTTAAAGTAACAACTAACTGTACTTCTATCCCCCCCCCCAGCTTCATTACTGCTCTGGCACCTCTTCCTTCTCCCCACTTTACCTATCTGACTTTCATGTTTTCCCTCCTTTCTTTGTATATTTTCTCTCTTCTATTATCTTGTTTGTTCTTCTTCCTCCTTCCATTTTCTTCTCCATATACTTCCTAACATTCTTCCATTTCTTCTTTCAGTCTTGTCTGTCTCTCCATTGTATTTGTCATTATGTTTTTCTTTCTTCCTTCCTTCCTTCCTTTTATGCATTCTCAATTTGTCCTTTCTATGAGCTTGTTTTTCCCTCAGTCTTTTTTTCCTTCAAAAGTAATAACTTCTCTTCTAAAGAAGAGTCAGACTGTTATTTCTCTTTTATAATTTCTACTTTACTTGCTTCTTTATATCTCTGGACAAATCCCTATAATAAATAAATAAATAAATAAATAAATAAAATACACTATAATTAAAAATAAATGTTTATAGAACAACATGGTTCCGTGTTCAGTCCCACTGCGAGGCATCTTGGGCAAATATCTTCTACTATAGCCTCGGGCCGACCAAAGCCTTGTGAGTGGATTTGGTAGACGGAAACTGAAAGAAGCCCGTCGTATATATGTATATATATATATATGTATATGTGTGTGTTTGTGTGTCTGTGTTTGTCCCCCTAGCATTGCTTGACAAACGATGCTGGTGTGTTTATGTCTCCGTCACTTAGCGGTTCGGCAAAAGAGATCGATAGAATAAGTACCAGGCTTACAAAGAATAAGTCCCGGGGTTGATTTGCTCGACTAAAAGGCGGTGCTCCAGCATGGCTGCAGTCAAATGACTGAAACAAGTAAAAGAGTAAAAGAGATTTGATTTTAAAATATATCAAAAAATATTATTCATATATAAATATTCATTATACAATTGGCATTTGCTTACTGGAATGCTCTAAAGTTGTTCGTTTTTTATATGTATTTTCTTTTCACTCTACATTCTATTTCATCCATTTCCTGAAGATTTCAGCTGAATGCTTTGGAAAATACCAACATTTACATTCTACTGAAACCTTTTCTGTTCTTAACCCTTTTTACTTAATACTATCTTTTCCTGAGATTGTAGTTGAATGAATGCTTTTAACCGAAATGGCTTTTGTTTTAAAACTTACATTTGCCCTGTTCTTTGACATGAATTTTTTTTTTTTTACTTTTCCATCAAACATTTTACTTTCTGTGAAAAGTATGTAAGACCTGACCAAATTTTTTTATCTTGCTAGAAGTATGTTTTTAAATTTGGCTAATTGTATTGACCCAAATATATAATTTTGGTATAGTCACAGCTTAACAATCGTTTTCGTTCAAGGATCCCATTATGGACATTATTCACCTCAGTGATAGATGTTTATTGGTTGAAAGTAAAAGTATTTTGCTATTTGTAGTATTTCTTAATTGCAGATATATAGAAACAAAATGTTTGTGTTAACTTACAAAAAAATAACCATTTCTTTGTAAATTAAATTGTATATAAAATCACTATAGTGGAGGCGCAATGGCCCAGTGGTTAGGGCAGTGGATTCGCGGTCATAGGATCGCGGTTTCAATTCCCAGACCGGGCGTTGTGAGTGTTTATTGAGCGAAAACACCTAAAAGCTCCACGAGGCTCTGGCAGGGGATGGTGGCGAACCCTGCTGTACTCTTCCACCACAACTTTCTCTCACTCTTACTTCCTGTTTCTGTTGTGCCTGTAATTCAAAGGGTCAGCCTTGTCACACTGTGTCACGCTGAATATCCCCGAGAACTACGTTAAGGGTACACGTGTCTGTGGAGTGCTCAGCCATTTGCACGTTAATTTCACGAGCAAGCTGTTCCGTTGATCAGATCAACTGGAACCCTTGACGTTGTAAGCGACAGAGTGCCAACAACAACAACAACAAAAATCACTATAAAGATGTAAATATTAAGCTATAAAGGCTGCCAAAAATTAACCTCAATGAGATTATACTTTATTTATAAAAAAAAATATTCATTAGAATTATAAAATATACAGGAAGTTTGAATAAATTTTGGAAAATCAAAATCTGTGACAGTTTAAAAAAAATCTTAGTCAAAATAGCTTAGCTGAAAAGATCAACATTTCTCTGTGTGTGCATGTGTTTGTGTATTTATGGAATTTACAATATTAAAGGAACATTGTCAGGTCACTTAAATTAAGAACTCAAAGCAAGAAGTATGGTAATTAAGACTTTTAATCCTTAACAGTGAATCTGACAATATATTTTGTTTCGCTTGAAGGCTTTGTCAAAATAGTAAACTGAATAGTTACTGACATCTTTACAACCAAATAATTACTATCAACTCTATCATTGTAACACCTGTAGGTGGTGTAAATTGGTCTAAAAGTGTTTGAGCATCAGACAAAAATGTCTGCGGTACATATTTACAGTGCAGTTTATGTTCTAAGGTCAACTTTGCCTTTCATCATTCTATCATTGATAAAATAATACACCAGTCATGTACTGAGAGTTGATTCAATATTTGTGAATAGAATTATAACCGGAAACTCAGTCTCAACAGCTCAAATATACTGTGAATGAATGGATCCTTTCATTCTTTTACTTGCGGCCATGCTGGAGCATCGCCTTCAAGGGTTTTAATCGAAATAAATCAACCCCAGGACTTTTTCTTTTTTGAGATTAATACTTATACTATTGGTCTCTTTTGCTGAACCACAAAGTTACAAGGATGTAAACACACCAACACCAGTTGTCAAATAGTGATGGTGGGGGACAAAAACAGACACAAACACACACACGCACACACACAGAGTGGTGAGGAGCTTATTTTCCAACTACATGGTTCCGGGTTCAGTCCCACTGCATGGTACCTTGGGCAAGTGTCTTCTACTATAGCCTCAGGCCAGCCAAAGCTGTGTGTGTGGATTTGGTAGGAAACTGAAAGAAGCCCATCATAATATATATATGTGTGTGTGTGTGTATTTGTGTTTGATTGTCCTGTCACCATTGCTTGACAACTGATGTTGGTGTGTTTACGTCCCCGTAACTTAGCAGTTTGGCAAAAGAGACTGATAGAATAAGTACTAGACTTACAAAGATTTGTTTCACCAAAGGCAGTGCTCCAGCATGGCTGCAGTCAAAGACTGAAACAAGTAAAAGAATAAAAGAATATATGTTTATATACAGTGGGTTTCTTTCAGTTTCTGTCTTCCAAATCCACTCACAAGGCTTTGATCAGTCCAAGGCTATAGCAGAAGACACTTGTTCAAGGTGCCACGCAGTGGAACTGAACTGAGAACCATGTGGCTGGGAAGCAAGCTTATTACCACACAGCCAAATTCTTTCTAATTTTGGCATCAAGATCAGGAATTTTTGATGGGAGGGGGCAATTTGATTACATTGAACGTTGTACTTGACTGTCACTTTTTCCTATTGATCCCAAAACTATGAAAGGCAAAGTAGACTTTGGCAGGATTAGAATGTAAAGAGCTGAAAAAATACCACAAAGCATTTTGTCCAAACTGTTAACAATTCTGCAAGCTTGTCACCTTAATAATCCTTTCTACTACAAGCACAAGGCCTGAAACTTTAGAGGAGGTGGCTAATCGATTGCATCGACCCCATGGCTCAACCAGTACTTATTTCATCGACTCCGAAAGGATGAAAGATAAAGTTGACCTCTGCAGAATTTGAACTCAAAAAATATAGTGACAGATGACATACTACTTAGCATTTCACCTGGTGTGCTAATGATTCTGCCAGCTCACGTTACCTCCTTAATAATTATGATAATTCTTTGTCCTGTAGGTACTTCTTTCTTCTTGCCTTTAACCCTCCAACGTGGAGTATAGGTCACTTATAATTGAATTCCATGTCGCATAATTTCTCGCTTCTGTACTTATACTCTGCCATGAATGTCCCCCTTTCTCTAGTTCCTTTTGTGTTGATCTATGCCATGAGTTCTTAGGCCTACCCCTCTTTCTATATCCATCCGGATTCCACTGTAAAGCACTTTTCACTGCATTTGGTGTGTCCTTTCTAATTGTGCTACCAATCCACTTCCACTTTTTCTGTAGGTACAAGGCCTGAAATTTTGGGGAGAGGAAAGAAGTTGGTTACATAATCTCCAGTACCTGAGTGATACTTTATCTTATCAACCTCAAAAGGATGAACACCAATATCAGCCTTGGTGGAATTTGAGTTCAGAACGTAAAGAGCTAAAAAAAAAGCCGTCACTTAGCATTTTTTTGATGCTCCTAAGGATTCAAATCCAGTATCTTATAGTCACCATTACAACTCACTCTGAGTCACTGGAATGGCTCAGGATAGACTGATAAGCTTGTCTGATATACAGTAATTACATAACGAGTCCTTCTTTTTTTAAAGAGACTTTTGTTTCCGTTGTCAATAGTGTAAATGCTGCTTCTTTGTTCATTTAAACTATTTATGTCTAATATAACGTGTGATTCATCCACTTTCTATCTCTTTCCTACATGCACTCATTTGGAGGTGTTATGTTAAAGAAAAAGTACTCAAGAAATGATTTAGTTTGTTTATTTAACTGTTTAAAGCTGGTGATTCAATTCGGACAGTACTCGTAGTTTCTTGTTAAGTGTGATCCTTCCATTGTTTTGCTGCCCTAAGGATCATTCATGTTGAGTAGAAGACTCTTAACTTTGTGAGAGTATGTGTGTGGGTATATATATATACATATATATATATCATCATCATCATCATCATCATCGTTTAACGTCCGCTTTCCATGCTAGCATGGGTTGGACGATTTGACTGAGGACTGGGGAAACCGGATGGCAACACCAGCCTCCAATCTAAATTTGGCAGAGTTTCTACAGCTACATATATATATATATGGGAGAATTTACGAAAACAACAACAGACGAGGACAGGTGGTGTAAACAACAAAAGGATGTATTAGTTTAACGCTCAGGAATAGAGAAAGTCTTTAACGTTTCGAGCTACGCTCTTCGACAGAAAGAAATAAGGGGAAAAACAAGGAGAAAAAAAATTAAAATGTAGTAGTCAGCGATCTATCACGGCGACTATATATATGAGTGTGTGTGTGTGTGTGTATGAGCGGGTGCTGAAAAGTTCCTGGCTTTAAGGGTGTCGTGAAAGGCCTGTTTGGAGACCCAACCTTCTGAGTTCTTTTACAGGACTTAGTAAATTTGAAGGACCAGTGCAATAAGCATGTGAATCTGAGAGAGGAATATGTTGAATAAAATCATAATTAACTGGTCCTGTATTTTCTTTTACCCAAAGCCAGGAACTTTTTAAGTACCTCCCTCGTGTGTGTATATACATACATATATCGACAGTAGTTCATATTTCCGAAAAAGAAGCTCAGTCTAAAACATTAGAGTAGTAATATATTTTTAGACGGTTGATTGGTATGACTAGTTAGAGAAAGACCAATAGTTTTGCACCTATAAAGCGCTTAGCTGTATAGGTGACCGAGACTCAGATGGAGGCCATTTGAGTCTGATAAGTCGCCTATACTTTATAGGTATGAAACCAGTGGTCACTCTCTGACCGGCCATAACAATCGGCCTTAAAAATGTGTATATAGTGCGTGTGTTTGTGAGGGAAAACATTAAAGAGTACTCAATGCATCAAGCCGAGTTTTAAAACACATTATTGTTCAACTATTTTTATGAGATCTCGCATTCACCAGTTAGCATATTCAACTAAAAATGCTCTGAATTCGCAGTATGATTAATGCTTCTCCAGTGCGAAACTCAAGCGGAAAAGTCGTTCTTGAGCAGTTACCGTAATATATACAAATGTTATACGACTCTGTGGTATATTTATATTGTTATGCGTGTATATTATCTTAGACATCTGAACACAAGTTGTCCCATAAGTAAGGTGGTAGTTAAATATATTTGGTATTGAAACATAGTATCGAAGTTATAGAACACACTGAGTGTGTGTTGTGCGCATGCTTTTAATCGCGTATGTACAAAATACCGCACTATGTCTCCATGTGTATGTGTTTATACAAACAAACGTACGTATTTATATACTCGGACACACTACTTGAACTGTGAGGAATTCATGTTTAATTCAAGACAGCAGATAAAGTGCCAAAATATGAATGAATAAATGCATGAAAGTATGAATGAACTTGATATAGCTGTACGATGATGATGGTGGTGGTGGTGGTGGTGATAGTCCAAGGTGTGATAGAAGCAAACTGATACTAGTATATTAGAACAGCTGGTCAGTCACCAACACTAGAATCACCAATGCCATTATTAAATAGTAAACTTCACCTTGACAACAAGGGAATCTCTATGTGGTTGTTCAGTCTGTTAGAAATAGCAGTCGAATTTCCTTCAACTCACATTCTGCTGCTTTATTATATAAGCAAACACACTTAAGATAATGTACTCTGTCGTATCCTATAAACAGACTGGATGATCATAACTGGAATACCATTGTACACAGTTCTACTCGTTCAAAGATGACATGGGGTTAAACAACAACCTCAAGCTGTATATTATCATAATCGACTTGCTGAGCCTTGCTTTCGTCGTTTTTAGCATCCATAGTTGTCTATAAGGTAATAAAGGGCCGACAAATTGTGATATTGCAGAAACACTCCGCCTAATGCTTGCTTCTCGGACTATCATCTTCTCTACTATTCTTCTTCCTAACGCTTACTGACTGACATACATGTGTGTCTACATAATTGCCTTCAAATAAAATACACCTTTGGAACTATAAACTCTACCTTATAGCCTTCCTCTCTTGTGTCCGTTCGTCTCATCAAACCTATTTCTGCAACAGCGCTCACCTCAACGCACACGTTTATCTACCTATATCTGTTTACCCACTCCACCCATCAAAAATATGTATTATTGGTTGTGTGAAGACCAATTAAGGAAATTTGGTAGAATATACGTTGTACTCCTTAAACTGGACAGCATTTAAATATCTGTATATTTGGAAAATCTGACACGCACACTCATACACGTGTATACCAGTATTTGTGTGTATGTGTATATATATATATATATATATATATATATATATATATATATATATTCATTTGTATGTATTAAGATTCTATAACCGTGTGTCTGTGTGGGAGATATGCACTGTACAGAGCTGGAAAGACCATGGTTCAAACGAAGAAGCTATACACGTGTTGGATCGAGGGGATGATTTTTTTTAGTAGCAAAAGACCCTACGGAGAGTTCACCCAATATACAGGCCCTGTGGCCGAATTTGTGTGTGCGTGCGCGCGCGTGTATGTGACCCCAGCATGGCCGCATACTGATGACTGAAAGAAGTAATATATATATATATATATATATATATTGTATATATATTTATTGTATACATGGATGTGTGCGTTTAGATATTGTGATTGTTTTACCATATTGGGTTTAGTTGTATTTCATCATTAGATGTGCACACACGTGTAATAGATGTATGTATACACCTCTGCACATCTATAGCTATGATGCTTGGTGTGAACGGGTGTGTGTACGAGTACTAAGTTATAGTTTGTGTAGGATCTATATGTACAGAAAACATGGTCGTTTAATAAGTGCGCGCGTCTGTGTGTGTATATATATATATATATATATACATACATGTGTGTGTGAATGTGTTTTGCGTGCAGAGAATGGTTGCAATGAATGTCGGACATGTAGAATTTTCGTAGTTATTAAGGGATCGGAAAGAAATGTATATATTGTGCGGATTTTATAGTTGAGGTGTGTCTGTGTGTGAGTTCCTAAATTTATTAAAATGTACATATACAGTGTGTAACGTGCAAATGAAAGTGTGTGTGCACGTACATATGTAAATATATATAGAGATATTCACATGCATAACTATGCATGTTTCTCGCACTCAATATGCGCGCGCGTATGCATACATATATACGCGCGCGCGCGCATGTGTGTATGTATGCACACACACACAATCACACACATGCGAAGGGATTTGCATGCTGTCAGTGAAGGATTTGGCGTGTTGGCGAATTATCGGTCTTGGTAAAAAGAAAGACAGCTCTTGCAATGTCCACCAGTCACACCAACCAACTTTAGTAGAACCATCAACATTGGTAGAATACGTAGTAATAGTCGTAGTATATTATTAGCTGTGGAGGTAGCTGAGAAGTATTATTTGTTATTATTATTAGTAGTAATAATAGTATTTTGGTTCCACACCGACTACTGTGTTACATTGGCAGCAGGAACAATATTTGTTATGCAGTTGATTTGCAGTGGAAGGTCAGCAGCAGCAGTAGTGGTAGTAGTAGTAGTAGCTGTTTTAATTGCATTAGCAGTAGATCGTAGTAATTGATGTTCTTTAGCCGCAGGTCAGCGCTAATCGAGTAAACTATGATAAAAAAAAAGTTTTTTTTTCCTGTCATAACTAGCTTGTCTTGGTTTTGAGATGCAATGCTTTTATAATGCATCTTGGATTACACTATCTAACGTTATTTCTTTTAAGCTGCAGGACGTGTTTTGAAGAAGCTTTAGCTGCTGTGTTTAGCAGGTCGCACAACCATTTCGATGTCCCCTAGTTGTTTCGAAGATAAAAAAAAAATTACCAAAATTTGTATATGATCGCTTTTAATTAATAAGATAGTCTGTTTAACAAGCCGGGACAGCGAAGACTTGTTTCAATCCCTAGTATTTTCTTAACACTACTTATAATAGACCCCGAGGAAAGACAAGACCTTCACAGTTCCCCATTTTCTTACCTCCGTCTAGTCAAATAGAAACCAAGAAAAAGTTTGTCTATATTCTACTTTCTTTTTAAGTTCAAATCTCGCCGAACTCCATTTAACAGGTTAATGTGTCTGGGGTTATTATATATCTCCAAGTCGTCCTCGATTTGGCAGAAGTGCGCTGAGATATTCCACCCGTGACAATCACGTCTTTGCGTATATCAGGGACTACATAGTCCAATGTATCTTTTATTTTAAATAAATTCAAAGGACGTTTCGCTGCTATTTCCAGCAGGTCGATCCATTACGTAGAGGCTCTCGCTGTCCAGGTTGTCGAAATAAAGTACCTGCAATATACTGTAATCAATTTAATCTTATATATTCACTCTGTGTGGAAGAAATTGTGGTGGTGTTGTTTGTAGTAACCACGTATTTCAATCACAGTGATAATCGTAATTAAAAGTTTGGTGATTATTTGTATTGATATATCGATCATTTCACTCTCTCGTCCTGTCGGATTCGTTATTTAGCAACGACCCGTTACAATCTGCGTTCAAATCCCATCAAGGCCGACTTTGCTTTTCAGCCTCCCGGGAGTCGGTCGATAAATGACAGTAGTAGACAAGTAGCGGAGTTTGTTTAGTTGATTTATATTCTTGTAATGCATCCTAAATGTGAATAGAAATACAACAGATAAACGAACACGATCTTGGGACGTGAAAGTAGCAAACGACTTAATCAGATTTTCCATCTAAACCATCCAGTGAGTTTGGCACTTCTTCACAGTTCAAGCCGTTCGTTCGTTCGTTCGTTCTCTGCTTCTTAATGTTTTCTTTTCTTCTTGCTTTACTTGGCTGTCAAAGTTTGGGCATGGGCGGAAATGGGTGAATGTCTTGTCTATGATTCGGGCTGCTTTGCCGCGCATGGTGTACTTACAGTAAAGTACCACTGATGGTCACGAGAAGTTGGCTCTTTTTCTGTCAAAGAAAGTCACCTTTATCTCTTTTGAAGTTACTACTCTTACTGTTACATGATATAGGTGTGTCCCTTCCTTCTTTCAGTTATCAAATATAGGTAAGATGTCGATGGCAGATGGACAAGTAATAACAGTAGCAACGACTGCTGCTGCTGATGTAGCAGAAGTAGCAGCAGTAGTAGAATTGATAGAACATGAGTAGTAGTAGTAGTAAAATTGAGAGAACATGAGTAGTAGTAGAAGTGATAGAACAGTAGTAGTAGTAGTAGTAGTAGAATTGATTATAGAACAGTAATAGTAGTAGTAGTAGTAGTAGTAGAATTGCTTGAACAGAAGTAGTAATAGTAGAATTGATAGAACAGGAATAGTAGGAATAGAACAGTAGTAGTAGTAGTAGCAGTAGATGATATAGAGAGATACAACAGTAAGTCCTAGTGTTTCTGATGTTGTTACTAAAGACATACAATAGTTGCTTCTTGTAGTAGTAGTAGTAGTAGTAGCAACAGATAACAATAGCTAGTTCTTCAGGTTAGTAATAATAGTACATATATATATATATATATATATATATATATATATATATATATATATAGCAGCAGTAGTAATAGTAGTAGCTTTTTGTAATACATGAAGTTGTTGATAGAATTAGAAGTTGTGGTAGTGATTGTTAGTCACAGAGGAGAGAACTTAGAATATAATTATATTTATTTTTTTCAGACTCCTTAAATTCTTTCTTAACGTTTTTCGAGCCTTTGGTTTCTTTTTTGTTGACCTCTTTCTACACCTTTAACTCTTTCCTTTCCTCTTACCTCCCTCTCTTTCCATTTACACCTTTTACTATTTTCTCTCTCTCTCTCTCTCATATTCTTTTCTTTTTTTTTCACTTCTCTTCTTTTCCTTTTACTATTCCTTCACTCTGTCATTCCCATCTTTTGTTTTTCTTCCTCAATTTCTCTACATTTCCTCCAAATATCCCTTCTCTTTCATACTGATACAATTTTTCTCTCTCTCTCTCTTCCTCTCACTCCTTCACTCTCTTCCTCTCACTCTTTCTCTTTCTGAACGGATAATCAGCCGGTCAGTCAGATAGGCTGCATGCTCACACACACATACACACACACACTCACGAGTGCACGAACGCATACACACAACGAAGCATTCACACGCAGTGTGATAGACAGAGCATGCAATGTAACACACACACACACACACACACACTGACTGACTGACAGACGGGCAGGCAGGCAGACAGACTCACCACCAGCCAAGCCAGCCAGCAGAAAACCCTCATTGCCTGGATGGATGGACTGGTTCCTTCCTGGCTTTTCTCCCGTGTTTACCACCGCCGTCACCATTGTCAGAGAGTGAAAGAAAGGGGCAGAAGAACGTTAGCGAGGAAGAAAGAGAAACGTGGAGGAGGGGGAGGAGGAGGAGGTGGAGGGGAGAGAGAGTGAGGAGGAAAAGGAAAGAAGAAAAAGAAGAAAATGGGAAAAGAAAAAGGGATAGTTAAGTAGTGGGAGAGAGAGAGAGAGAAAAGTAAAAGAAGAAGAAGAAAAAATAATGGTAATAATAAAAGGAAGTCCAGTGTCACATGAATTGATGATGACAAGTTAAGAGTTAAACGACCGAGCAAAAGCAACACATGGCACACTGTTGCACTTCTCCGCATGCACACATACAATCCATCCATAATACTCGCATGTACAAGCATTTACGTATACAACAAACCCGACAAACTGTGTATCTCCGGCCCAGCCAGCCAGCCAGCAAGCAAGCCAGTCAGCCAGCTAACCGAACCAGGCAGTCAACCAAACCTTCCGTCGTCGTCTCTTTACCTATCTATTTAGCTATCTATCTATCTATCTATCTATTTAGCCATCCATCCATCCATCCAACGCATTTATTATCTCTTCCACTATACGTTCGTTGAATCTGCGCTTTATACCACAGTGTATGTATTGTCAGTAATATTTAACGCGCACCACCACCACCACCATCATCATCGTCGTTGTATGAAATAGGTGTTTTGACTTGGAAACTATTATTTCATTGTTCAACTGGATTCGTGGTTTTTTTTGTTTTTCAGTAATTTTTTTTTCTCAGTTTCTGTTACATCCTAAGAAATTATTTACTATATACGTATACACACACACACACACGTAAAGTTCTGTCATATTTTCCCCCTCTTTGCTACCACTACCACCATCACAAAACCATCACTGCTACCACCACCACCACCACCACCGTACCAAATATATCATCACTCGTGGAACCGCCACTTTCATCATCATCATCATTGCTATTCTCACTGCCCTCTCAGCATCAGTTTTATACAAACGCCTGGAACCACCACTCACGTATCTTATCAAATTCTGTTTTGTGAATGACGATTATCGTGCTAATTGTCTAACCACCACCACCACCACCACCGCCACCATTATCATCATCGTCTTGAAAAATCAACTCCATCCCAATATAAGCAAGAAAAAAAAAATTAAGGAGAAAATGACAAGGAAATTCACAACAAAAACAACAACACACTAAAAATGAGAATATATATATAAAATAGACCAGTTAATCACAAGCACTACACAAAATAAAGCTGAATAATCATGCCTCCTTACAGTGGGCACAACGAAAATAACAACAACAACAACAATAATAATAATAATAATAATAATAATAAAAGTAATGAAGAAGACGACGATGATGATGATGTTATTGTTGATGGTCAGTGAGTATTACCACCAACCACCACCACCACCATCACGACCCACCCTTTTAGCTGGCAGTTGTTAAGTCTTGTCTCTATTGAAACCTACACACACACACACCCCTATCTTCTACTTCTTCTCTACTACTTTCTTCATCTGTTGCTGCTGTTGTTGGTGCTGCTGCTGTCAGTAAAACTGGACAGCCTCATTAAAGGTATGTCTGTCTTTTCATTCTGATTAAACATACACAAACGCACACACACACACACACACACACATGCACAGAAATTACTCTATCTCCCCACCCAGAACTTTCCATTTTTCAATTCTATATTAACTTTATTTTGGCTTGACAATAAATGTAATAAAATATTAACTATGAAAAAAAAAACAAAAAAAAAAAACAAAACGAAAAGATACAAAAGAACTTAACTATGTTAGTGTGTTGCTGTTAATACTGTTAATATTATTCATGTTGATTGCTTTCTAAAGAACAAGAACATAACTTAAACTAAGGCTGTTGCTTTGCCTTTAAAACCAGTCTTAATATCAAGCAGGCCTTTCTTTCACCAGGCATTTCTGTTGTGACCGTTTTGTCTTTATTTATAACACTCAAAGCATCAGTTTTAAGATGGTTGGATGTAATTTAAAGGAAATTTGGCTGCTATTTCTACCTCTGATCTTGTACTCTCTTCCCCCCCCCCCTATCAGCTGAGGCCGAATTCCATCAGTG
>NC_068985.1:46234904-46239664 GCF_001194135.2 Octopus bimaculoides
ACATAGATACACACGCCTGTGCATAGACGCACATACACATGCAGACAGACACACGCGCACACACACACGTATATTTAAAATATATATATATATATATATATATATATACAAATACAAGAAACTGCATACATACAAACCTAGAAGAGCATAGACAATATAGGTTTTCGTTATTTTTATATTTTACACTGCCATAGAAACAGACAACTCATATACTGTTGCCCTCTCTCGCTCTCGCTTTCTACTTGTTTCACTCCGCAGGTACGTCACTATTTCTGTATGTGCTGATGATACAAAGGTATGTTGTGCCTGGGATTCCATGTACATACATGCTCCCGCAAACGCACACATATATACTTTCTGAACTCTTACAACTGTATGAGAATTGAACAAATATTCTTGTAATCATATATATATATATATATATATATATATATATATATACATACCATAATTAAAACTGTTGCATATTAATAAACAAACTGAATTTTTTATTATATTCTTTTAATTACTATCACAATAGTTTAGTCCATATGTACGAGTTGTGTATGTGCAACTGCCTTTAATGTGTATATGGATCTCTCTCTCTCACACACACACACACGCAAACACACACATAACACTTATACATGAGAACACACATATTGAATATATGCGTGTGCGTGTGTATTTATAGAGATCAGTGTGTGTATTTTTTACAAATACACTTGTCAAGGAAAGGTTAGGTCTGTGTGTGTATTTTATTTGTCTAGATCAGGGATTTTCAAACTGTGGTCCCCGGACCACAGGGGGTCCGCAAGGACAAGACAGGGGGTCCGTGGACAGCAAATACTTTTTATGGGCAATTTGATTTTATATATGTCTTTTAATTGACAATAAACCTATTTGTTAAATACTGTTAAATAAATAAATGTAAAAATATTTGTTATTTTAAGCAAATATTTATGTATAAATTTCATAAGCGTTTATAAGGGGGTCCCTAAGGTAAAACCTGAAATATAAAGGGGTCCGCAAGTCAAAAAGTTTGAAAACCCCTGGTCTAGATTGCTTCCATGTGATGTGTTTGATCATAAACTTCCTTTCTTTCTTTACTCTGAACGCTCTCACGTCACCTCAGTAAAGCCAGTCTCTTACAAGATGAACAGAAGGAAGAAATTTGCTTTGGAGAAGAGATAAAAATTGATAAAAAAAAAGTTCTAAGAAATATAATTTGCTCTGTTAGACACCCTATCCCCGCCAACTAAGTAGGTAAAAGTACTTTTGTATGAATACAAGTGTGTGTGTGTGTGTATGGAAAAAGGATGTTAAATGATGATGATGATGGTGATGATAATGATGATATACACTCACACATATATGTATACACCCATGCACCCAAATTTATCCTCGTCACTGGCACCTGGCAGTCTTACATTATCTCTTTCTCTCCACTCTCACATTTTCTTTCTGTGAGTGAGTGTGTGTATGCATTAGTATATGTATGTGTATGTGCACACACATGTGTGTGTATATATATATATATATATATATATATATATATATATATGTGTGTGTGTGTGTGTGTGTATGTATTTAAGTGTTTGTGTATCTGCATATATATATATACGTGTGTGTGTGGTGGGGTGGCTACTAACGTTCTGCTATAGTTATTCAATTCTTTTGAAAGAACAGACCAACATATACATTATACATGCACATGCAACTCAATGTGTACATAGAGGATGGGCCTGTATGCTGTGTCCATCTACCAAATTTCAGCATCTGTTGCTTTTCTAGAAAACACTTGCCTAACATGACATGCAGTGGGATTGAACCCAAAACAAGATGTGGTGCAAACTTAGATACTCATGCACATGTGTGCATTCATGCTTCCTTTCTGCATGGCTTTGCAGTAGTCAACATTGACATTGTATGTGTGTGTGTGTCTACGTACATGTAGATGTATGCACACACACACACAGATGTATTTGTATTTTGATGTGTGTATACATGTATATATATGTAGATACACACATATGTATACTTAAGTATATATATATATATATATATATATATATATATATATGCATGTGTATGTGTGTATGCATCTAGCTATTTCTATAATTTCCTTTCACTGTCACCACCCATAAGAGTTACAGCTGAGATGTGTGTCAGACAAGGAGATTTCATCTCTCTATAGTTCTTTGTCAAATCTTGAAATGGTCATCAGAAGCATTGCTTGGAAAGGTGGTATTATCATGAGCAATAAGCTACTAACACACTTCTGATTCACAGTTGTCACCACGCTTATCGTAGAAACTTCAGATCAGCTGCAGACCATTCTGACAATGATGGTTACTCAAACTTCAGCAGTTGGCCTCGAAATAAACTGCACAGAAATGAAATACATACAGTCCCAAAACGTAGTATATGGACAAATAATGGTGGGGAAACAATAAAATTGTGGTGAAGGAGTACTTCTAGGTACACTCAATAATTATATTTGGAGATATGAACACTGAAATCTCATGCAGATAAGGGAAGGGTGGAGGACATTTGCTTTGATTAAAAGATGTACCCAAATTGCAAGTCCTGTGTGCACTCTTTGTACTCAACTTAGACATAGGTTATTACAAAAAACAGTGGTTAGCTATAACATACAGGGTTATGGAAAGCTCTATGCTGGAAATATTGTGGGTGCACATCTGAAATGGAGTAGTTCAAGAAGAGAGTGGAGTAAATGATGTGACTGCAAAATACCAAATGTGCAATTTACACTGGATTGGGCATGTTGCGAAGCTCACAGACAATAGGTAGACCAGTGTAGTAGCTGAGTTGTATCCAAGTGCGAAGTGGAAAGCACTTGGAAGACCTTTAAGATGAGAAAAAGATGACATATGCAAAAAATTTGGGCCCAAATGGAAGAAGGGAAACACATTATTATGACCTGTGATATATATATGGACATCTGATAGTCTAGTTGATTAGAATTATGTATGTGCGTATGTATATATGTTTGTGTCTTATGTGTGTGTGTGTGTATATATATATATATATATATATATATATATATATATATAGTCAATAAATATTTAATGGAAGAATATTTGACAAACAATGTATAAGCTTAATGCTTGAAAAGTTGAAATAGTCATCTTAATGTTTCAGACATTAGTCCTTCATCGGGAAGGAAAAATAATTACATCACAGAAGGAGAGGGAGGAATGGAGAAATAGTGAGTGTGTAAAATGCACACCACTTTATACACCCATGCGTACATATTCCAAAATTAGAAAAAAAAAAAAAAAAGTATTAAAAGGAGGTAAGGGATGCGAGCAGAAGGAGAAGGGTTAGAAATTAGGGGTATATTGCTCAATGGTAAATATTGAGAAGAAAGGAAAGTGGGAAGTATGCATACATGTGTCAGTGTTTCTGTTTAGAAGCATGCATATATGTGGGTTTGGTTGGCGTTAGGAAGGGCATCCAGCTGTAGAAACATTGCCAAATCAGATTGGAGCCTGGTGTAGCCATCTGGTTTCACCAGTCCTCAGTCAAATCGTCCAACCCATGCTAGCATGGAAAGCGGATGTTAAACGATGATGATAGACACACTCATATATACATAACTTTGTGTGTATACACACATATTTACATGTCATACACCATGACGTTATTGCTGCTTCCGTCTACCAAATTTCCTCAGTTGGCATTAGTTGAGCCGAATCTTATACTAGAAGACTTTTATTGTACTGTACATTGGCACCTAATCCAAAACAACTTGATTGTAAAGCAAACTTTTTAAATCATACAGCCTTACCTCTAACACACACACACACGACACATGTATGTATGTATGTGTGTGTGTTGTGTGTATAATTAAGTATCTATATGTGTTTGTATGTAATAAATATATCTACAACGTAAATAAATTCAAATACAAAAATCTAACTGGATTAAATAATGCAAGCACATTCTTTCTGTATTATTGAGGTATGGGGAGAAAAAAAAGGTGGGAGTCTCCTTACAGACTGTTTCAGTCTGACTGCTCCTCAGAGTAGCTCCTGGCTTAGCATGGATCAGCTGCTTATAAAATGGTCAGTCATAAATCAGACTAGCACCATTGTTAATAGGCTAACTTGCGTATTTGTGCTTTAATTAATTATACAGTATCTATGTATCTAGCTGTGTGTGTGCGTGTGTATAATGTATACATGTGTGTGCACATACATCCGTTTACAATTATCAACATGCATACATTTGTGTATATATGTGTGTGTATCCACATACTCATATATCCATAAATATTTACACATACACACACACACATGCTTTATATGTGAAGTTATGATTATGTTTGCAAGTATACAAATCCGTAGTTTTTTTTCTTTTGTTAGAAGTATACCATCTCTATTGGCAGCAGCCAGTTGGTGTGTAGAACAATACCTCTTCCTATTAGTTGCCTGTGAGCAGCAGTAACACGAATAAATCCACAATTCTAGAGGCTATAATGATGAGAACAGTCATCGTCATAAGTGTTCTTATTTAAAAGTTGCTCAGTTCCAAGCTTATATATTCTTTAGATAGTCTTTTTTTTTTTTTTATTTCATTTTCATGGAGTTATTTTCTTTGGCGTTTACATAGAGAACACTGAGTTTTCCCCTCTTCAATATTAATATTGTTTGGGATATAAGGACTCACCTCTTTTCTTTTATATGCCTGTCAGTTTTCTGTACACATTCACACACACACACACACACATATGTAGAAGTATGTGTGTGTGTATG
>NC_068985.1:46239705-46242568 GCF_001194135.2 Octopus bimaculoides
TATATATATATATATATATATATATATATATATATATATATATATATATATCTAGTATGTGTACATAATATAAATACATAGTGACTAGCAATTTATTGATGATCCATATGTATATACAGATTACATATGTAGTTATAATAGGAGCACACTCATGCATGCACACAAGTGTGTGTGTGTGTAAGTGCTCCCGAGTTCATTTCTGAATCTGATATGAGACAGAACATGATGGAAGAAACTTTTGTTAGTTTGAAATTGTTCTTCATAAACGATGACTGTTAATGTGATGTTTTAAAGGTTTGCTGCCGAGGTTTCATTGCAAGAGATGTTTAATAATGTGTACAGGCGCACACAATCGCATGCACAGCTACATAACTTTGCGTTCTTGTTCTTCACATTCTCATTCTCTCTCTCTCTCTCTCTCTCTCTCTCTCTCTCTCTCTCTCTCTCTCTCTCTCTCTCTCTCTCTCTTTCTCTCTCTCTCTCCATCTCTCTTCCCTATGGATATCACCCCATCTGTTTTATGTGTCTATCTATCTATCTATCTTTCTTTGAATAGTATTAGATTTATCTTTCTTTCCGTTTTTACAGTTTAATGAGAAGAATTAAGCTTCAAAGGAATTTTTGTTTTTGAAGATTTATAAATGCCTGCTGCTACACTCATACTGTACACAACACACATTTGTACATGCATATATACATACAGTCCCACATTCGTACATACAGTCCCACACACTGACACAGTCTGCTAGGTCCTCAAAAGTTAAGGGCCACTGTTGAATTCTGTTGGATTAAGTATGCATTGTTGTGTGCATGTTAGATTATATACCAATTATTATTATTAATTAAAATAATAAATAATAATTCTTTCTACTATAGGCACAAGGCCTGAAATTTTAAGGGAGGGTGCCAGTCAAATTATACCAACCTTGGTGCTCAATTGATACTTATTTCATTGACCCTGAAAGGATGAGAGGCAAAGTTGAACTCAGGAAAGTAAAGACAGATGAAATGTTGCTAAGCACTTTGTCTGGCATGCTAATGATTCTGCCAGCTCCCTTCCTTTAATGATGATGATTGTAATAATAAAGCAATTTATATATTTAGAGAGTAAAGTAAATTGCAAACCATCAAGATGCTGGCATGTTCATACAAGTTTCTTTTCCAGTAAGCCACCCATCCCACTGCCAGTCGGCGTAGTCTTCTAAGTCTGGTTAACTTTTTTTTGCTCTTCTCATCTGTAGTCAATGCTGCAATGTCAGTTCGTGTATTAAGTTCACCTAGAGCTCATTTTCGGAGGAGTGTGTGTTTCTATGTTGGTGCTTTCTAGCCTTTGTGTTGGAAAATAGACTAGACTACAGCTGTGTTGTGAGAGGTGAGAATATTTTGTCTCTGAATTTTTACTTTTTCAAATTGAAAACGACCAACAATTAACTATTTTGACTGCACGTGTGTGTGTGCATGTGTGTGTGTGTGTGTGTGTGCATGTGTGTGTGTGTGTGTGTGTGTGTGCATGTGTGTGTGTGGGTATGCAAGTGTGTGTCTTTGTGTCCGTGTTTGTATACCATCACTGCTTGACAACCGATGTTAGTGTGTGTGTTTACATTCCTGTAACTTAGTGGTTTGGCAAAAAGAGACCAATAAGATAAATACTGGGGTTGCTTTGTGTGATTAAAATTCTTCAAAGATGTGACCCTCCAGCACTGCTTTCTAATGACTGTAACATGTAAAAAGATACAAGATACAAGATACATGAGAACCTAAATACATTTAATTTCAGGATTATGTAGTGAGAAGTTTAAATAAAAAAAAATATGTTTATATTGTTTTCTCAGTTTTAGTTGGCAAAAGCATCACTAACCATAAAAGGTTGGAAAGAACTGCTGTTGTATATCTATGTGCGTATTAAGAGAGATATATGTATGTGTGCAAGCCTGTGTAAACTCAAACACTCCCGTAGTGCATACTTAGAAAGAAATGCTACATAAATAAATCAGTTCTTAACTATATGACTGTTTAACTTTTAATAATGTTAGCTGCAAAGAAATATACACGCCTTCATCTTTACCGTGTATCATATCAAAGAGAACGATAATGAATAGATATAGACAGAAAGCCATTATATAGGATCTGTGAAACATTTTAAATAACTCCATAGATGCTTTATGTATATATGCACGGCTGTCGTTAAGTTGTCATTATACTATAGACTAAGTACCCCTTTAAAATTGCTGAGCTGGGTATCTTGATATCTTCATTTCCATTACTCATCATACCTTGTTAGGAACTGATAGACTCTCTCTCTCTCTCTCTCTCTCCCTCTCTCAAGGATCTGAAAGTAACCATAATCCTTGTATGTCTTAAATCTTTCTCCTATCTTAAAGAAACACTTCTAGAAAGTTCTATACTAGTATTGAAATTCTCACAACTGACTAAACTATATTAGGTCTCTCTTTCTCCCTCCTTCCCTCTCTCTCTCTCTCTTTTGTTTTCTCTCTTTCTCCATTCATTTATTCTTGGTTTCTCTCTCTCTCTCTCACACACACACACATTCACTTTATTATTGTCTTTCTTCTACTTAGGTTTCTCTTTTCTTTCTCCTTCATTTATGCATAGCTTTCTCTCTTTTACCTGTTTATGTGCCTCTCTCTCTCTCTCTCGTGCTTGTCTTTCTTTATTTTTAAAAAAAAATTACTTATTGGACATTCTTTTACTGTTTTCATTGTCTCTCTCTCTCTCTCTCTCTTTCATCCTTTTAAGTAAAATGTTTTATTTCTTAAAAGATTTTCTTCTACTTTTCTATTGAGTTTTCTGTTTCAATCCTCTTGTAGGGCATCTTTCTGTGTTTTTATATATATATATATAT
>NC_068985.1:46242578-46248018 GCF_001194135.2 Octopus bimaculoides
TATATGAGCACACTGTGTACCATTCTCAATAGCTCAATCACTCTTTGCCTCTTCCTCCTCCTCCTGCTATCTCATTGTATATAGGCATGCAGTACAGAGTACAATTCAGACTTTAGTTTGATAACTTGTTAGATTTCATCCTATCTCTTATGTCAAAAGGTTTCTTATTTTCTTGTTATACTAAATTTGCAAGATTTCAACCGTCTTATACATTCACACGCGCGCGTGCACACACACACACACACACACACACATTCTCTCTGCTTTCTTTTATTGTACTAAGTAATAATAATAATAATAATAATAATATAGTAATGATATAGTGATAATATCGACATATACATGCATGGTAAGGATTTTTTAAAAGGATATATAATTCTTGACAACCAATCATAAAATTGGAAGTGGAAAGGGGAAATTAAATTTGTGTTTTTTTGCAAGTGCGATTTTTACTGTTTTGATAGAAGTTGTTCTGACTTTCAATTCCAGACAGGTGCCAATCGAATCTAGTCAGGTGCTGGTTCCTATCTCTCACCCATTTGTCTTCAGTCAAACTCCCTCCGTAATTATACAGCAGCATCATTCATACATCTTGCGAATGTTTATTGAATAAACTGAATATTATTTCTATAAGTTTATTCATACAATTAGTTGCATCGCATATCGTACACTAACGCTACACATTATAGCTACTGCATGTATCACAGGTAGTTGGTTGGCATCACATTCTAACTGCACATGGAGTTTATGTACAATCATCTCTTTTAAAACTATTTTCTTCTTTCTATTTTTCTCTCTTCTCATCCTCCTTCCTCTCCTCGAAATATCTTGCTCTCCCCATTTCTCTCCCATTTTAATTTTTTATTGTTTTTTTCTATTTCTATTATTCTGAATTGACGTTTTATTTTTAATTATTATTCCTTTCTATTTCGGTTGATCCAATTCATTTCCATGTTCCATGTTCCAGCCACCTGTTGTTTGTTTGTCATTTGATGGGTTGCTGTGATCCATGGTTGGGCAGTCTCTCTACTACTAGTTATTTGTAATTCATTAGTTTAGTTATATTCTGTTATCCGTTGTCCTAGCTATGTCATAACTAAATTTAACTTGGTCAAGTCTCACGTTGACTTGTTTTAGGAGTTGTTGAGGTCAGATGCGGTGTTGTCAGTCACCCGTACAATTTATAACTAGTTTGGAATATCATTTAATCAGATTTCAAATCTTATCAAATTTGCCTTTTGTAAATAGGTAAAAAGTACCAGTAAATTATTCTGGTAGTCATAATTAATATCTTCAATACTCATTTGCCCTTACAAAAATGTGTATAGCCTTCTGTATAAAGTTAAAAACAAAAAGTTTATTCAAGAATTTATTGTTAGTAAAATGTAATTGGTAAATAATTTTCTACATATAGGGTGCATTGGGAATAAAAGGAATTAAATTTCTTGTGACATGACAATAAAAAAAAAATGAAAAAAAAAAATAGTAAAAAATTATTGTTTAAGCAGTGCTCCAGCATGGCCTTAACTGTGCTGGTTAAAGCAAACTAATGAACTTCAGAATGAAAAAAAAAGAAAGAAAAAAGAAAGACGGAAATAAACAGTTTTCCATTTTGTCCACCACCAACTTCCACTACTTATAAACCAACCAACCAACCAGCCAGCCAACCATGCAACTTCACCAATCAATCAATCAATCATTTATTACTTTACTGGTCAGCAGCCAAATCAGACATGAATGACATCATGCTAACCAATATTAACTTACCCACCCCCCACATACTGTAATCCTCATTTTGTGTACTGACTGTGTTTTTTTTTGTGTCTTGCTATTTTTTTTGTCAACTCTTCAAGAGAGAGTGGTAGCTAACAAACTTACACTGCTTATTGAGGAAAAAGAACAAAAAAAAAAGAGCAAAATACAGCAACAAACAGCACACGCACCCCTTTAACTCATTCACCCCTTTCCTCTTCCGAGGAGGTCTGAATGACCTGTGTATGGTAACATCAAAAGAACCCCTAACAAACACATACCCCTTCTACAATCATACACCACCGTATTAATGATTTCCTTCTTTATATGAACTTCCAACATTCTATACTGAGACCCTCCCCCTCTTGCCACTGCTACATGTACACCCATTCCACTTTACGTTTCCTTTTTTCATAAGAATCTTCCACAAGATTCTCATTATTTGTCATCATCATCATCATCATCATCATACTATTTTTATTTACTTATTTTATTCATTTTTTTTTCCCCCTCCACCTTATTATCTATTATCGTTTATCCTTTTCGTTACTATTTTCGTTATTATTTGTTATTGATTAATTTTCCTTGCCTGCTGCTAGCTTTCACAAAGTTTTTGTTCAGGTGTGGACAAATTATATACGACAAGCACTTGTTGCATGTGGCTGAATATCAACATGACGGTGGTGCGTGTAGATGATCAGCTAGCAGGGATTGATCTTGTTTCCTTACATACCTCCATCCATAGATGATATTCAATTATCTGTTTATATATAATTAAAGAAAAAAGTTAAAGTGAGAAAAAAAAAATATACGAGCCAAAAAAAAAAAAAAGAATTAAAAAAAATCTGGAAGGAAGTCAACGTGTTCTCTTGTGTTCTCTTGGAGTTTGCAACTATGTTATGTTACTTAAGGTGGAAATAACAGGTGGAAACTGTACATAATTTGTTACCGGCATGTACCACCAGGTAAGAAGAAATTGTTACACTTTGGCAACTTACCTGCTCCCCCTGTCCATTTACTTTCAAGTTTATTATTTACCATATTTTTCATAAAAGAACTCTTAAAATAAACAAAAGAAATTGTTGTTGTTGTTGTGATAGAGCAATGAATTGGCAGAATTGTTGGACAAAATACCTTGTAGTATTACTTCTGGCTCTCTCTCTATTCTCAATTCAAATCCCTCCGAGGCCAGGTTTACTCTTTATCTCTTTGGGGTTTTAACAAAATAAAGCACCTGTCAAATAACCAAGGCCCATGGTGTTGTTTAACTCTCATCACTCAAAAAAATTGCTTGTCTTGTACCTAAATAGAAACAACTGATGTTATTGTAATGATTATGAATGCTTCAATGTTGAAAGTTTGTTGAATTTGTAGCTGTCATCCCTCAAGGGATAAAAGAAATACCATTGTGTTAATTCTGATTCTTCCTACATAAAAAGTGAATGTGTACCAACAGCATTATTGTTGATGTTGAATGTCCTTAAGAAAGGTGTGAATGCCACCAGATCTCACGAATTTTCATGGTAATGTAAAAAAGTTATTATTGGGTCGACTTTGCCTTTCGTCCTTTCGGGGTCGATAAAATAAGTACCAATTGAACACTGGAGTCGATTAAATCAACTTATCTCTTTCCCTGAAAATGCTGGCCTTGTGCCAGAATTTGAAACCATTACCATTATTAAGGCAGTGAGCTGGCAGAATCATTAGCATACTGGACAAAATGTTTAGTGGCATTTTGCCTGTCTTTACATTCTGAGTTCAAATTCTGCTGAGGTCAACTTTGCCTTTCATCCTTCAGAGTTGACGAAATAAGTACCATTTACATACTGGAGTCAATATAATCGACTAGCCCCTCCTCCAAAATTTCAGGCCTTGTGCTTTTAGTAGAAAGGATTATTATTAATATTAAGGTGGCGAACTGGCAGAATCGTTAGAGTGCTGAATGAAATGCTTAGTGGTATTTCGCCCCTCGCTACATTCTGAGTTCAAATTCTGCCGAGGTCGACTTCACTTTTCATCTTTTCAGGGTCGATAAAATAAGTATCAGTTGTACACTGGGGTCAGTGTAATCGACTTAGTCCCTTCCCCCAAATTGCTGCCCTTGTGGCAAAATTTGAAACCATTATTATTATTATAAGGCCAATGGAGTGGTGGAAATGTTTGAGCATTGTTTATGTTTTTAGTTTGTTGCCTCAAATCCATTCAAATTCCTCTTGGGGTCCACCTGTAGTTTTCTTGTTTTGTGATTGGTAAACTAAGTACCAGTTACAGACCAGCTGAGGCATGAGTTTGATTACTAATGTAATCAAATGCACATCATTGGCTTTGTGTCTGTCTAGTTGTTAGAAAGCATTATTAATTGGGTAGGTAAGCTGACAGACATTAAAGGATGCTAAGTTATAAGTTAGTAAAACTAAAGTTGTTTATATATTTTGCTATTTAATGCATACTTTTGATTGAAATACATCTAGAAAATAAATTAGCCTTGTGACACTGGCATATAACTTATATGTGCTAAAAGTTTTCACTAGTTAAATCTTTGTTTAATAGTTTGGTGTTTTATTCATTTATAGATTACCGGTCTGTTTTGTTTGTCTCTACTTGATGTAAAATATTGTGCGTGCATGCGTGTGTGCATAGACACATGTCCACCAATAGAAATTGGTGATTATGTGTCTGTGACTAGTTTCTGCGCATTATATAGATAGGTACGTTCTTATAAAGTACCACCACTGCTTACTTTTTATTTAGAGATTATCTCGAAGTTGTTGTTTAGCCAAAGTTCTCTCATTATTGAAGCAGACCCATGACAAAAGATATTTCAGCTGTGACCATTCCTATCTAGACATGTTGCACTGAAGACCACATTTATCTAATATGTACTTCTTTTCCTAAGACAGTAGGTTTTAGTTTGAGAGAGATTTTAGCTGCTATTTCTAGCAGTTCAGTTGACTGTATAGAAGCATCGTTACTGGCTTGTATGTAACCTCTCCAAAGTTTTTGCGTCATGGCACAACTTTTCATATGACCGGTTTGCAGCGGTCAAAAATGTTAGAGGTTTTTCTCGCTGCTCCATACTCACCCTAATTTTCTTCCTATTATTATGTCTAGATATTTTTCATTATCACTGCAGTATCATTTGATTCGACTGTTATTTGCTAGGAGTCACTACCAGCACCACCACCACCACTTTCATCATCATCACCATCATCATCATTCCTGTTCTAACTACTCTACTTCTGTTTTCAAATCTACTTGAAGACATGTGTGAGTGCACAAGGTATTCATAGAGTCCTCGTGTGGTGGAAATTTAATGACTTCCATTTTCTGTAAGATATAAAGTTATTAAATAGTTTTAAAAGTTCAAGTATGGAGACACTCTTTGTATGTATTATCTCTTTAAATGAAACTGGAAGAGTTAGAGAGAGGAGTGGTGGTGGTGGTGGTGGTAGATGTTTTGCTTTATCCAGAGGACAGTCATCTTACCTTTTAAAGCTAAACTTTTCAGTGAAACTTCTCAATAGTGTAAAGGATCAGAAAGTGAGAAGAAAGTCTTCTGGAAATGCATTTTGATTTTCACTATCAATAACTTCTTTCCAACAAATTATATAGGTAAATGTAAAACACAACCCCCACCTCTATTCTCACATATATATAGCACCTCTCTCTCTCTCTCTCTCTCTCTCTC
>NC_068985.1:46248690-46253893 GCF_001194135.2 Octopus bimaculoides
TATATACATCTAAATCATATATATATATATATATATAGACATCTAAATCATATATATATATATATATATATATATACACACACATATATGTATATATTTATTTATATATATATATGTACAGCTATTAAGTAGGGAAATAGGGTCTGCAATTTAAGATAAGTGTTTTTTAGTTGGTAACAACAACAAGTAATGGATAACACACTTGTAAGTTTTCCTTAATAGTTCCAGAAAATTGATATTTATTGGATGGCTGATGTTATTCAATATGTTCCAAGTCTTGTGTGTGTGTATGTGTGTCTGTGTTCTACACAATACTTATTCGTTCTATTTCTGTGTTTTTGTTTTTTCCTCTCTTACCCCATGTTCTAAGTATAGCGGTATTTCTATTTCTTTTACACACTTATACAAGCACACCTTCACACACACACACACACACACACACACACACACACGTGTATGTACCTAAAGAAACCTTACGTATTAAAAGAAACTATATCTTATATATGCTTACACTTGGAAAAACACCTTGTGAAAGAATCTCTGATGACATTCTCATACGTGCGCGTACACACACACACACACACACACACACACACACACGCACTTAGGCACACAGTTTCACTTTTGCAACTTTCTGAGCGTTTTCATATATCTTCCTTTATTTTTATTTTTTATTATTTATTCTCCTTAAATATGCTTTACTCTGTCTTTCTCTCTCTCTCTCTCTCTTGTCTCTCTAACACTTTCTCTTCGTTTCGATTTCTCTCATCTTCAACACTCACCTTTGCTCTTCAATTTTCTCTGTCTCTTCCCATCTTTAGCACTCACTTTTTCTCATCATCTACTTTTGATTTTATTTACTCCATGTGTATATTTGCCTGTATGTTTCTTTCATTCGTGTGCATATTTCTGTCTTTCATTTTCTCATTTCATTTTCTCTCTCTCTTCCCCTACCCTTTTTCGGTTAATTTGTCTGTCTGTCTCTGTTGCACCACACTCCCCACATGTGCGCGCACACACACACACACACACACTCACACTCTTTCTCTCATCCTCTCTTTCCTTTTCTTTTTAAACTGTATTTAAAGTTTTCTTTTATTTGAAATTACAAGATCAGATGTTTAACATTTCTTTTGATTTCTCTATTTTACTTCACCTTTTTATTTTCTCTTCTATTCTTCTCATCTCTAACTTGACCCCAAATCTACCAGAATCTGCCTTTATCAACACTGTTGCTACCGGCATCATAATAATCATCATAGCGATTCTCTTGGTTTTGTCATTGATGTCGCTATATTGTATGGTTTTGTGATTAAGAAGTTCGCATTGCTACCACAAGGTTCCTGGTTCAATCCCATTTCATGGGCTTTTATCGCATGTAGCCTCAAGTTGACCAGTGTCTTGTGGATGGAATTTGGTTGACGGTGACTCTGCAAAACCAGTTGTGTGTGTATATGTATCTATGTCCATGTCCTCTTTAATGTTGTGTCAATGTATACCCTGTAACATAGCAGATTGACAAATAGAGATTGATAAAATAAGTGCCTGACTACAATCCCTGGAGGGATGTGTCTCAGCACGAGGTGTATTGTATTATCGTTGTCAAATTTTCCTTCTTATTGATAAACGAATAACCTTATAGCTTCATGAACAAGTGAGGATTGATGATAATTATGATGACAATGTTGCCAACAATTGCTGTTAGGGAGGAAGAATGCCAAAATCATTTGTGTTGGAAGAAATGCCTTGTAGTATTTAATCCAGATATTTATGGTCAAAGTTTGATTCTTACTGAGGTCAGCTTTACCTTTCCATCCCTCTGGGTTTATAAAGTTCCTGTCAAAGACAAGGTCAGTCGTAACCTCTCCTGTCAAAATTGCAGGCCTTGTGCTTATTTTCGGAACCATTATTATTGCTGTTATTATATCAGATATAATTTGAATTGTTTTGCTTGAGTTTCATATAGAGAACATCTACAATTCAAACAAGAAAAAAAAAAGGTGATTTGAAGGGGAAAAAAAAAGTAGCCAAATGAAAATCCTTTCAAAAAACACTCAATGAAACTGTTGTAATATTGTGACCCATTACCGATACTCATATTGATTATTGCCAGAAACCATTTACAAAACAAATATCATCATAGATGAAACTTAGGTTTGCTGTTAGACTGAGAATTATTTTCCATATAACAATGTTTACCCTTAATTTCTGCCCTTTTTTCTCAGTTTACATTTTGAACAACCAACAGGTGTATGTGTTTGTGTGTGATTATATGTTGCTGTGAGACAGTTTTAGACTTCTCATCATGCCACTCCCTGCTGAATGAATGACTAAATGAAACTGAGTTGGTCAGCTGTTCTGCGACTGTCTATGCTGCTTGCCATTGTGATGTCATAATTTCTTTTTTCTTTTTCTTTTAAATCAAACTACATTTGTTAGTCTTCTATGATTCCACCCTCTCCTTGAACATAGTCACACCACTCACTACTGCAGTATGCAAGTTAATGCTGAGATTTCTTTCTTATCTTACATTCTGAGAGACTTGTGTTTCCCTGATTAACAATTAGCTAACATTTAATATTTACGCTACCGCCTGTCTACAGGTGTGCATGTGTGTGTGTGTGTGTGCATGATCACAGAGGTAATGACATTAATGGTCGACATAAGCCGTCTTGTGAGTTGAAGAGAGCCAAGAAGAGAAGGAGTTAGGGGTCATGGAAAGAAGTAACGCAAATGATGAAAAAGATAGTTTAGCCATTGCCATGAATACCAAGTGTTCAGAAGCAGAAAATATGAACAGTTGGTACAATCGGAAGAATATCATATAGCAGACCACTGCCAGCCCCATGCTGTGCTATAAAGAATAGAAGAAATTGTAAATGCTAATGACAATTGGAATTATGACCTACCACATAATTATTTTCAAGCGAACATTTCTTATCACAACTTTTGAATAATTGAGTTCCTCTTTTATGCATTCATATTGTAAATAATTACAGAATTGTGAATAGTTTTCCAGAAAGCTGCAAACTTGGTATTCCTTTTGTATCTTCTGCTGTTTGTGTGTGCAGGTGTATGCATGTAATGTATGTATTGTCATACTGACCTATCAGCAACAATGGAATTGAAACAGGAATTTGAACAAGTCATGTTGCAATTTCGAACAATCCAACTCCAACTCTCTCCTTGTTTGAGTTGTTGGTCATTATCTTACGTTCTTTCTTTTTATTAACTTTTTTTTTTTTTTTTAATATTTTAAAACAAATTTGACTTCTATAGTAACAATTGTGACATCTTAGACAATCAGCTTGAAAGTTGGTTCTATTTATAATCTAGCATGGTAATTCCTACAGTTGAGTGGGTGTACCAGTCAATGATGGGTCCAACCCCACACGTTCCTGGCTGATTATTAATAAAAAAAAAAAAAGGAAAAGTAAAAAAAGAAACAATCCTTGAAACTTGTCTGTGTGATGTTGTCAGATCAGAACTTATTAAGTTGTTGTTGGTGTCTTGGCAATTTTGGCTCAAAGCTTGTAAGTATTATACTATTTTCTGTTATATATGTTTTAGTTGCTTCATTGTTATTATTATTTAGTACTATGTCAGCTCTGACTACACAGAGCCGTGACCATCCCATTCTTCTTTTCAACATTGTATATTTAGGTACATATTATCCAATGTGTTCTATTTTTCAATGTATGCCATAACATGAGGCAGACTTTGTGCTATTTCTGGCATGTTGAACATTCACGTAGAAGCGTTTTCATTGGTTTGACTCCATGTAGCGTATACCTGTGCACTACATTTGTCTGTGAGTTTGTCTCTTTTGGTCCTGATGGATCTGAACATGGGCTCGTTGACTTAACGTTAGAATATGTTAGCATTTGTTAGACGTGTGTGTTGTTTCATCTTCTGTATGTCTTTTGTGTATCTCAGACTGAGAGAAAGCATGCGTTGAATGACAGCTAAAGTGTTGGTAGTTATCGAAACACTATTCATAACTAGTGCTTTTCTGTGTAATGAGTGAAATAGAACACATAGCAAACTCCAAGTATTGGTTTTAGTTTTGCTCATGTTGCCCACAACGAAGCATTGCTACTTTATGCCCTGATTACATCTTTTTCTGAGCAAGGGGGAAGAAAGCATAAACAGTTGCATGTGTTTACATGACTGGTTGTGGTGGCAGTCTGTATAATAAGCCATCTTTTGTGTTTGTCTCATGTATGCAGAAAGAGCGGGAGAGAAAGTGAGCGAGAGAGAGTAGGGGCTATAAAAATCACATAACTGCAACAATACCAGTGACATGCTGAAATCAGTGCGATGATGCATAGCAACTCTTCCTATGTATTCTTTTAAACTTATGAAAGTATGGGCTGTTATTGCAAGTGTGTGTGATATTAGAGGTGTTGTGTATGCATAGCTCTGTGTTGTGATTTCATTTGCTGAGAGAGTGTGAGAGAGAATGATAGAGTAGCACATACAGACAAATCTGTGTATGTTGCTTATCGAGATGTGTAGTTAGTCGTCGTGGCAACGGTGTGAGTAGTAGTAGCAGTAGTGTTTAGTTGCAAAGTTGGCGGTGCACATCTTCTTCACCCTATGGGTAATTATCACATGTGAAATACAGTGAAATATATGTCATATTAATGTTTATAACTCTGTCCATTGTTGATTGGATACTACAGGAATTATGCTCTGCAATACTGTAATTAAAGTATTGAAATACTCTAAGAAATATAAGGTCATGTATGGTCTAGTACATTAGCTAACTATGCATGTGTAGTAATATAAATGTGTGTGTGTGTGTCTATGCATGTGTTTACGTTTATGTGTATGTACAGATACATGTGTGTATATATATATATATATATATATGTGTGTGTGTATGTGTGTGTGTGTATATATAACTGTGTGTATATATATCACTGCTTTGCAACCTTTTTTCACTGGCAGTATACTTATATTGTTTTCAAAATTTGGTGGCACACTTAACTAAAAAATATATATAGATATATAGGGGAAAAAAAAAATATATTTAGGTTTACACTGTGGCACACCTAGCATTAACTCCTGGAACACCAGTGTGCCATGGCATACTGGTTGCAGAGCACAGTATATATATATATATATATATATATATATGCATGTATATATATATATATATGCATATATATATATATATATATATATATGCATGTATATA
>NC_068985.1:46257140-46261854 GCF_001194135.2 Octopus bimaculoides
TATATATATATATATATATATATATATATATATATACATACACACACATATACACCTAATATTTATACATTTATATTTGTATATGTATGCATATTTGTGTGTGAGTGTACACACACACACACACACACACACACACACATTACACATACAAGCACCTACTTATACATTTATATATGTATATGTAATGTATGTATATATAAAATTTTATCACGTTACTTGGGAGCAGGTGATGGTTTGCGGCAGGGCGGGAATCCAGCTGTAGATAACCTTGCCCTACTGGAGTCTTGTCTCACCAATGTTACCCTTGAGAAGGAGATGTTAAAATGATGCTGATGGTATCTATATATATATATATATGCTATATTTATTCATCGTCCACTCATGTTTCATTGATCTTATAACGAGAAATGCGTCTTGTTCTCCAGTTATAATGGTTTCTACTAGTTTCTCTAGATTATACCAAAATGCATGTTGTCTGTTTTGCTCTTGGGTACCTTTAGCTACTCTAATTATGATGGTCCCATGAGTTGTATTGATCATAAGAATGCATAATAATAATAATAATAATAGTAATAATAATTTCAAATTTTTGGCACCAGACCGGCAATTTTGGGGTTGGGGCTAAAATGATTGCATCAACCTCATTGTTCAACTGGTACCTATTTTATCGACCCTGAAAGGATGAAAGGTGAAGTTGACGTTAGTGGAGTTTGAACTCAGAACATTCAGGTGGACGAAATCTCGCTAGGCGTTTTGCCTGACGTGCTAATGATTCTGCTAGCTCACCACCTTGATATTAACAATCGTCATCATCATCATCATCATCGTTTAACGTCTGCCTTCCATGCTATAGTAATATCCTTTTAAAAATATTGTAAACAAAAGTATCACAACAGTTTTGAACTTGATAATTCTTGCAGTAATTTAATGGTTACATGGATTATCAAAGCACCACTTTTCATTTTCTCCATGCCAATATTGTTTGTTGGTATCTCTTTACATCTTCCATTTAATGGCATTTTTCAATGACCCTCCTAAACTGGACTCCTTTAAATTTCAGGATATTTTAGCATAAAATATTTTGTATATCATTTAGAAGGACAATCTATTTGAAGTTTTAGCAAACTTTTCAATGTTTCTATTAATTAATCTTAGAAATCTAGACCTTCTTATACGTACAGAATGTGTTTCAACAGTCATTTGATATCAGTTTAACCTATTGGTCTCTCATCAATATTGCAGATTGTTTAGTCACAATTAATAATGAAATGAATATGGTTACTATTTCTTTTAATATAGAAGAAACCTCTTTTGCTCTATCTATTTATGAATAAATGAATTTAGTTTCTTCTCAGATATCCTGTTATCCATTTTTCGTCAACACACGTACAAATGAAGTGATGTCATTTCTACTCCAATCCATCACATTAAAATGTGTGTGTGTGCATGAATTTGGAATATGTACACATACATACACACTAAATTATGAATTTCTCTGGTCCTTTGATCTGATTTCTATATATGTTATGTGTATAAACATGTGTTTTTGTGTGTGTATATATATGTGTGTGTGTAGCATCGCATCAGTACCAGCATCTCTCACATTTCATCATTCTCACCATTTCCTGTCTGAGAGCCAAGAGATGCTCTGAGAGGGATAACGACAGATTATATATGATAAATAAATGAATATATAAAAACAAAAATATATAAACCAAGCTGCTAAGTACTCTAGTAGGTGTGTTTTACTGTTATAACAATATCAATCTTCTGTTATAGAGGATTGAGAAAATTGTGTTTGCATTTATTTTTAATTATCATCTTCAGTCTTACTAAGTTTCATTTGCAATAAAAATGTTCAAATGCTACCTTCTGCTTTTATAATAAGGTATATTTATATTTAAAGGTATTTTGATTGCCTCTGTGTGTGTGTGTGTGTGTGTGTGTATGTGTGTATGTAAATGTATCTGTTTTATGAAATGTAACTATACTGATGTAGCTGATGCAAACATTTTGAAATATATATTATGTGAGCCTGGTTGAACTTGTGTTTGTCTCTCTGCAAATGTATAATTAGCTAATCATATCTATATATGTATAATTATATTTATATATATGAATAATTTGTATTCAAAATGTCTAGAGAAAATATATTTGGTATAACTTGGTAGATGAATATTACTGCTTTTGCATGACTATAGGCTTCCTGCTACACAGTGCAATCATCAGATGGATATAATTTGAATGGAAGTGTTTCTCTTGAGACAAAAAATGTTTCTTAGAATTGCATTCCCTATTCACATGCTCATATTGTATGTCATGTATCATTTTTGTGTAACTGATTGAACTTTTGACTGTGGAAACGTGCATGTGTTTTAAATATACATATATTTATATACATACATATATATATTTATATACATACACACACACACACACACACACACACACACACACACACACACACACACACACATATATATGTATATATATATATATATATATATATATATATATATATATATATATATATATATATATATATATAAAGGTGGTGCTCTTGCATGGCCACAGTCAATTAACTGAAACAAGTAAAAGAATAAAAGAATGTGTGTGTGTGTGGATTTCATTGTTATGAAAATTGTAAAGTATGATCATAAATTTTGGAACTCGATCTGTAATTTTGCCCTTGCAGATATAAATAAATTTTAACAATTTAAAACACTACACTTTCACTTTCTTCTCTTTAACCAAAGGGCCATTTCTCAGTGTTTAAGCTGAGAACAAAGTATAGTAAATGATCTTCAAGACTATAGTCATGATACATGCATACATACATACATACGTACGTACATACATACATACACACATACATACACACACATGCATACATACATACATACATACATACATACATATGTGTATGTATGTATATAAGTGTTTGTGTATTATGTGTCACTATAACTACTTATGTAGCGTGAGGGGAAATATTTCGTGAATACTGTGTGCTTGTGTATGTATTCTTGGGTCACAATGGGTGTCTCTCTAAATCAATCTTCACTAATACCACTAAATATCAGCACCAATACAATCACCATCAACACCAAAGCCAATATAGCTATCACTAACTGACTAACTCATGAATGACGAACAACAACAGCAATAATAGAACGATGTAAACAACACTATCTAAAATAAAGACAATGGCATGAGATAATAATGTGGTACCTTAACATATAACAGTTGAAGAAATGTCTTTAATCTTAGGTCACTGAGGGTTGCTTTGAGATTAAAGATTAACAGCTGGACAGTTAACAAACACAATATAATCCCCTTCACCACTGGCTATATCATCACCATCAAATCCAATACAAGTAACACCATAATCACTACACTGACATTTGAATAACCAACTTGATAACAACAACAGAAGTATCAGCATCGTAACAATGTCTGTAGCTACACATGTTATATGTCAACATAACAGAATGTGTGTGTGTATGTATGAGTAGCTTGTGTGAGGAGTTTGTAGGGCTTAAATCAGATGTGCAAGGGGCAAAATGCTCATGGACCTAGTAACTTTTAAAACATGCTAAAGTTTTTAAATCTACTCTTTTTAATTGTCTTTGAAGTATCAAAATTTTTGTTATACATAACTGTGACCTATTACTCAGAAAATTCTAGTAGGATTGTGTCAATGACCATGGTTCTGTGGTTTGATGAAAATTTTGACTCCAAGAAGCATGTGAAATGTGAGTTAAAAAAAAGTTTTTTTTATGTAATTTGCCAATATGACTCTTGCATGATGTAAATGTTGTGTGTGCACATGTGCACGTGTGGATACATGTATATGCGTGTATGTTGTGCTTGAGAAAAAAAATTCATCAAGCCAAATAAAACTGCAGTTGTGGCAGACATCAGTGAGTGTTGGGCCTTTCAGAGGCAAGGAATGAGACCATTTGGCATTATGCTGTGCTTCAAGTGTTGGGCCTCACGGATGCAATGACTGAGTCCATTTGGCATTATGCTGTGCTTGAGAAGACTCATCAAGCCAAGTAAAACCATAGTCATGGCAGAAACTAGTGTCATGCAAATGGCACCTGTGCCGGTAGTACGTAAAAGCACCCAGTACACTCTCAGAGTGATTAGCATTAGGAAGAGCATCTAGCCATAGAAATACTGCCAAAACAGACTGGAGTCTGGTGCAGCCTCTCAGTTTGCCAGCCCTGGTCAAACCTTCCAATTCAGGCCAGCATGAACAACGGTCATTAAATGATGATGATGATATGTATATATATATATGTATTAGGCACAGGCATGGCTGTGTGGTAAGAAGTTTGCTTCCCAGCCACATGGTTCCGGGTTCAGTTCCGCTATGTGACACCTCGAGCAAGTATCTTCCACCATACCCTCGGGCTGACCAAAGCCTTGTGAGTGGATTTGGTAGATGGAAACTGAAAGACGCCCGTCGTATATATTTTATTTATTTATGCACCCTTTTCAAGCCTAGCCAGGCTCATGGGCCCGGTTTCCCGGTTTCTATGGGTTATTGTGCAAAACACTTCATTTCACGTTGCTCCAGTCCACTCAGCTAGCAAAAATGAGTAACGCTGTGATGGACTGGCATCCCATCCAGCTGGGGAAACACATACGCCATTTCAGCTGGTTATACTCGATATTGCTCCAATCTGGCCAGCCCCAGGGAAAAACTAAG
>NC_068985.1:46262043-46273383 GCF_001194135.2 Octopus bimaculoides
TATATATATGTCTATGTTTGTGTGTCGTTTGACAAGTGATGTTGGTGTGTTTACGTCCCCCGTAACTTAGCAGTTTGGCAAAAGAGATGATAGAATAAGTCCAGGGGTTGATTCATTCGACGAAAAGTGGTGCTCCAGCATGGACTGAAATAAGTAAAAGAATATATATATGCACATAGATATAACTTTGATACACAGGAACCTCCCAGAGTACATCTTGATCTAATTAGAGGTATTTATGTCAGTGCTTTACAACTAATGAGAAATTAGTTGGGGCTTACATAGTGTCTATCTGGGACTCACTTCTGTCATAATTTGGCACACATGAACCTCATTGGGTACATCTTATGTCTAATCAAAATATTTATTCAGTGAGAGTACTTTACAACTAAATGAAGTTTGTCGCAGCTATAATCAGAGTCTAAGTGAAAGGAACAGGCAGAATGTATCCCAGATCACTGTATTCATTGTATGTGTGTATTCACTAATACAGATGTGAATAACAATTATAATAAATCAACAGATAGACATTATTGAAATTCAATTTGGTGACTAATCCAGTCCCAACTACCAAACAGTCGGTGTTGCCGTGCCATTTGTATTTATTGGTAGGAGAACATAATTTATAGATTGGTTGGTCTATTTACTGATGGCTGTGTAAATAGTTAATAGCTTTTTATCACTTCTCCTTCTTCTACCCTCTATCCACACTTACATCTTTCATTGAAAAGAAATAACGAAAAAAGATACAGTTGTATTGAGAAATAAAGGTGATGAGGATAATGATGATCATTTCTATGTAGGAGTATTTGAACTCCTTACCTACCCTTCATGTTAATATCACTCTGTTTCTACCCATTTTTACCCTCTCTGCTTTCATCATCTTGCTCTGGTTCTTTCTCTCTCATCACTCTGCCTTCTGTTCACTCTCTGTCATATTTGCCTTGAATGAATGGAGACAATGCAGTAAGGACTCCCTAAGTGTTGCCACTAACTTGACAACCTCTCTAATGGCGATATCACAATGAGATGCACCCAGTACGCTCTGTAAAGTGGTTTGGGTTAGGAAGGGCATCCAGCTATTGATATTATGCCAAAATGAAATGTGTGATCGCTATGTGGTTCTTTGACACATGTAGGAGGACATGGGCTGTAACAACCCATCTAACTTATACCAGCATGGAAAACGGACATAAAAGGATATATATATATATATGTGGATAGGTAGATAGATTCTTTGTTGCTTTGATAAGTTTTTACAAATATGGAAACTTGAGTGTAGCAATGCAGTGAATCATCAGCTTTGAAAAGAATGGATGACAGTACGGATGACTTTTATTCCTGTTTGTATCGCCACATATATATCTGTATGTCATCATCATCTTCATCATTTTACATCCTTTTTCCATGCAGGTATAGGTTGGACAAGTTGTTGCAGTCTGAGTCAGTTCCTGTTTGGAATTACTATCCTCATCGAAGGGTTGGTGAACATGTCTCACTTATGGATTCCATTTTTGACAGGGTATCTACAGCTAGATGTCCTTCATATTACTGTATAGAATACATTGGGTGGGTGTGTATTTGTTGTACTAAGCACTAGATTGTCATAGCTTTGGCAAGATTAAAGTGGTCTCTCTATCTTTTGTTGTCCTTGCTCTTTCACTTGATAGTTTACTGAGTGTATTGTGTGTGTGTGTGTGTGTGTGTGTGTGTGTGTGTGTGTGTGTGCATGTGTCTACATTAGCAATTAATGTCATGGAAGGTTTTTGTTTTTAGACTACAAATCACTATTGTTGACCGGTAATACAAAATAGGAATGGCTTTTTTTTTTTTCTGTGGCCAAATGCAGCACTACAAGATTTTTGTTGGTTAACACCAGGTTAGCTTTAATCAAGCAGTCCTATAACTGAAGATGCTCTGTCACCATCTCTTCTTTTTGTATATTCAAGACTGTATAATTTTTGTATTTTGGGAGGCTGCATAACTTTTGTATTTTGGAAGCTTATAGCAGTATATGATCATTATATGATGCAGCATTCTACTTTTCAACTCCATCTTTTTAGAAAATTTGTTTCTTGTGTCCTAGTAGTTTGATTAGCAATTAATATCATTAAAGGTTTTTTTTTAGACCACAAACCACTTATTCCAAGACTGCTTTAAAAAAAATGAATTTTATAAAATCTGAACACAATTGCTCTGGTCGTCAGAAATTGACATGTTTCTGTTTGTATATTGCTATGAGTCAAAAGAAATTTCATTGAGCCTAAGGTCAACCTATAATATAAAGCATTCCACTCATGATGATTGCAACTGTTTAGGTGTATATAGGACTATGTTATCCTTATTGGGGTTTTATTTGAGGGGAATTTGGCTGCTATTTCTAGAAAGTTGAGACACTTCCTAGAAGTTCTCAAGTTGATCAGTGCATCATTAACTTACATTTCAAGAGAAAGTCTGTGTTGATGGCTTTGTAATGGCTTTTGTTATTTTTGCTGTTATAGATCATGGTCAAAATATCTTAGTCACACTTGTATTAAGCACGCGTTTTTGCAAACACCCATACAAATATGAAATTAATTCTCTCGTCTCTAAAGATCAAACTATTAAATGGATAAACAAAGAAGGCCATTACAACTATCCAAATCTTTTGACCCAACAAGCCTAATTACTAAACCAATGCAAAGATTGGAATTGTAAATTTAATAAATAGAATAATTAATTAAAAAAAGAAACAAAGATAAAGATCACTTATTATGCATAAGTAATTAACAGTGTAACAATATTTTTTTCATTGCTGTTATTTTGATGTCAAAGGTCATGTCTTGATTCAGTGCAACCAGATTGTTGTGTTTTGCTATTTTTTAATTCATTTATATTTATTTATTTATTTATTGTTATTCTTTCACTATAATTCTGTGCTAAAAATGATAAGCAGAATTGATCATTTCAATATGTGAGAAAATTTGATTTGTTACTGACCAGCCTTTAGAGTAAATGTCAGTTCCTTTACCAAGAAGTCAACAGTTTATTTTCCATCTCCTTGTGCTCTGATGTAGTGGCCATGGTTGACAATTCATTCTAAAATCATCTTTCTAGTAACATACATCAAAAACTGTAAATTGGTGCCAGGAGGAGGTACAGCTTGCTGTAAATGGTGGTATGCTTTGTGAAATTAATTTATTTAACCAATCTGTTATCCTGGGTTCAAATTCTTCTCATGAGTAAAACTAGCCAAGGGATCCTCTGTGCAGTTGCTCAACACACTTGCAATAGCAGTCAAAACTTCTTCTCACATCCCGCCATCTATTGGAAATTTTAGTCATCGATATGCAAAAAGTCAGATTGGTTACCGCTGGTATGTCTTTAATCATAGATTTTGCTCAGTCATGACTGATCTGGAGCCAGACAACAAAAACAATAATTAGCTATTGACTGGAAACTTATCTCTGCGGTGAGAAATGTTTGCTTTGGACTGAGGACTGGAATTAACTGAATTACACTGCAACATTTCTCCGTAATGGATGAAAAGGCTATATATAAAAAATAAAAAAAAATACAAAGAAATGAAGCAATAAAACAGTTGTAGCTGAGAAGGAATCTTTAATATGAAATTTAAATGGAAAAAATTTGCAGGCATCCAAACAACTTTTAGCTTGGTAAAAACAATTGTAAAATGTTAAAGGAGAATACCATGTGAATGCATGTGTGTGTGTGTGTGTGTGTGTGTGTGTGTGTGTGTGTGTGTGTGTGTGTTTAAGTGTATGTATAACAGAGAGGAAGAGAAGGAATAAACAAGAAAAGAGTGCATGCGACAGAAAATAATTTGTGCATTAGAGATTTTATTAAAGTTTCAGAATGGCTTAGTTTGTTAATATTGGAGAGAGAGAGACAGAGATAGAGAGAGAGATAAAAGGCTTACATAAAAGATTTTGTTGAATAGCCATGGACTTTTGCTAGTAGAATGTGTGTACATCAGTATAATGTGTATGCGTGGGTGTGTACATAATTATAGCCTTTGCTTAAATGAATCTGTTAAAGGTTCTTAAGAATAACGTGTGAGTATATATATATGTGTGTCTATGTATATATACTCACATGTGATCACCTCAGTGTGTCGTTACACATTCATTTAAGTAGCCTACACTTTGACACTGGAGATTCTAATAGATTGTAATTTTAAGCTTATGTGTGTATATATATATATATCTATATATATATATATATGTCTACAGGCAAGCATCTGCTTATGTGTGCCTGTGTGTAAAGATAATTACACCTTCACATAAGTAATTACACCTTTATCTCGGAGATTCTAATAGCTGCAGAACTAGGAAGTAAGGTGCATTTGTATGGGTGCATATGTAACTATGCGTACAGTTGCATGCTTAATTACCTGTTTTTATAAGAGATTCTAATAGCTTCCGAATTATAAAGTTCATGTGTATGTGTGTGTGTACATGCATACACAAGCTTTCACACACAATTATCACTTTATATAAGGGATTCTAATAGTCACACAATGAAAAGTTTAAATGTGTTTATGGATAGACTTATATGTGTGTACCTAATTACCTTCATTTTACATAAATAAGATCATCTGTTGAACAGGAAGCAGATGGCATCACCATAAAGAAATACAACAGGTTCAACTTAGTTCTCCCCTAAATAAACTGTTATCAAGGTATTGAACCTATGCTACATTGAACTATAGGTGACTTGGCAAGAATTAGCAGTTATCACACAGGGTCAACTAAAACTTTTGAAGCTTTTCAAGGAGAGGTTATAATATCTATAAATATGTATAGGTCATAGGTCAAAAATTAAGGCCTTGTGTTGCATTGTGTCCTTCCTGAGAGGCTCATTACTCTGTTTTATCCAGATTATGAAGTCAGAAAATAAAGGCCCTATTAGTATCACTTTATTTTGTGCTGGTTACCCTAATGAATGGTATCCAGCTGTAAAAACACAAAACTTCAAGCAAACTGGACTGACCTGGGATCAGTGAGTAAGGGAATTTCTTTGCCATTTGCTTAAATTTGCTAAAAGTAGCTGCCAAATAAATTGCTACTCAAACAAATCTTTACTTTCAAGAGTGTTAGGACCACATGTTTTTGCAATTAAAAAAGTTCTATAACAATATTGCATACCCAATTTAAAGCTTACGTAGTAGAAATGATTAAGGCAGGTAGTTTCATAATGTTGTATGACTACCATATTAAGAGTTGACTTAATCCGCTCAAAACAGTAACCATTTAGCTTTATCCCAATCAGCAAGTAAAGTAAAAATAAAACAAGGCAACAAACAGGGTTACAATCTTATGGGTACAAGTTTGAGTTGTAACCATGTGGTTTTGATTAGATGGAAACTGTATGGAAGTTTGTTGAGCCTTTTTTTAAAAGGCTACTAAAATGCAAATGCAGTTAAACGTAGTCACAATTTTCACATCACATCAATGTGTTCACATTTTTCCATTTAGTAGAGCTATTGGTTTTAGCTTCATTTGCATTTGACCAGTTCTTTAGAAGACTATTTTCAAATTTCTCAATGCTTCAAATGAACCAAAATGTGTGCCAAGTAGTGTTTGCTGTGCAATCCAAACATGTTGAGTTGTTTTCTCCTATGTCAAAAACTATTAAGTTAGCTTTTCAATAAACTGAGATTGATGAAATAAGTATCAGACTAAAATACATACTAGGGAACTTTTTAAAATCAATTACGCTGATGTTACCCCCTTGATTTGAAAGGAAGAAAATTATAGATGCTTTGAATTCAAAAGGTTTATTAAATCTAATTATATAGAGAACACAATTATAAATATAAAATGTATAAAACAGATGCGATAAAATAAATTAACATCCTCATTATGAAACAAAAAGATGTTTCTGTAAACTTTTTCTCTTCAGGTTTTGGAGAAATAAAGTTGTTTCATTTTTGCTACAATTACATTAAAATTGGGGCATTTTGATGCCAGAGCAATTTGGATACAGTCTTTCGGGTCCAATCGATTACTCTGCTTTGTTTTTATATCCATTAGAGTGGAAATTCCTTGTTTGCAAAGCTAGGTTATTGCAAAAGGCTTTTTAGGGGTTGGTATGATCAACTAAACCCCCAAAAATGGCATACCCAGAGTTCAATGACTGAAACTAGTAAAAGGAAGAGAGGAGGAAATAAACTATTTTTATAAGGTATATTGAATACAGGTATCATTTTGTGGATCAGCATTGTTTAGACACATAAGTTGCTGCTTATTATTCTTTGCTTGCATAACAGTTGGCAGCAGAATCAAGGCAACAGAATCCCTTACCTGTTGAAATATGTGAAGTAGCTTTCATTGTGCTCTTTTGTAGTGAAAGAATGCTACTGTTTGGCACAAATTCTTCAAGGTACTTAGTGCTTCTCGTCTGGAGTTCCATGTTTTTTTTAAACAAGAAACTGACTCAGGCTTTTTATTATTTCTCATCCTGTAGCTTCCACAAACATTTTAATATATGAAAGTTCTCCCTCCTCTCTGCCCCTACAGCCACCCACCCATATTCTCATTTACTTAAGTATGCTACCTATACTTAAACATAAAACTTTTTGAGCATTCACTAACACTTATGCACAAACTATCAAAAGTACACATATTGTCAGGTGTTTATATATACATATATAGGTGCAGGCATGGATATGTGGTTAAGAAGTTCACTTTGCAACCACACAGTTCAGGTTCAGTCCCACCTTGTGGCACCTAGGGCAAATGTCTTTTACTATAGCTGCAGTCCAACCAATGCCTTATGAGTGAATTCTGTAGTTGAATGTGTGTGTGTGTGTGTGTGAGAGCGTGCATGTGTGCTTGTGTACCCACCATCACCACTTAACAAATAGTTTGAGTTTTTTTACATTCCCTCAACTTAGTGCTTCAGCAAAAAAAAAAAAAAAAAAAAAAAACTGACAGAATAAGTATTGGGGTTGATCTGTTCAACTAAAGATCTCTTCAAGACAGTGCCCCAGCATGGCCACACTCCAATGACTGAAACAAATAAAAGGTAAAATAAAGATTATATATATATATATAAATATATATATAAACACATACATACATGCCTCAGTTTCTCTTTAGGCATACAGGTAAATGTTTATATTATTATACAGATGTTATCTACAAGTCTATTGACAAGTAACACTTAGGTATTTGTATTTGAATGCATATTCTCATTATTATGTGCAATGTGTATGTATAAATAAGTGTATGTCTCAAGTATTCACAAAAGCACTCAGACAATCATCTGCTTCTCTCATATGATAAGTAGCCTATCTCTAAATATACTTATACCAACGTAATTACTTAAAAATTGCATGCATCAAAGTCAATAATCAGAATACTGCACACACGTTCTTCCCTTGTGTATATATGTGTGTGTGTGTGTGTGTGTGTGTGTGTACATGTAAACACATATATGTATTTATGTGAGTTGGTTTGTAAGAATATATAAATGGAAAAATGTGTACTTTTGATAGTTTGTGCATAAGAGTTAGTGAATGCTCAAAAGTTCTATATTTAAATGTACGTAGTGTTCTTCAGTAAATGAGAGTGTGGGTGGGTGGCTGTACGGGCAGAGAGGAGGGAGAGCTTTTGTATATTAAAATGTTTGTGTAAGCTACAGGATGAGAAATAATAAAAAAGCCTGAGTCAGTTTCTTGTTTAAAAAAAACATGGAATTCCAGACGAGAAGCACTAAGTACCTTGAAGAATTTGTGCCAAACAGTAGCATTCTTTCACTACAAAAGAGCACAATGAAAGCTACTTCACATATTTCAACAGGTAAGGGATTCTGTTGCCTTGATTCTGCTGCCAACTGTTATGCAAGCAAAGAATAATAAGCAGCAACTTATGTGTCTAAACAATGCTGATCCACAAAATGATACCTGTATTCAATATACCTTATAAAAATAGTTTGTTTCCTCCTCTCTTTCTTTTACTAGTTTCAGTCATTGAACTCTGGCCATGCTGGGTATGCCATGTTTGGGGTTTAGTTGATCATACCAACTCCTAGTATGTATTTTAGTCTGATACTTACTTTATCAATCTCAGTTTATTGAAAAGCCAAGCTGATAATTTTTGACATAAAAGAAAGCAGCTCAACATGCTGGATTGCACAGCAAACACACTTGCATCCATTTTGGTTCATTTGAAGCATTGAGAAATTTGAAAATAGTCTTTGAAAGAACTGCTCAAATGCAAATGAAACTTAAAATGTCATACAAAGTGTTTTTAAACATGACCATGAGTGTGGAATCAATATAAAAACTAAGCAATTGTCATATAATATATATGGTGAATACTTTTAACAGTGTTTGTATAGTTAATGATAATCACAACATAGACTCTCAAGGGTTAAAACTGAAATCTATGAAACTTAAAATGTTGTCATTGTGTATATAATGCTAATGTGCACAGATAAGCCAAGAGAAAATAAAAATGTAAATGTAAAAGGTACAAATGTATAAAAGGCATCATATATGAACTGCTAGAGAGAAGACTGAGTTGGTACAGGTGTATGACTAATGCATATGAAAGATGATGGGGGACAGAAGTGTTGAACAGTCCAAATGAAAGGAATCTGTGAAAGGAGGCTGAGGAAGACAGATGAAGTGGTAGTGAAGGTTTAATCTCACTATGATGAATTTCACAAAGGATCTGCAATAAATGAGAAAATACTATGTTAGAAAAGACCTGTCCAAACAATCAAAGATGGCAATACAAGTGTAAAATGTGGATCATCATCATCATCATCATCATCATCGTTTAACGTCCGCTTTCCATGCTAGCATGGGTTGGGCGATTTGACTGAGGACTGGTGAAACCAGATGGCAACACCGGGCTCCAATCTGATTTGGCAGAGTTTCTACAGCTAGATGCCCTTCCTAACGCCAACCACTCAGAGAGTGTAGTGGGTGCTTTTACGTGTCACCCGCACGAAGGCCAGTCAGGCGGTACTGGCAACGGCCATGCTCAAAATGGTGTATTTTATGTGCCACCCGTACAAGAGCCAGTCCAGGGGCACTGGCAACGATCTTGCTCGAAAATCCTACGAAGGCCAGTCAGGCGGTACTGATGATAATATTTGGTTTCATAACTATTTTGTAATCAGTTTTGCTTAAATTAGATCTAATTTAGCTGAGAAGTGTTTATCAGTTTTTTTCTTCTTCTTAATAAAATATAATGTGATAGAAAAAAAATGGAAACCTTCACTGCTGTAAAATAGATTTGTACAATGGTTTATTTATAATTAAATGGCATATTTAGAACTTAGGTTTCTGCTGCATCATATAGTCATACTCAGTATGGATGTTTTCAGTGACATTTGTATTTTCCTATCAGGATAACATAGAATTAGAGACTATCATATATTTGCCCTCTTTGGAAGGTTGTTTGCATAGTTACTCACAGGCTCCTATTTACATCTTGATAAACATTGAGATGAATCCTGTGAGTTTGTGTGTGTATATTTTACTCAGAGCATTTGTTTTAATTGTGTGTGTGAGAGAGAGAGAGAGAGAGCATATATAGATGTATAGATAAGTAGATTGTGTGAGTGTATGTGTGTATGTGTAATATATATGCAGACACATGCATTTATATGGAGATACACAATCATACACCTCGTATATACTTGCATAAAGATATAACTTCACGTCTGCATTTATACATCATGCATGTACACACCATACATACATTGATATTTAACATTGTCTATGTTTGTTTAGATATGAATGTGTATTAGTGTGTGCCTCTATATGTGTATTCATATGCATACGTATAATAATGTATGTCTGTGCTGTGTATAAGTATACTTTATGCTATTCTTGTTCTCTGCTGGTAAACTGATAAAATACTTTGCAACATGCTATTGATATTGAAATATATATTTTTCATTGGAGAAATTTTAGCTGCTTTACTGCAACAAGAGAACTAAAACAAAAGTGAAAACAAGATACTGAAGAAAGCCTTCTAATGCACAAGAAGCCTTTCAAAAACAAAAGCATAATTTCCGCAAGATATATGTGTATAATAGAAGAAAATGATTAAAATGAATTAAGTGTGTAACATAAAGACATCATTCTGCTAACAAGGTTCCATATTCTTGCCCTTACCAAGAACTCTTGGGAATATAATGGCTGCAGGAACTGATCAGACATTTGTCATTATTATATGCAAATATATTCATATATATTCTGGTGTATGTTAGAACATGCTGGGATAAATTTTGATATCATTCTCTTCTCTCTCTCTCTCTCTCTCTCTCTCTCTCTCTTGCACATGCACACTCATATACACACTCACAGATGCGCATGCATGTTTGTGTGAAATTGATAGTTATGCACAGTATAATAAGATAAATAAGATATATTTTTATCAGAATGTGGATATATTGATACTTATGGGAAAGAAATAGATTTACACGCCACCTATGGCCCTTCTTACATTTCTCTTTGTTATGTGTGTGTATATATTTATATATATATATATATACACACACACACATGTATATGTGTATGTATGTATAAACACACACGCGCATTTTGACATGGCTGTGTGGTTAAGAAGATAGCTTTGTAGCCATGTGGTTTTAGGTTCAGTTCCATTGCATGCTATGACTTCCATTGTAGCTCTAGGCCAACAAATGACTTCTAAGTGAATTTGGTGAGAAAAATCATCTGATGTTAAAATTTGAGTAAATAAGTTATTTTTTATCAAACATAACTAATCTGAAAACTTTTTGATGGCACAGTATGTGTCTATATGTATATATAAACATGTATGGCATGTTGGAACTATCAGTTTTTGTCTGATTGCTGAAGCAACATTTGACCTAATTAGTACTTAGACGAGTAACTGAGTGGGATTCTAGGTACTGTAATTATGTTTAGATAGTACCAGCACCATAATAAAAAGCACTCTATAGTGGTTGGCAGTAGGTAGTGCATCTAGTTGTAAAACCATTCTTGAAAGGGAACATGTAAGTGAGAGGTTGGACTCTGACCTCTATTTAGGACAAATAAGAACTGATTCAGTTTGTGACAAACTGTCCACCCCATGCCAGCATAGAAAAGAAGACATAAATCTGTAAATAGATATTCGGCTGCATACCTGGAAGAATCATACATTGAAAAACATTACGAAGTATGCTTTTATATACACATAAAATGCATGCATTTATATTCTTATCAGTTTCAATTCAATGCTTTATATGTTTGTGTATGTGTGTGTGTGTGTGTGTGTATTTATAAATACAGTATTAACTGGCTCTCTTTTACTCTTTTACTTGTTTCAGTCTTTTGACTGTGGCCATGCT
>NC_068985.1:46273874-46280519 GCF_001194135.2 Octopus bimaculoides
ATATGTGTGTGTGTGTGACTAATACATGCACAATTTAAATGCTTTCTAATTAACTTATCATAAATTGTGCCTGTGAATAAATTAAGAAAAAAAACACTACTCTTTATATTTTTAATGTGTTAGTGAATGCATAAATATTTTGCATATCTATATTTTGTCTCCATAGGAAACAAAAATAAAAATGTATATTTTTCCTATCAAAACCTTTAAATGTTTCATAATTAGATATTTCAGTTTTACAAAATGAAATTTATAAGAGAACTAAGAAAACAGATGCCTTGTTTACAATAAAATAACTGCTTCCGGTTCTTTATAATTTGATGCAAAAGCCATGCATTCTCATGTGTATATGTATGAATACAATTTACACATGCACATGGTTCACAAGCAATAATATAAGCATACACAAAAATGTCAGTTTTGCTCAAAATAGAATTTAAAACAGATTTCTAAACGGGGCATCCATTTTGTTTTTAATTGTAGTTATTCATTCTTTTCTGTTTTTTTTTTTTTTTTTTTCATTTTACTATTGAAATATTTCTTTTCTTAAACACTTTTTGAAACATTTTTATCTTGTGCGATGGATGGTCCTTCAAATTTCAGAATTTTGCAAGAATTTCTGATTCTACCATAGCTAAATGCTTATTGTAGTTCCAACAATAGCACTGTAAAGTTGTAGTCTGTTTATGTCCAAGCTTGGTAGTCAGTCAGCAGTGGAGCTGTGGTTTATAGCTTGTGACAGCCCTCACTCATCTTAGCTACACATGCAGATGTGAAAGTTAAAGCAAACCAATTCTTCTTCAGTTGAATTACTGTTTATAATTATTTCACTTAACTCCTGTAGTTGTTATTGAGAAATGTTTGAACATCACAATTCTCATTTTTCACCACCTTTTCCCTCCACTACATAGAATTTATCAGGAAAGGCAGTATTGATTGGCAATGAGAAGAATAATTTATTTATCTATCTATCTTATATATATATATATATATATATATATATATCAGATTTGGTTGTGAAGCACAAATTCCATTGCTTCGTGGGTTGACAGAAACATTACAAGTGGATTTGGTAGTCAAAAACTGAAAGAAACTTGTCTTATGTATGTATATATGTGTATGTATGTGAGTGTCACTGTCTTCCTGTCTTGACATTGTATGATTATTGCAAACGAGTGTCACTATTATACAAGCAATGTCCTTCATTTCTAATCTTCTATGAAAATGTGTGATCATGGGAAACTATTACATTACTGGTAAACAGGTGAGAGTTGGTGACAGGAAGGGTATACAGCTTTAGAAAATCTGTTTGAACAAATTCTGTCCAACCCATGCAAGCATGGAAAAGCGGGTGTTAGAAAATGAATATGATGATAATATTGCAGTAAGACTTGTATGAACTTAATCTCAACTGAATGTGTTCAACAAATTGCTATAAGTTACTTGGGGCTACAAAGAAAGTCTAAAGCAAAGAATTAAAAATCTAATTACAATATGTGTGTGTACTGTTATCTCACAGTCTCTTCCATGACAAACATATATGTCTGTATATAAAATATTCTGTGTATGATATTGAATATAATCATTGAGATACTGCTGATAAAGTAAAGAAGTTCGATTTGTTTGTTAGCTCCCAAGTGAGATCCTATTGAACAAAGCTGCGAATGAAAAGCATTCAAGCCATTACTACCCTATCTTGTAGTCAGATGCTGTGTATGTAGGACTTCTTTATCCAATGTGTCCGTTCTTCTTTGTAAGATGGTAGGGTGTGGTTTGAGGACAACCTTTGGCTGCCATATCTAGCACATTGAGCAAGCACACAAACACTCCATCACTGGCTCATATTGGAAGAATTACTTTCTGGTGGCAGACATACAACATACAGAATACTTTAATCATAAGGGCAAAAGGTACTGGTTAATCTCTGAAACAAAATTTTTATTCTGTCTGGTCATACATAAATACTTGTTTTGAGTATCTTTCAAATTCTATTAAAATAGTGATAAAATTTTACCTTCATACATCAATGAATGTCCAGAAATTTATCATATATAGGTGAAGGACTAGAAGCTGTATTTTTTGAAGTTTTAAATATTTAAATCATGGCATTTTTTAATTCTATAAATTCTTTGCAGAATTCTTAACACTTCTGATCTATTATTATCTACACTAAGTTGTGAATTCACCGTTTCTAGATATTTATTGACTCTGATACGGAAGTATCGAAATCAGCTGATATTTGATTCTGGAGATTTGGTTTCAATCTCTAGTGTCTTATCATTTTCTCAATGATTATTTTCGATTATTTTCACTATCTTCACCAGTACATATGTTTTAAAGTAACGTTACACTGTACTTATTCCTAATAGTTCATATGCCTATTGCTATCCTAACATATATTCTGGATGCATTTTTCCCCAAAGATATTCCTCTTACAGTATTACACACATTCTAGCAAACTCTTCAGTGTAAAGATTAGGGAAATGATGCTAGTTAAATTGGAACCAGTAATTGGTAAATTGCCAAGCACTGTCAATGGTTTTATTTCCCTCACCCAATCCTGTGCTAAATAATTGGTCAGTTGATCAATAAAGTACATGCTAAATTCTTGTTGCCCAAATACTAGCTTTGCAAGTTTTTTTTTTTCTCTCAGATTCTGAGAACTTTAGGTTAGCTTTCTAACTTTCTGTTTTTGCTTTCTTCCTCTCCTTCTCTTTCTACATCTCTCCTCTTGGTTTCTTCACATCTGTGTGCACTAAGCCAAATGCAAATATACATATGTATATATATACAAACACATCCATATGCATTATAGCTCTGAACTTTATCTGCTAATGGAGGTAATTTTTGTTATAAAAAGTAGGTGAGTCAAACTCATTAATACAAACATGTACACACACACAGACACACGCAGAGCTGACCATGTATCATGTAGATGTGGTATGAAGATTCTGAATTATGTGTCTGACATATTCTCGTAAAATCATAAGCACACAAATTCACATATGCATGCAGGCCCCTCGCACTTCTGTTTGCTTGCCTCATTGCATTGAATCATAAAAACTCGTTACTGCCTCAATAATACTTAGAGCATTGTTTGTCATAAATAACTACAGATATACATACACACATATTCATGTCATTTTATGTGTGTATATATATATATATATATATATATGTATATATATATATATATATATATGTGTGTGTGTGTGTGTGTGTGTAAAAATTTTATGTATATATATTTATTTGTGTGTGTATGTATGTCTGTGTGTGTGTATAGGTATGTATTTATATAAATACATTAGCGGCCATAATATAAGAATAAGTGAATTGAAATAGTTATTATAGAACATTAACAACATGTTGAGACTAGATATTTTATACATATTCAGATATATCTAATATCTATCTTTTGTGAAAATTTCAAGTGAATGGAATAAATATTTCGTAAGTCATGACAAATTAAACAAATAATCTTCCAAACTGCAATGGCCAAAAGTTAAGGGTCACTTAGAAAACAATGAAAAATGGAACAAGACAAAAAAGAAACCCTTGCTATTAATATTTTGTGGACGTCTCTTTACTACCAATGACCTCCTGACATCTGTTGCCACAGGACTGAAGTAATTTCTTGTAAAATGATGGAATAATATTGGTCTATTCATTTTTCAATAATTCACAGAGTTCATCTTGGTCCTTTGGGTTTCTCCTTCGCACCCCTTCTCCAATAATCTTCCAAACGTTTTCTATACTGTTGAGATTGGGACTTTGAGGTGGTCAGTCCATGAGATCAACCCCTTCATCACTCAAAAAATCTTTGACTCTCTTCGCAGCGTGACAGGGAGCATTGTTCTGCATGAGGATAAGAGATTGAATTGACGAGTATCGGAGATAATGGAAGGGCATACTGTCTAAGAATCTGCTTGTAAATATCAGCATTGACAATCCCTTGTAGGCGAATAAGTGGACCAGGACCAGCAGCAGAGATCACTCCCCATACCATCAAACTGCCTCCTCTATATTTCACTGTCTTCTTCACACATACACAAAATAACCTTTCACCACTTCTTCGTCGGATGTATATCATCCTGCCATCAGAATCAATCACCTTAAACTTTGATTTATTGAACATGGCATATAATTTAGCCGATACTCAAGAGGGTGAGTGTCGTGGATTTGAGTGGCCGTCCAACGATCACTGGAGAGTTTACCGAAAATCAGGGTTTTTATAACTACTCATACACGAATCATAGAACCGTAACCCCGTGAAAGATTTCTTCAACGAAGTTCATAATTCGTATATGGGCAGTAATTTTTAACCAATGAGAAATCAATAATTTCTCATGTTCAGGCAAACGAACTTACGTTCTCTCTCCGCCTCTTATGAGTTTGCTACAGATTCATCGCTAAAATGAACCTGTGACCACTGTTCTTCTGTCCAAATGGCATGTTAGTGAGTGAAACAAAGACAGGCTCTTTGATTCTTCTTGGAGATCAGAGGTTTCTGTGTCGGTGCCCGAACAAGCAACCCAGAACCTTGTAACCTTTTGGAAACCATTTTGTGTGATATGTTGACATTGGAACTGGCACTAAACTAGTGGAATGTCTCAGGAGCACTCTTAAACCTATCTATCATTCAGTGACATTCTAACCATAATACGAATCTGTCTTGAAGTTTTACGAAGTCCACCGGTTTTGGGTTTAGCATCTGTCAATCCTGATAACTTAAAACAAGCTACAATTCATTGCACAACACTTCTAGACCTTCCTACAGTAGTTGCTATCACAGAATTTGACTTGCCCTCTCTCATAAGCTGCCATGTTGACAGTTGAATGTTCCAATAATGTAAGATCATAAGAAGCAACTGTTAGCCCATTAGCAGTCTTCTAAACAAATGCCTAAGTTAGTAGTTCATTTTTTTTCTAAGTGTCCTTTAACTTGTGGCTGCTGCAATTTAGAAGATTGTTTATTTCCTCATAACTTACAAAATAGTTATTCCATTCACTTGAAATTTTCACGATAGATAGACGTTAGATATATCTAAATATGTGTAAAATATCTTGTCTCAGCATGTTAATCTTCTATAATAACTATTTCAATACACCTGTTCTTACTGACCTTTATATTATGACTGCTACTGTATATGTGTATATGTATGTATGTGTGTAGGTTTGTGTGTGCGCGCGTGTGTATGTACACACACACACACACACACACACACACACACACACACACACATGTTAGTCTTAGAGCGCACAATGTTCCTGAAGGTCAGCAATGGTCTTCCTTGGTCACGAGTGGATGGCCATAATATATATATATATATAAGCTTATTTTTCATAGTCATACATGTGTATTCATACAACTAGTATAAACTTGCACTCTTATATGCATTCTTTATTATATATGCAAACACACAAGCACTTTCTATCACTCTCCCTCACACACAGACATGCACACACGCACACACAGAGCACCTAATGTTCATTCATTTGAAGCCTTGTATTTGTTCTGTTAGTCAGATCTTGTCATGAGTGATACTTTTTGTCACCTTAAGCAATGGACATAGCAAGAATCTAACTATGAGCAGCAATGGGATGAATTATCAGCGTTGAATGAATTAAGAGTCTTGAATACATTATTGAATACCTTTTCTCCTGTGTATTTATCTTAATGTGTATGTTATTCAGAAATCAAAAATATAACAATTTTAGCCATAGGCACTCTGGACTTTACTGAAGTAGTCTGTAGACATCATTGCTAGATGGAGAAATGGATGATAATATTACTTTGGCTGGGAATTGTGCAGCTGTTAGGGATGTTCATAATGAAGCTAAAACAATAGCTTCATTTAGTTCAAGCAAAAATATAACATTGAGGTTGCTAATTATTAGATTTTATTACATTTTTTTTTTCTTTGAGAAAATGTGATGAAATTCTCTATGTAAAACTTAAAATAGAAAATGTCAATAGGTTTTATATATATATTGTTGTTATTAAAATGTGTCAAAGATGGAAAAGACAGACAAATTAAATTGGCAGTATCTTTCTTAAAATAAAATAACCATTTTCAACATGGAAAATGACATAATTATGATATTTATCAATCAAATAATAATAATAATAGTAATAAATGTGTTGAACTAATAATGGCTGTGTGGATACAGGATTTGTTTTGTAATCACATGGTGATTTCCACTACATTGTATGTAAGGCACTTGTCTATTGTGTACTACTTACAATAAATGTGTGGAATTGGTAGATGGATACTTGAGTAGAAGCCTGGTGTGTGTGTGTGTGCGTGTGTGTGAGTGTTTTAATATTTTGCTTAGGCATAGCGAGACTAATATGCCCTGATTTAGAACTCAATATACATATGCTTCAGAACACAATGTTAGATGAGTATAGAGTAGTAATAAGAACAAATACATGACAATGGAAAAGAATGTTAAAGGTTTTTTTTTTTTTAATACATGGCTCATTGAAGCTGGTGAGCTGGAGAAAATGGTGGAGAAAATGTTTAGTGGCATTTTTCCTGATTTTACGTTGCGAGTTCAAATTCTGCTGAGGTTGACTTTACCTTTCACCCTTTCATGGTTGATAAAATAAGTAGTAGTTGAGCACTGGAGTCAATGTAATTG
>NC_068985.1:46281175-46285477 GCF_001194135.2 Octopus bimaculoides
TATATATATATATATATATATATGGTCTTGAGAGCTTATATATGTATATATATATCTTGAGAACTTACATTATAGTTGGTCTGCTGCCCTGTTGTGATTGTTATTAGCCATGTGGGTCATCTTCGGCCAGTTGAACTAGGTATGCCTAGGCAATGAAGAAGACTATAGTTTTATTGTAGCATTTCTAGGAGAAATGAGTTCCTCTTGGGGTTTTGTTAATGATATCTTTCAAAAATATATAAAACATTTGTAACTGAAAATATATATATTCACACCACATTGTGTAACAGAAAGAATGATTATGCATAAAATGTCTCATTTAAAAGAACTACTGAATCTTCTTTCTCTCTTTCATTCTTTCTCTGTGTGTGTGTGTGTATGTGTGTGTACACATACACACACTTAACTGTTTTAAATATTTAGGTAACTTACCTTTCAGAGACTATTGATAAAATATAGATACCAATTCATATTCCAATTATGATTGGTTGGCCTTAGTTATGACATCATCATCATTATCATATTTAACATCCGTCTTCCATGTTGGTTTGGGTTAGTATATAAAAATGCTTGTTCCAAGAAAGTGAGATTGTAGCTTGATGACAACATTCCTAGAGAGGTCAATAAATATACTGATCTGTTCAGCAAGATAAAGAGTTCAAATGCTGTCAAGTTCCAACTTTTCACTTCACTAGAATTATTGAAAGAAGTAGCAATAATGTATAAGCGTTCACAGCTACATCAGATATTGCTTGTTGAAGTCATGGCTCACTTCCAAGCAATCAATCAAACTACCTCTGATTTTACCTCACCAAAGCTGACACAAGCTCCTTGACAACAACCAATACAAAATGATATTGCTATTGACTAGTCGAATTGTGCCTAATTCATCTAGCTTAACATTGTTTTGCTTGTCAGCTAAGTTGTGCTGAAGACTTCTTATGATTAAAGCATGTAGGGCAAAACGGGTTCCAAATTCAATGATGTTGTTTTTTTTGTTGTTTTTGCTATTGTTTCATAGCCTTGAATTGTTTATCAACAGGGTTTGTGCTGAAGGCTTCTTATGATTACAAAGCTCATAGAGCTTACATTCCAAATCTAATCATGTGTTTTGTTGCTGTTGTTTCCTCGTCCTTGAGTCAAACTCTCACACTCCAGTAAAGAACTGTAACAATTACTAATATAATTAATTTCTGTCACAAAGTATGAAAATCATTTTTGCATTGTTGTTTGGCAACAAGTCAACTTCTGATTGAGTGGACTTATTTATCATCATGAAGGCATTCCATTTGTAACCATGTTTCTCTTTACAAGTATCTAATTACATTATCCATTCTTCGTCATCATTGTCATCATCGTTGTAATCATCAGCATTGCCACCATTCTAATGTCCACTTTTCCATGCTTGCATGGCTCTGATAAAATTCATTGACATAGATTTTCTATGGCCACATACCTTGATATTTAAGAGAATGAGTGAAGTTTGAGGTAAATTTGGCTTTGCTGTTCCTAGCAAATTTAGTAACCACCTGCTGATATTAAACGCTATATTCAATTTGTGAAATACCTTGAGAAAATACTGAAACCAACATCCTTGACCAAAATCCTTCTGGACCTGAATTCTTGCTCAGCTAACAAACTACACATTTATCTCTAAAGTTTTAAACTTTTTTTTTAACTATATTTCTAAAAAGAAATTTTCAAGAATATTTAGAACTGTGAAATTTTTATAAAACCACAGTATATTAAGGTGGTGTTTGACACCGAAGTTAATTTAGCACAAAGGTTTATCTTGTGAAATCATGCTACATTTAAGCGAACAAAGGATATTCTATGTGGTCACCTGATCTGTTGTTAGAAATAGCCGAGAAAAATCTTTCAAAATCACACCCACACATCTTCAAAAAGGCGAGAGATATTTGATGATGTAGTCCCAGGTAGACATAATACCTAATGTGTGAGGGTTATGGTTGAAATATTTTTGATCATAGCTCCTTTATGCATTACTGAAATTTGAGTTAAAATGTAAATTTAAGCACATGCACTTTAAACATGGGTGACTGTCTTGGATAAGTTTATATTGAAATATCGGGGTTTTTTTCTGTCTCTTTGTTTCCTTTCCTTATCCGGATATTTCTGTTTCTTTCTTTTCAATATTCCTCCCACAGTTTTTCATATTTTCTACTGATATCTCCCACTGGCAATGTCTTTATATTCTAACAAGTTAAAAACTCTTTCCTTTTTACTCTATGACATTTAACTACAGCTAAAAAAAAAAAAGAAAAGTTCTGGACAGAATTAACTTATATTATTGGAAGGAATATACCAAACTTCATGGATGTAACTTGGTTCATGGAAACTGTGTGGAAGCCTGCCAAAAGAATCATTCCTGTTTTTGGGTGATGGATTAAATCCATCACCTACTTTAATAGCACCACCTGGCTGTTTGGTACCATCAACGGAGAACACCTGCAGTAATTGTGGCATTACCCCCTCCACTCTGGCTAAGTGAATAAAGAAATAACACTTTTTTATGTCAACTAGTTATCTTATACTTAATTCTTCCCATGATTATTTCTTCTATCACTCAATGGTTATTCTATCTTTCATCCAGTCGTTATTACAACCTTGTGCTATCCTGTACTTACTCCCTATTTCATGCTCCCTATCTAAAATCATTAATTTCCTCTGTTAATTTGTCCAGTCGTTATTCCTTTTGAAGATCCCATGCATTTCTTTCCTGTCCCAATGTCTTATAGATATCTCCTTCAATTGTTCTTTACTCAAATATATGTATTGAGGGGAGGGTGGCAAGCTGACAGAATTGTTAGCACACTGGGCGAAGTACTCAGCATCATTTCATCTGTCCTTTATGTTCTGAGTTCAAATGCCAACAAGGTTAACTTTGCCTCTCATCTGTTCAGGATTGATAAAATAAGTACCAGTTGAATGTTGGGGTCAGTCTATCCCCTTATCTCCTCCCCCAGAATTGCTGGCTTTGTGCCAAAAAATTTAAATCAATATATCTATAGGTGCAGGAGTGGCTGTGTGGTAAGTAGCTTGTGGCAAACTATGTGAATAAAAGTAGCTTGCTTACCAACCACATGGTTCTGGGTTCAGTCCTACTGCGTGACACCTTGGGCAAGTGTCTTCTACTATAGCATCGGGCCAACCAAAGCCTTGTGAGTGAATTTGGTAGACCGAAACTGAAAGAAGCCCGTCGTATATATGTGTATACATATATATATATATATGTATATATGTGTGTGTGTGTTTGTGTGTGTGTGTGTGTGTGTATGTTTGTGTGTCTGTGTTTGTTCCCTCAACATCGCTTGACAACCGATGCTGGTGTGTTTATGTCCCTGTAACTTAGCGGTTGGGCAAAAGGAACCGATAGAATAAGTACTAGGCTTACAAAGACTAAGTCCTGGGGTCGATTTGCTCGACTAAAGGCAGTGCTCTAGCATGGCCGCAGTCAAATGACTGAAACAAGTAAAAGAGTAAAAAAGATATCTATTGAGGGGGTCTTGTACAGTCACAAAATTACATACTACCAAATAGCAGCTAAATCTCCTTCGAACCCCACCCACCACAATCTTAAAATACAATAACACATTGGATAACATACTCTGGGGTCCACAAAAGCTATTTCATTTGATCAGGTTTAACTTGCGACTAAACAACAACCAGTTGAACTCAGGTCCTTTATAAGCTCCAGTTGTTCCTACATCCAATCAATCTTCTCTAAGTGTTCTCCTTTCTCATTAATGTCATTCATTTATTCCCTGCCCCTGTCCCTTTCCTATTCACCTCATATTCCTGTATTCCCGCCTTCTTCGACTCCTCCCAGTTGTTCCTTTCCTAATCTACTCCCAATTACTCTTCTCTTTTCTTCACATTTTCCATCTCTCTGTCATTTTAGTCATCATTCTGCATTTTTGTTGTTGTTGTTGTTGTTTATTCAAGCTGATTGTTTTGTTATTTCATTCTTCATTTTCACCGAGGGGGGGGGGTTCATATCTACTACCACCACCACCACCACCACCGACAACAACAACAACAACAAGTGATAAGGTGCTTCTAGCTTGGTATTTAGGCTTATTAGAAATAATAGCAAAACATTCCTCAAAATCACATCATCTCTTTCAGTGATAGAGAAATACATTGGACAGTAGACTCCCTGATACACAAGGGATAGGTTGGTCATGACTGGAATGCTTTTTATCATAGGTCTGCTTGACCAGTGTTGACCTGGGGCTAAACTACTTGCTGCTGCTTAAAAGTCTGAAGTCACTGCCATGC
>NC_068985.1:46287435-46295343 GCF_001194135.2 Octopus bimaculoides
GGCAGCAATGGCGATAATGATGATGATGTAGAGGAAGAGGAGGGGGTAATATGTTCATAATATTTTGGAGAAAATTTTTTTGCAGAATAACCCCACCCTCCCCCACCTCCACTTTTGTATCATTTTGTTTAATTTAAAAAGAAAAAAATGTTTTCTTGTTATTTTTGTGTTCATGTTTGATAATTGCTGCTTCTGACTTGCGGTCTATAATTGATGTGTTTGTTTATTAATTTATTGTGTGCAACTTTTGTGTCTTTGTATGCATGTCTGAGATGTATGTGGCAGTATTTGTGTGTGTGTGTGTGTGTATGTGTGCAAGAAGAGAGAGAGAGTGAGCGAAAGAAAGAGAGAGAGAGATCGAGAAACAGAGATAATGCATTTGTTGTTTTTATTGCTAAGTGAGACCATATCATACAGCATAATATCTTTTAGTGTCTTCATATGCAAACATACATTTGTATATATATGTGTGTATAATTGCTCTTATTACTTGCATGTAGGCTATTGTTGATGGCTCATACATGCATCCTTTAGTGTTTACATATATATATATATAGATATATATACATATATATACAAGAATATATATTCAAAACAAACTATGGAAAAACACGTAAGCATGTTTGTGTGTGTTTGTGTGTATACACACACACCTGCTCGTGCGTGCATCTTCATAATTGTGTAGGTATGTGTGCCTACTTGTTGCTATTGATTGCATGTCCTTTAGTATGTATATTTGCTTAATCTATGTGTTTGTCTATGCAGTTTTAGGGATAGGATGTGTGTGTGTGTGTGTGTGTGTGTACTGTTTGTTATCAACCCCAGGTCATTTCTGGTGTATTTTCATTATATATTCACTGTCCGTGGACTATGTTTTTTCAATATTCCTAGTGGTGGTGATGGTATTTTTTTTATTTTCTCAGTCTGTGTACCTCTGATTTTGTGTGTATTTGCGAGTATTTAAATGGTATGAGTTATTGAGTACCTGTATATGTTGTGACTATTTCTGTGAGTAATTTATCTCTCTCTCACTCACACAGAGACACACACAAACACACACAATGTGGATTGATTTCTATTTTTTCTTAATTTGAAGTTCCTTATCATTTGGTTCATTTATAGCCTTTAAATACGTTTATTTTGTTTTATTTTATTTTTTTCCCCCTTATTATTCTCATCTCTTGCCAACTGCATGTCTGTCTGTCTGTTACTCTGTATGTCTGTCTGTCGAAAAGTTTGTTTGTTAGCTTTGGTACGTTGACAGAATATTGGTTATAACTAAGCTATTTGGAAGTCATCAGCAAACTATTATATTTCACGTAGCCGTACATATTTGCCCGCCCCACTCTTAACCTGTTTGTGTGTGTGTGTTAGTGTACTTGTGTGCACATGAATGCATATGTAACATGGACAAGAGTAGAAATTGAGGGAGAGGAAGAGATGAGATACATTTAAAAAAAAAAATGGTTAATGGTCCCAAACTGCGATAGTTACAGCTTGGAGAGATATAATGTTGCTTTTATTTGTGTAATGTGAGTATATGTATACACTTTATGTACATGTGTTTATATATGTAAATACATATTCATATACATATTTTATATAATATATATATATATATATATATGTATGTATATATATGTATGTATATATATGTATGTATATATATGTATGTATATATATGTATGTATATATATGTATGTATATATATGTATGTATATATATGTATATATATATATATGTATATATATGTATGTATGTATATATATGTATATATATATATATATATATATATATATATATATATATATATATATATATGTATTTATACATATATATATATGCACACATGTGTACGTATATGTATACACATACATGTGTAAGCATTCTGATTATATAAACACTCGTGTGTACAAATATCTGCATGCACATACATTTATATATTTTATATATATATACACACACACACATACACACACACACAATTCATACATATAGATATATCTGCTCATACTTACGCATGCAGATGTATTTTTACCTGTGTGTGTTGTGTGTGTGTGTGTGTGTGTGTGTGTGTATGACTTGTGTTTGTGTATGTTGTGTTTTCATTTTTTTTTTATTCTTTTCTCCTTATCTTATTTCTATTTTGGATTTTATTATTCATTCATTCTGTACCATTTGAAAACAACAGAAAATGAAAAACATCCTAAAATTCTTCGTGAAAAGAACATTCCCTTAATGAGCGATGTTTCTTATACTATGGACCACTTTCTATTTCCCCTATTAGCCATCACTGATCCTATTTATGCCTTCTGAGAATGAATTCTTTTAATTAGTTGTGACTAACCAAACTGTTTTTTTCCCCTCCTAATTGGTGCTATATTGATGTTACTTTGTTAATGTTTTCTATCATTAGCTGTTGTTGATGTTACTCCTGAATGAGTATTATTTCTTATAATGAGTTAGAACTGATTCATCTCTTTAAATGTGTAATTGGACAAGTCATTTATTAAGTTATACTTTTACTTTGTGGTTATCATTAACGTTACGTAATGGGTATCGTATCTTTGATTTCTTAAGGAATATCATCTCTCATTCTCATTCATACTCAGGTGTATGTTGCTTTAATTTAGAGCTGCTGCCGTCCTAATTAGTAATAAACTAAAAGTGGTACTCTTCTTACAAGTATAAGCAGGATAAATGTTGCTCACAGGTAAGTTCACACACACTCACATAAATGCACACACACACACACACGCGCACATGCATACACACCTAAATCAGCTTTCCATGTTCATGTGGGTTAAATGGATTGCCACTGTCTGTCTGACTCAGTTCTTATTCAGAGTTATTGCTCTTTTAGATGAGTTAGTGGCCTGTGTCTCACTGTTTCATTCCATTTTAGCATGGCTTCTATAGCTGGATACTCTTCCTAATAATGCCAATCACTTCACTGAGGCAACTAACTGTAATTTATCATAGCACCAGCATTAGAAAGCTTACCTTGTCCCCAGCAAGACTAGAAAGTTTTCTACTCTCTTCTTTTATTCTTTTATTTGTTTCAGTCATTTCACTGTGGCTATGCTGGAGCACTGCTTTGAAGAGTTTTAGTTGGACAGATCAAACCCAGAACTAATTTTGTGTTTTAAAACCTAGTACTTATTCTATCAGTCTCTTTTTTGCTGAACTGCTAGGTTACAAGGACTTAGACACACCAACACCATTTGTTAAGCAGTGATTGGGGCACAAACACAGACACAAAGGCACACATATATAGATATATATATATACATACATACATATACGACGGGCTTCTTTCAGTTTCTGTCTACCAAATCCACTCAGAAGGCTTTGGTTGGCCTGAGGCTATAGTAAAAGACACTTGCTCGAGGTGTCACGCAATGGGAGTGAACTTGGAGCCATGTAGCTGGGAAGCAAGCTTATTACCACACCTGTGCCTATGTTGCATTTGCTGAAGGAAAAAACTGAGTGGTGGGGTCAATAGAAGAGAGAGAGAGAGAGTGAGAGAAGAGAGTATGAGTGTGAGGGGAGAAAATGGGTGATAGGAAGGAGTAATGGAAAAGAGACAGTAAAAGGCAGCTCCGTGGCTGACCAGTTACTAAGGTTATTAATTCACAGTCTTGTTAATAATGTTGCTAGACTTCGTAACCAAGTCTCCCACAGATCACTTATTGCCATCCTATATGTTGGGATGACCATGGTTACAATGTCTTAGATCATTATGTCAGTTTGCTTAGGGCTAGCCAGGTGCTAATCGATAACAACAATCAAGAAATAACTTAAATTTCATTTTCTGGTAAATAGCCCATGTTAGGAAAACTGAGAGTGCTCAAAAGATATATATGTACAGCATCTGTTGTACATTCAAAGAGAAACTTGCTCAGTAGATTACTTGAGTCACTTGAAAGATCTGTCACAATTGTTAGTATTAGAGTAACAGATAAAAATGGTCAGTGGTTTTTAGTTACATTACTATTGCTTCCTGAATTCTCTTTTCACTTGAGTCAACTTCGTCTTTCATCCTTCAAAGATTTATAAATAGCAGTCAAGTACTGGGGTTGATCTCGTAGACAGGTTTTTCTTTTGAAAAATGTGTGGCGCTGTGGTTTATTTTAGAAACACTTACTTGAAACATTTAGCTCACACACACACTTCTTAATGATCCAAAGCTGTTCATGATTTTGAAATCTACTATACTGGGTTAGGAGGCGCAATGGCCCGGTGGTTAGGACAGCGGACTCGCGGTCATAGGATCACGGTTTCGATTCCCAGACCGAGCGTTGTGAGTGTTTATTAAGCGAAAACACCTGAAGCTCCACGAGGCTCTGGCAGGGGATGGTGGCGAACCCTGCTGTACTCTTTCACCACAACTTTCTCTCACTCTTACTTCCTGTTTCTGTTGTGACTGTAATTCAAAGGGTCACCCTTGTCACACTGTGTCATGCTGAATATCCCCGAGAACTACGTTAAGGGTACACGTGTCTGTGAAGTGCTCAGCCACTTGCACGTTAATTTCACGAGCAAGCTGCTCCGTTGGTCGGATCAACTGGAACCCTCGACGTCGTAAGCGACGGAGTGTCAACATACTGGGTTAAATTAGGACAGATGAAACTTAAGTTTTGACTCATTGAAATTGTAGGATATCTTAGAGACTGGGTTAAAAGGGACTCTACCATAGCTTTATCATCATTTGTTGCTGTCACCATCATCACAAACAATAACAACATCAGTACTGACCAAAAAGGGACTCTATGTGGTTGCTTGTCCTGTTAGTAATAGCAGTTGCATCTCTTCCACATTGCACCCTGCCATCTTAAAGAAACGACAATTTTTTTAAAAAAAGGATACTGTGTTCCTGATATATAGAATGTTAGGATGGTCATAGTTGGAATGTCTCTGATCATAAATCTGACCTGGGAGGATAAAGAATGGCAACAATAACAAAAAACACAAAAAACTTATGGCACTTCGAAAATGAAATTAAAGAGAAAGAATAATGAATCATATATAGATAGAAATTACATTATTTTTATATGTCTATGTTCTATAAATACTTCACCTTCATCTTTGCTTTGAGTTATGATTCAGAATATATCTTGAACATAATATAATGTATGATGTGTGAAGTTGACATTAGGTAGACAACCTGAAGTATATTCACTGTGTTGCCATTGATTGAACATAAAAATATAAATGGAAGCATACTTTCTGCTCTCTCTTCTTAGCAGTACAAAGTATATTAAGTGTCAACATATTTAATGTTTTGATTACATGAAACATTAAAAAATTACTAGGAAGATTTAAGCAGTGGTCAATGATTAATATGTTAATTATTTCAGCATATGTAGGAAACATTTCATACACCTTTTTGCCTAATTATCCCTCCTTAGTAAACCAAATACTTTGCCATACTTTCTGAACCATCATATAAATGTATTATATTGTACAGGAGGAGGCATGGAAGTTAACACTTTTTGAGAATAAAGTGTACTTACTATGCACGTAGTATTTGAGTAATTTATAGTGTGAAATATGTATATTGGTATGTTAGAGGACATCTCCTTTGAAATATTTTACTAAATATTTGTGGATTGCAGTATTGTTTTGTGTTGGTGTATGTTATCTAAAAGATATGGCACAAAATTAAATAGTATGAGATTATAATGGCAAAAAAGGTTTTGTTAATTCATCGTTTAACGTCCGCTTTCCATGCTAGCATGGGTTGGACGATTTGACTGAGGACTGGTGAACCGGATGGCTACACCAGGCTCTAATCTGATTTGGCAGAGTTTCTACAGCTGGATGCCCTTCCTAACGCCAATCACTCCTAGAGTGTAGTGGGTGCTTTTACGTGCCACTGGCATGAAGGCCAGTCAGGTGGTACTGGCAACGGCCACCATCGAAATGGTGTATTTTACGTGCCACCTGCACAGGAGCCAGTCCAGTGTCACTGGCAATGATCTCGCTCAAATGTCTTTTCACGTGCCACCGGCACAAGTGCCAGGAAGGCGACGTTGGTAACGATCACGCTCAAATGGTGCTATTCATGTGCCACCGGCACGGAAGCTAGACAGCTGGTGCTCTGGCAACGATCACGCTCGGACGATGCTCTTAGTGCTCCACTATCCCTTTATGATCAGAGAGCTTAGTTTCTGCATTGATTGGCTAGAAATGGGAGGCCAAACTTCCCTCTGTTCACATATCCTGTTGTCATAGAAATAAATGACATATCTGGATGTTTGTGTGTGTGTGTATATGGAGAGAGAGGAGGGAAGGAGAGATCTAGTAACAGATGGGATACTTTTGAGTGCAAAGTCTGCTGGATCAGGACTTACTTGGGGACTAAAAAGCAACTTTGGCTTCATCATATATATTTTTTTGTATTTTATTATCCATTAATTAATTCCTCACCATTAGTTGTTACTCTGACGATATACCATTCTTTCTTAACAAAGTACCATCATTATCAGTCTTATTAGCATTCCTGTAATTACCTATACAGACCCTTATCAGCATCTCACAATCATCGTGCCACAACTGATAACATCTCACTCAATGTTCTCATACAAACACTTCAATAGTTAACCTTCACACAACTGGCAGCTTGCTTCATAATTATTAACTTCATTACAGTTGCTTTCATGATTTTGACTAACCTCATTAACTCCATTAACATTGTATCCATCATGCCCTCCACCATGGCAATAACAAGCTCTACTCTTTGGCTTGGGTAATCTCAGTTACCTCCTTCTATATATATTCATGTCTTTATTGATAAGTGCATATATTTTATATGCTAATGATCTATAAGTATGCGTGTGCACGTGCCCACACACAGACACACACACACACATATGTACATGCACATATATAAACACACACATATATGTATGAATGTGACCATACATCTCCATGACTCTTTCATTCTCTCCCTCTCTCCTTCTCTCCCCTCCTCTCTTTCTTCCTCCTCTTCTCCCCCCCCCCCGATCTATCACTACATATAAATGTGTATATGTACAAGTGTGTGCATGTTTATTTTGTGTATGTATGTGTGTGCGCGTTTGTGTGTATATACATATTTGTAATCATATTTGTAAGGACTGATTTTTCCTCTCAGTGCACATTTATGTGTTTATGATCCTATCTGTGTGTATGTATGTATGTATGTATGTATGTATGTATTTGTAAAAGTGTTTGTATTTTATAATTGAAAAGCCATCAATATTTTGTCAGATTTTCCTGAATCATTGGTGAAAAAAAAAAAGGCTAAAAGAATTTACTCATAAATGAAATTTATTTTTTTTGCTTTCTTTCTTTTTCTTCCCATGTTTCTTGTATTTATATATTTTAGAAATAAGTTATCAGTCATCTTAAACTCTGAATGTCTGTCAATTTAGCACCTCATCTTCTTTCATTGGCCAAACTTATACAACTTCTCCGAATATTGACATGTTCAACCTCTGCCCCAACCCAGACCTATTTTGATTTCAGTGCTATTTGCCACTTGAATTCACTTAAGAAAGAGAAATATTTAAGTTAATTTTTGTTTTCATTTTTCGGGTATTTTATAAATTAATAATGAAGCAACACACACACACTTACACACACACGCATGCACACACACACACACATTTTTATTCTTTTACTTGTTTCATACATTTGACTGCAGCCATGCTGGAGCACTGCCTAAAAGGGTTTTAGTTAAAAAATTGACCCCACTACTTACTCTTTGTAAGCCTAGTACTTATTTTAATGGTCTTTTTTGCCGAACTGCAAAGTTATGGGAACATAAGCACACCAACCTTGGTTGTCAAACTAATAACATCACCTTTTTTGATGGTGTGTATATATATATATATATATATATATATATATATATATATATAT
>NC_068985.1:46296459-46299865 GCF_001194135.2 Octopus bimaculoides
AGCTATGGTCTCACTTGGCTTGTCGGGTCTTCTCAAGCACAGTATATCTCTAAAGGTCCTGTGTATATATATATATATATATATATGTATGTGTGTATATGTATGTATATATATGTTTGTGTGTGTATATATATATATATGTACACTCATGCATGTATATGTGTATATATATATGTATGCATATGTGTGTATGTGTATATGTATATGTATATATATATATACATATATGTATGTGTATATCTATGAATATGTATGTGTATATGTATGTATATATATATGTGTGTGTGTGTGTATATATATGTGTGTGTGTGTCTGTAAATTTTTTGACTGATATCTTCTTTTAGGCATAAAATTGTGTTTATTCTTTTTAACCATTCTTTGCAACTCAAAACTTATAAAACAAATTTGATTTAAATTTCATAACAGTTAAAATTAGAAAACGAAGAACAATGAAATTAGTTCTTATATAGAACTTGACGTCAGTGGTTTAGTGAAAGAAATAAGATAACTGTGTTTACAGATTTAAAATATTCCAGTTTTTAATGAGCTATTTGAATTTAGCTAAAGTATAGAACCATTGCTAATTTTTAAATTATCTAAATTGTATTAATTCTTCTTTTGATATTGGTATCTTTGACCTACCTATGCTTCAAGAATTTTCTTGTGTGTATGTTTGTGTGTATGTGTGTGTGTTAATGTCATGGTTCAAAGAACTGAGTAAACAAGGAGAAAAAATGCTCAATACATATTAGTTTTATACTATCAGGGAAGGCACATGGCTCAGTGGTTAGTGTCAGGCTCACAATCATGAGGTCGTAAGTTCGATTCTTGATGATGATGACGGGCATGGATTGGGTGATTTGACAGGATCCAATAAGCCAGAGAACTGTGCTGAATTCCAATATCTGCTTTGACAGGACCCAATAAGCCAGAGAACTGTTCTGAATTCCAATATCTGCTTTGACACAGTTTCTATGGTTGGATGCCCTTCCTAGTGCCAGCCACTTTACAGGGTCTACTGGATTGCTTTTTCATGACACAGTGCTAGTGTGTCACCAAGTAATTCATAAAACAAAGAAATTGACCCCTTGACTGAGTGGGGTAGTAGTAGAGATGGGGTTGATTTTTATGCCAGATGTTGAAAGGTTAAAAATTATGATAGAAGGACAAGCACAGGTGTCTTTCTGTAGGAACATCTATGTCTAACACTTCACCACACAAGACAGGTAGGAGAGTTAGGAAGAAGACAAAGTAGGTAGTGACAAGGTGTCAGGGTGTACTTGTAAGATACAAGTAGGTAAGTAGAAGTGAGAATATGGATTGAAGATTGGGAAATGTAGATGGAGAAGCTAGTAAGCCAAAACTTCTTTGTAAACATATATAATAAATATAGAGATATATATAAACAAATTTTCTCTTTCTCTCCATATGTGAGATATATTTGTGTGTGTGTGTGTATATGTATGTATGTATGTATCTATCTATTTATATATGTATATGTATCTCTCTATATATATGTATATGTGTATATCTATATCTATATCTATATCTATCTATCTATATATATATATATATAAATAATCAGAATTTCTGAAACCCTCCCATTTCCAGTTTAAATGCTTAGCTCTGTTGTAATCAGGGCCAGTCTGCAATCTTATCTTTAATCTTGATGAATTTCCCAATAATAAATATGAAATAATCAGTGAAAAAAGAAGGTATCTCTGAGTGGGGGTGGGAAGGGAATTTGAATTATATATGAAAACCTTAAAAAAAAAAAAAAGAAGGAGAAAGAAAATTTCTAAATGACTGAAGTAAGATCTAAAGATTGAACATGCTTCAAGGTTTGCTTACTCACATTAAGCAGTGTGTTGAATCAATTTCCAAAATTAATTAAAAACTAAGAAAAGAAAAAACAAACAAGAACTTGTTGCACTTAGATTTTCCAAAGCTATGTTAATGTTTTTTTTGTTTTTTTAAAAAATTTTTTTCATCATGTGGAACAAGTGGGTTTCCATGCACTTGGTTGTATAGTATTTAATGACAGCAAGCCTCAGCATATATAGGTCAGAATTGCGCCCCTAGACCTGTGAAGCTCCTGGGGTTGTGTTCAGTGTGTCTGTGCCTTAAGATGGCTCTGATCTGGACCAATATACAGGGTGGTCAATTTGTCAATATGCAGTATATATCAAGGATTTGGTAGTAGTCTCTGACATTGAATACCATGCTGTAGCTTTGTTTACACCACCACATAGCACTTTTTTACACTGAAGAATGTTATCTCTCTGGTGGAACCGGTTTAGCATCTACATACACATTGTACAATTATCTTCATACTAATTAACACAACTCTCTACACACATTTTCATACTCATGTATTTGCATACGATCATTATGTCAAAAAATGCATTTGTTGTAAAACATTCATATACGATCTGCAAACATCTATATTCTTATGCATATATATACATCTATGTATACACCTACTCTTAACTCTCGTATTTTATATGTTCAGTAATATTACCAGGGTTCCTACATTCTTTCCTAGAATGTCTACGACTGAAATTTCATGTTGGGTGTGGACCTCAGATAAAATTAAATTATTAACAAGTACAGTAGCACATGCATAAAAACACCATCTTCTTTTTCAAATAATGCGATTCTTTAAATTATCTTTCCCTTGGTCCTTTTCCTGTCTGTCATTCATTCATTCATTTAATAAATATTGTAAATTTATATATATATATATTACACACTTTCACTCTTACATCTGCTATACTCTTTTACTCTCTCTCTCTTTCTCTCTTTTACTATTTATCTCTGTATCTGCTCCCTCTCTTACTCTTGCCTACTTTTTTTTCTTTCTTTCCCTCTTTTGTTTCACACTCTCTACCTCTTATACTTGATATTTGATCTCTGTTTCTCTTTTACTACTACATTTAGTAGTGAGGTTAAACGTCTAACCATTTCTGTCTTTCTTAAATGTTCTGGCATTTTTCAGAACCAATCCATATATGAGAGAGACAGGAGGGGTAGAAAGCAGTTGATTCCATTAAATCTAAGTCTTAAAGGAAGTAGACAATTCCATAGTTTCAAAATTGGTGTGAAGCCAAAATTTGATAAACCTCTGCTTTCTCACATTGAGCTGTTATAACCATAATAAGCAGGAGGAAATGGAATTATGAGGAATATGCTCCAGAGGAGCCAAAGTCTGGAAACATTTCTTTCACTTTTTCTTGTTACTAAATGCATGTCTATAGAATTATATATGTCTTTTTAATGGATTGGATGGGACTACAAATTCAAACATTTAAATATATAGTGTGCACCACTTTCTCTCTCTCTCTCTCTCTTTCTGTCTGTCTCTCTCTTTCTGTCTGTCTCTCTCTTTCTGTCTGTCTCTCTCTTT
>NC_068985.1:46299875-46304974 GCF_001194135.2 Octopus bimaculoides
TCTGTCTCTCTCTTTCTGTCTGTCTCTCTCTTTCTGTCTGTCTCTCTCTTTCTGTCTGTCTCTCTTTTTCTGTCTGTCTCTCTCTCTTTCTCTCTGTCTCTCTCTTTCTGTCTGTCTGTCTCGCTTTCTGTCTCTCTCTTTCTCTTTCTGTCTCTCTCTTTCTCTTTCTGTCTCTCTCTCTCTTTCTGTCTCTCTCTTTCTCTCTCTCTCACACACACACACACATGCACATGATAGATGTATTATAAAACTGATTTGAATAAGAGAAGCAGTACACAGTAACTGTTGTAGAATTTGTATTTGATGATAATTTTGAATTTTACCGTGGTAGTGCCATTGCTCTACATATATTGTTTTAGTTAAATATATAAAATGAAAATATTTGCTCTGATGATTAGGATATTTTTGCACATCTAGGTATTTTACATAAATACTGAATGGCATTTTGTAATTCAATGATTAATTTCAAAGAGAATATTGTTATAGTTATTATTCTTTTTGAAGGTTGGTCTTCGTTGCCTAAGGACTTGATGTTGCTTAAGAACTTCATGTTTTGAAGCAAGAGTTCAGCTTAACTTTTATGAGCAAGTGTTTATAATTTGGTATCCTGTATCATGCTTTTTCTGATTGTGTTAGGTTTGCCTGTATAGTCAAGAGCTAAGACTAAGACCTCTTCTTGGCCCTGCCACTCTTGATTCAGTTGAATATCATGGGTGTGTGTGACAGCTTGGTGGAAAGAGGGCTGCATCAGTAGTTGGCTGGTAGTCATTTTCAGCTGAATTCACAACAGGAAATGATGTGCCTTGCTCAAGGAGATAACATGCTGCTCATTTCAGAAACTGAACCCTTGGTTTTATGATTGTCAGCTCAACACCTTAACCACTAGGTCATGCAACTTCTCATGTTTTTGTAGTACATATATCTCACTTATTTCTGTTTTTCTTTTTAATTCCTATGGTATGAGATTAGCACCAATTTTATCAACTATCACCTTTTGTTTGGTTGAAATTGATAAATTTCTCACGAAAGAATATTTTTGTATTATGATGACATCATTGAGATTTTGTTGAGGCTCATTAAAATATAAGACCCAAACTTTAGGATGGTGATAATGAATTTATTTACCAGTTTCTCATTTCATTATATATTTATAAAGAATAAAAAGTTTAGAATGGTATAACAATGCACTATAGAACAAAAAATGGACTATATACCTGTTGTAACTTGGTTATCTATAGTCCAATGATATTTCGGAATTACAACAGGTATATAGTCCATTTTTTGTTCTATAGTGCATTGTTATACCTTTCTAAACTTTTTATTCTTTACAAACAATATACAATGCTTCAAGCGAACTACAATACTCTCTTATATATTTATATTTAGACATATATTCTGTCTAATGTGTCATTTTATTTTTTATTGTGTTCAGGTAAATGGACAAGATCTTTCACAATCGACTCATGAAGAAGCTGTCGAAGCTTTTCGAAGTGCAAAAGAACCCATTGTGGTAGAAGTACTGAGGAGAGCAAACAAGGCTAAAATGAAAAGTCGGTCTCCAACGATGGTATCCGTTGGAACACAGACCGAGGAGGAGATTTTCTGCAGCAATGAGAGTCCTCCCACTCCACCACCTGGATTTTATGCTTTCAATGGCTCTGGGTAAGTAATCACAAACATTTTATTTCATTTTGTTTCTTTTCAGGTTTTTTTATGAAATGACTTGGTTGTGTGCCTTTTATGGATGCATCGGAGGCCTTTAAAATGGTCATGACCATTGCTCTTCCTTCTCTGAGACAGATGGAGAAGAAGAAAGGAGATATTGAATGGACTGGATATCTGGTCTGAATACTTAAAATAGTGGACAATGCAAAAGAAGCACCAGAACAAGAATTGTTCCTTCTGACAAGTTTCTACACAGTTCCATCTACTTTATTTTACTCATAAGGATCTTTAGTTGACCTGAAGCTAGAAGACGTTTGTTGAAAGTGCTGCATAGTAGAGGTGAAACAAAAATCATGTAGTTGTAAAGTGAATGCACATAAAGCTTTCTTTAAGCTACTAAAAGATATTTGAAATCAATGAGAAACACATTTAATCATGATAGATGAGCACCATTCTTCCTGTTTCTGTTTGTTATTGATAACTACTTTGAAGTTTAACTCTTTAGCATTTAAACCAGCCATATCTGGCCAAGATATTCTACCCATTTTATGTTCAAATCAACCACATATGACTTCTCTCACCTATTCCACAATGTCATTCTAAAATAAACAATCATGACGTCAAAATCTCGAAACTACATGATAATGCATGCTTAATTGAAAACAATGTGAATAAATGAGCATTACATTTGACAGCAATCTGGATGCTAAAGGGTTAAGGAGTAAGTTTCTAGCAAACTAATTCTATTTTGATGTCCTCAATGTCTCAATTTCACTTACATTGAAAATGCTTTTAGAAAAGACTTGAATGTCACAGTTCCCTTCTCTAAACTCACTAAAATCAATAGAACTGATTGTCTTTTGATGAATATCTCTGATCATAAAAGCAAGGTACTTTATTCGTTACCACATTCTTCTTTAGCAGTAAATTAGTTGATGTATTAGAGCAGAGGTTCTCAAACTGGGTACTCATATCACTCAGGGTACACGAGAGAAATTGCAAGGGATGCATGCGGTTTGTATACACGCTGGAATTTTTAGTCACAGCCTACTAAGTGTGGCTTGTGTGTCTTGGAAATATGTGGAGAGTATTTTCTTGTTCCCATTCACTTGTTGTTGTGTAAAAGATATTCAGCAATGTCGACAACCAAAAATAGATTTCATGCAGAATGTCAATTGAGAATGGTTGTGGGTGTGCCTCTCTGAAATTGTACCAAAAATTGAATTAGTTGTTAGAAGGTGCCAAACTAATTCATCTCATTAAAAATGTCATTAAATTAAGCAAAATTGATTTCTTATATAGGTACAAGGCCAGAAATTATGGGGACGTGGAACAGTTGATCATACTGACCCCAATAATTGTCTGACAACTTAGTGTCAATCAAGTACAGGAGTTGATCAAATAAGTGGAATCACCGTTGCACTTGTATATCCTATTTATTCTCTACCATTAAGCTACCATCTTGGCTAAGAAATACAAATAGTACCTTATTCATTCTGGGAACGATTAACTGTTTGATTTATAGTTTGGGCAAAGAAATGAAGCAGGCATCTGGAAGGTGGATTGCCATTTGCAAATGTCAATTACTCTATTAAATGTGACTATTTTATGAGGTGGAAAGGTACTCATTTTAGTGGTTGTGGAAAAAAGAAAAATAAAACCAAAATTTGGTGAGATTTAAAGAACTTTATGCTAACTCCATCATGTTTGGCTATAATTGATATTTAATGTTTGCTTCATAAGAATTAGGTCTTGAAGGCATTTCCCATTCATATTAAATGCTTCTGGAAGAGGTTTGGCAATCACAATTCCTTACTTCCTTTTACCTATAAATCTGGGTGGGGATATGAGTCTATTGAAAGAGCAAAGTAATATTTGTCGTGTAGACAAGTAACTGGTGGTGGTAGGGAGATGGTAGAACTGGTAGAGTGTCAAGAAATATCTATTCTGGTATTTGGTTACATACTGCTACAGTTTGTCTTCAGATCTCATAGGGGTCAACTTAAATTTTCATTCTTCTGAGGTTAATAAAACAATATACTAGGGTCAAATGAATCAACTATACACATGCGCGCGCGTGCGCGCACGCACACACACACACACACACACACACACACACACACACACACACACGCACGAGGAGGTGCTGAAACGTTCCCAGCTTTAAAGGTATCGTGAAAGGCCTGGTTGGAGGCCCAAACTTCTGAGTTCTTTTACATGGCTTAGAAAAACCGAAGGACCACTGCAATAAGTGTGTGAATCTGAGAGGGCAATATTTTGAATAAGATCATAATTAACTGATCATCCTGTATTTTCTTTTACTGAAAGCCAGTAACTTTTCAGTATCTCCTTCTATATATACAGGGTGCAGTGAATAAATTGTCGTCTAAATTATACAAAAATTAAAATAACACTGACATATCATTTTAATAGATATATTTACCAAAATTACATAAAAGTATCTTGAAATACTAAAGAGAAAATTTATTCAATAAAATTGCCATTGACTTCAACCATAGCCTCCAGAGGACTTCAGAATCTCCTGCAACTCTTCTGGATGGTCTCCTTGTTTAACTTGATGAATGCTGCCATAATCTTTGCCTTCAGTTCATCTTTGGTGTGTTACAAGGAATTTCGTTGGTGTCTTGCTTAACTGTGTCCCACCACATAATAATGAAGGGGGTTGCAGTCTAGAGAATTAGGTAGCCAGATGTTAGTAGCGATGTGGTTGCAGAAATTGTCTGACTGCCATGACTGGGTTTTCCTGCTTGTGTGGCATGGTGCAGAGTCCTGTTGCCAGACATATGGTTTTCCAGCAGCCACCCTCTTGACCCAAGGCAGCACTACCTCCTCCAGGCACTTGATGTAGGCCCCCGTGTTGAGTGTGTGGTCTTGTGGGAAGATGAACGGAGGCTTAACATTGCCATCACTAGCAATCAATCCAACACCATGATGTTGACTGGATGTTTGATTTTTATCACTCTCAATACACCTGTGAAATTGTAATCGTGGCCATTGCTGGTAGCTCTCATCTTCGAATGCTGGGCCTCACAGTGGTGATGACAAGTGACTGAGACCTTGGCAATATGGTGTGTTTGAGAAGACTCATCAAGCCAAGTGAAACCATAGTTGTGGTTGTTGCCAATGTCATGTAAATGGCACTTGTGAAATTGTAGTCGTGGCCATTGTATTTTCATTCACCCAAAGCCAGGAACTTTTCAGCACCTCCTCATATCATCATCATCGTTTAACGTCCGCTTTCCATGCTAGCATGGGTTGGACGATTTGACTGAGGACTGGTGAAACTGGATGGCAACACCAGGCTCCAATCTAATTTGGCAGAGTTTCTACAGCTGGATGCCCTTCCTAACGCCAACCACTCAGAGAGTGTAGTGGGTGCTTTTACGTGTCACCCGCACGAAAACGGCCACGCT
>NC_068985.1:46306365-46310233 GCF_001194135.2 Octopus bimaculoides
TTCTATTTATACATGTGTGTATATGTAGATGGATACATATGTGTATATGGGGACACGCACACATGTGTATATTTGTATATGCGTGGGTACGTATGTGCATATGTATAAATGTGGACGTATGAGTGTATGTATATATATATATATATGTGTGTGTGTATATATATATATATGTGTGTGTGTATCAGTATGCATGTATATGTGTGTTTGTGTAAGTGTATTTATGTATGCATGTACGATCTCACACATTTATTGGTATGTGTTGTCCAACCCACTATCCGACAGCGTCCAATTCTCTAACGGTTTTTTTCAAATGAATCAAGTCATAACCCTATCCATCCATTGCTTTCACAATCGGTCACAATGTCTTACGTTTAAGACGACTCCCATGCTTTCCCTGATGAGAAGGTTACAATTTTAATATCAAAGATCCCCACGGATCACACAGGTTGCAATCCCTTGAAACATATGTAGGAACAAAGCATGCAACTACAACATGCGCTTTCTCCAATCCTTAAATTCTTAAATATACTCAAATACCCAAAATTTCAAGGAGTTCATCATCATCATCATCATCATCATCATCGTTCAACGTCCGCCCTCCACGCCAGCATGGGTTGGACGATTTGACTGAGGACTGGTGAAACCGGATGGCAACACCAGGCTCCAGTCCGATTTGGCAGAGTTTCCACAGCTGGATGCCCTTCCCAACGCCAACCACTCAGAGAGTGCAGTGGGTGCCTTTACGTGTCACCCGCACGAAAACGGCCACGCTCGAAATGGTGTCTTTTATGTGCCACCGGCACAAGCCAGTCCAGGGGCACTGGCAACGATCTCGCTCGAAAATCCTACGGGAGCCAGTCAGGCGGTACTGGCAACGGCCACGCTCAAAATGGTGCATCTCATGTGCCACCCGCACAATATATATATATATATATATATATATATACTTTTCTCCCAGATTTACACTCTGATGCATATGCTAAAGCTTACTATTAGAAACATAGTTATCAAGTTTGTTTAATGTCTTGCATTGCTTATCTCAGTAATAATAATGGTAGACATTGTCATTATAACACTGACTACCCCACTGTTATCTTCATCACCATCATTGCCATCACCATCATCATTGCAATCATTACTGACATTATTATCATGATCACCTACACCATAATCACCATCATTGCTACCATCATTACCACAACCACCATCATTACTACTCCCACAATAATGATCATCAACATCATTACTACCACTTCATCATCATTGTATACTGTTGATACTGTACTGAATCAGAATATCTCCTATTGTTTCCATCGGAGTTACCACTACACCTTTCAAAGCTATTGTTAATAGAAAGGCAGAGTAAATAGTTCTTACTCCCATCGTCATTGTAATTATCATCACATCTTCCTCGACATCATTTTCATATCTTTATTTCCATTCTGGGTTGGATGCATCTGCACTGCTGCATAATTTCATTATTTTTGATTCTGCATTAGCTCTGGTCTGCAAGGTACAGATGCGCTTAAATCTTATCATGATTAAGACTCCATTGTCTCAATAATGAGATCTCAGAATGATCTCAACTTGATGCAACCTGAATATAAGGATTCTCAGTCAAAGATGGTAAGTTCAAGCTAAAAGAAGGATCAAGCACAAAACTGCTATTATTACTATTGCAAGATTCATATCAGTGTAACCTCACACACACACACACACACACACACACACACACACACACACCAACTAATTAATATATTGAACAATGTCTTTAAATAAGATTATATACAATTTTGCTTGTTAATACTCCTTAGTCAATTTGTGTTTGTGTGTGTGTGTGTAGGTATGTATTTTAATATTTCATTTAGACATTCACTCATAAAGCCTGTATGTTTTGAAAATGTAGCATTCCCAAGTAAAGTGCACTTCATATTCAAGATGAAGCCATAGGATGTTGTCCTGGTACTCAACTAACAGTCCACCACATCTTATAACAGCAGAAACAGCTGTAAGCTATTGAAGTTCAGTACATAACATTTGCTTTTTCTGGTTTCATCTCTTTGTTTCTATGTAGGTATATATATATATATATATATATATATATATGTGTGTGTGTGTGTGTGTGTGTGTGTGTGTGTGCAATAGCAAATGCCCACAATCACACATGTGCATATTCATATAGAGATAATTCCTTGCATGCATAGTCTGTAAAAGACGTGTATTTTTACTACAGGATCTTGATCAGTTAAAGTGTTCTTTGAAATCCTTAGCAGTAAAATGATTGAAATATATTTATTCTCTATCAAAATATATGCTGGGGGTCTTAATCTTAAGCTTTAGATCTCTCAAAGAACATTAATTGGTGTTGGGGGGCAAGGTAGTTCACAAATTGTGCCACATGCAATTTTGTGTATATGGAGACATTAAGATGTGTGTGCATGCATGTGCTTCCTACTCAAGTTTGCTACAAAGAGATTCTGCCTTCCTAGATTTCTGGCGATTTGTTGTACTTGAGAAGACTTGTCAAACTAAGTAAAACATGGCCATCCATACACACAGGCATGTCTTTTGCTGGGGCTGGTGTCATGTAAAATGTACTCTTGCTTGGTGCTGTGTAAATACGACCGCACCACTGACATGTAAAAATCACCCAGCACACCCTGTAAAGTGCTGGGCATTAGGAAGGGCATCCAGCTGTAGAAACCATGCCAAATCAGACAATTATAATTTGGACAGCTCCCCGGCTGGCCAGCTTCTGTCAGACTGTCCAACCCATGCCAGCATGAAAAATGGATGTTAAATAATGATGATGTTGACTTGATCCAGCCTTTTACTTAGACTTTGGTCACTGCAAATTTTTTGATTTCACTATTCATATTTCTGTTTCATATAGTGACACATCTGACTCTATGGAAATCCAATCTGTGTAGTCAACACAACAGAGCCCTTAACTTGTTATATTCACTTCATAGACACACCATCACTTGGTGAAATAACAGTGCTAATTACATCACTGGTTCTCAGTAACATCTGTGATACTTTGTTATTTTAATGTAGAATTAAGTTTTTTTGAGTCAAATGACATACTATTTAGAGAAGGAATTCAAAAGCATTCATAATATCAGAGATAAATTGCAAGTGCAAAAGAACCTGTCAGGGTGCATCTGTACTGAGAATTCATAAGTAGGTTGTATTAAATTACTATTTTGGTTTCAATGTTTAAACAGTTTTTATTTTCATATGGGTTCTCAACAGACACCTCTGGACTTGAATGTGGGCAAAATTTCTTCCCATATGGTTGTGGTTTCCCATCTTTGCTTTAGACAATTGGTTTCTTTTGACTTTGGACAAAATCTTATAGTTTCAAAGGAAAGGAATGATGTGCTGCACTATTAGTTTCCTTTTTGTGATTAGTAGCATAAACGGAGATACTATGAATTATTGAAAGCTGCTTGGGAATGTCAACTAGCTGAGAATTGAACCGTTTTGAAATATAATTGTTGCTACAAAGGTGGCGAGCTGGCAGAATGGTTAGCACGCCGGGCGAAATGCTTAGCGGTATTTCGTCTGCTGTTACGTTCTGAGTTCAAATTCCGCCGAGGTCAACTTTGCCTTTCATCCTTTCTGGGTCGATAAATTAAGTACCGGTTACGCACTGGGAGTCGATGTAATTGACTTAATCCCTTTGTCTGTCCTTGTTTGTCCCTTCTGTGTTTAGCCCCTTGTGGGCAGTAAAGAAATAAGAATGGTTTGCGTGCTGGGTAAAATGCTTAGCAGCATTTTGCCTGTCTTTACATTCTGAGTTCAAATTCCACTGATATCAGCTTTGCCTTTCATCCTTTCAGGGTCAATAAATTAAGTATCAGTT
>NC_068985.1:46310980-46314984 GCF_001194135.2 Octopus bimaculoides
CAGAATTGCTGGCCTTGTGTCAAAATTTGAAACCAGTGTAATTGTTGCTGCAGCTTACAAAAAGAATATTTAATGATAATAAATGTTTCAAACTTTTGATATGAGTTGTAGGATGTACTTTTAACATAAGTATTTTATATATTTCTAGATATAAGTTATATAGTCTATTAGATTTATCCTCACTCCCATTTTCCACACGAATGATACTCATTATGTCAATGCTCTGAAGGGAAAAGACAATGGGTATTCTGATGATATTCAAACACATTTCACTAGATACTGATGGTACTTCAGTCTACCACTTCATCTGCATCTACTTCAATAAAGCAGCGTTTCACTGTAATTAACCACCTTGTTAATTGATAATTGACATTTTTCTTTAATTTACCAAACTTTTCAGCTCAATTTTTGGACAACTTCTACATCATTGTTGTTTGACCTGCTAGAAATGTCAGCCAAATCTCCTTCAAACTATACCCTACCATCTTAGAAAAATACCATGTCTGATATACTATTCTAGGAAAAAAAGAAAAAAAAAAAAGAAAAAGGATTGCATGGCTGAGTAATACAAATAATAAATGAGTATATGCATATATACGTACATGTATGTACATACTTATATCTACCTGTATATATAGATGCATATCTGGGTACAAGACATTGCAAACAAAGCGTAGACAAAATGATAAACGAGTACAGAAAACACACAGGCCACATAGAGAACATCTCCTTCATCAGCTTCCCCCATTCTAACACAGGCGTTTCGAAGAGAAGCTTTCTTCATTTGTCTGCTGGATCAGTGTTGACTTGGGGACTAAGCAACTATTGATGATATATAGTAATATATGGCCATATATATTGACCATATATGGTAATAAAAGTAATTTGATTGCTATTTTTAACTGGTTCTAAGATAAAAAAATGTTTAGTTTTGCTTTTTTTTTTTGTTAAATATTTCCCTTTTTTTTCCCCCCCTTTCTTTTTCCCCAACACTGATAACTATATCAGGAATATATTAGTATCTATTTCTCTGATGGGTAGATTGAGCAAATTGTCTTGTTTAATGACACAACATCAACACAACAGATACCAACCGAATTATTATATTTACAACTACTGAAATATCTCTCTTCCTTTTTTTCGTTTTTAATTTTTTTTTATCTGTAATGCTTTTTATCTACAGCCAAAGAATATCGTTCATGTTAGTTTGAAAGTAACCACTTCTCTACATATCAATAGCATGTTTACTATCTTGTTTATTGAATTTCAGTCAGATAGTAATACAGGCATGTACAACCAACCAGTCAGAAGTGAGGATACTCTATTTTTTTCTTTTCTGTTTTTTTTTTTCAAGAAGTAAAAAGAAATAATAAAATCTAAAAGACATCAAATGTAAAACTAAATTCTGTGTAATACTGAGGATATGGAGAGAATATTCTCCATGGATATTATATGTTTTTTCTTCCATTTTTTTCTTCTATTTTTTTCTTCCATTTTTTTTTTTAGTTTCTCCTTAGGCAAGGAAAGGCTTTTTGGAAAGCCACTCACTGTACATAGCTACATAGCTTAAGACTGTCTATCATCACTTCACTGCCTGTATGAATGGCCATTTGAGAAGATGCTTGAGCTAAAACAAAAGCAAGCAACACTTACCATACACAAAACAACCACTATAATGATGATGATGATGGTAATAATGATGATGATGATGATGATAATAATAAAATACATCTAACAACTATGACAAGCAAATTAGTAAATGGTCCTTTAGAAATGTTACCTTTAAGGTCAGTTAATAACATTTCAAATTCAATCTGCAGTATATTATGTGCATCTGTTGATTAATTCCTTGAGATTATACAAAACGCCATCACAGCAAACCCTGAAGGCTGCATGTGTTGGTTGGAGCGGATGTTCAGGAGAGGGTTATTAGAATGAGAGAGAGAGAGAAAGTGTGTGTGTGAGTGAGTGTGTGTGTGTGTGTGTGTGTGTGTGTGTGTGTGTGTGTATGTGAGAATGAGTGAAAGAGAGAACATGTTTTAAAATGAGACTAGAGTGAGACACAAGCTGAGAAAATGTAAGCAGAAAGGGAAATATATGGAGAGAGAGAGAGAGAGAAAAAAAAGAGAGAGAGAGGGGGGGGAGTGAGTGAGGGAGATATTGAAGAAGTGCAAAATATAAAAAAAAACAAACAAAGATAATTAGAGATGAAATAAAATAATCAAAATTAAAGAGAGGTAAATTAGATAAAGATAGATTGTTTGGGGATAAAAATGAAAGAAAATAAGCAGAAACACAGTGCGTTTTATAATGTGTCATTGATGTATGCATGCACACACTCATACACACACATATATACATACACATGTACACGTATATACATATACAGGTAAATGATGAAGAGGAATGGTGAGGGAAGAAGAGGGAGGTCTTCATTATGTTACATCAACTGATGATGTGACTATGGATGCTAATTAGAATGTTTCTACCCAACACTACATTATATACATCATTTGTTAGCCATGGGTGTATGTTGTTGTTTAGGTGTGTGTGTGTGTATGCGTGTGTGTGTGTGTATGCGTGTGTGTATGTGTGTGTGTGTGTGTGTGTGTGTGTGTGGCTTGAGGATATTATCATCACTGTCTGAGGTTTGTTTAATAATGCTCAGGAATTTATGAAGGATCTTACTGTCCTTGTTACCATGGAAACTCCTTTGCTGTAGTTTCTTGTTGTTGTTGTTGTTGTCATTGTGGTTGATGATGTTTTAGCAAGGATGCTCAGGAGAGAAAGAAAATCAGATTGCAATTTCTTCTTACCTTGTACATTTACATAACCTGTATGTCACACGTGTTTGTGCACAAGTTTCCCTGTGTGTATGTGTGTGCTGGTTGTTATATATATATATTTAGTACAAGACTTTACCAGTATCAAAGCTAAATAATATCAATCAAATATTTCATAATGATAACGAACATCGTCTTGATATTGACACAAGTATTTAAAAAACATCAAGGAAACGAAAGCACATACTCTCTCTCTCTCTCTCTCTCTCTCTCTCTCTCTCTCTCTCTCTCTCATACACACACAGACACACACCTACACTTATGTATAGAAACATGTACCACATGATTAGCTGCTACACAGAACCAACTATTAATGTTCATCAAATGAATTGTGTGTTTAGCTGTGTTATATATATATATGTGTGTGTGTGTGTGTGTGTGTATATATATATATATATATATATATATATATATATATATGAGAGAGAGAGTAATGCGATGCATAGAATAGTTATTGGTTATATTTCTGTAAATATACTTAGTCCTGCTGTGAAGAAATGCTTTTGGTTGATCTCTAATTATTGAGTAAAATATTATAATCTTTGAATGTCTCTGGAGTCTTTGTAAACTAAGTATACTTGTCATGCATTAAGAAGAGGCACCTTAATAAAAATATTCTCATAATATAGAGTGTGTAGTTATAGATTTGGCTGCTATTTCATGCAGGTTGATTGACCATGCAAATGTTTTCTCAGTGGTTTGGTTGAAGAGGTGCATGTACTACCTATTCAGGAATTTCATTGTTTCAGCTGAATAGAACTTTATTTTTATGTTGTCTCAGTTTATCTGGCTGTGAAGTCATCTGGCAATATACTTAGAGTATATTGTTTTCTACTCTAGGCACAAGGCCTGAAATTTTGGGGGTACTTAATTTATCGACCCTGAAAGGATGAAAGGCAAAGTCGACCTCGGCAGAATTTGAACTCCGAACGTAAAGACATGCGAAATACCGCGAACCATTTTGCCCAGTTTGCTAACGTTTCTTATTTCTTTACTGCCCACAAGGGGCTACACACAGAGGGGACAAACAAGGACAGAAAAATGGATTAAGTGCGTAACTGGTACTTATTTAATCGACCCTGAAAGGATGAAAGGCAAAGTCGACCTCGGCGGAATTTGAACTCAGAACGTAGCGGCAGACGAAATACCGCTAAGCTTTTC
>NC_068985.1:46315628-46317988 GCF_001194135.2 Octopus bimaculoides
GCCTGATTTGAACTTCCTGAACCATCTTTCAACTTGGCTTTTGCTGATTGTTCCTTCACCAAAAAGTTCATTGAGATCGCGAAATGACTGTGCTGCATTCCAACCTTTCTTGAAGTGGTAGAGCACAATATGACGAATGTGGATATGATTTCCGATATGCATTTTTATGAAAAAAAAGCCGACCATTATTTAAAGATGTTTTTGTTAAATATTGTTATTGTTTTTGTTGAATAAAATTTGTTGAAAAAATGCTGCTATAAGTATGCACCAACCCAATATCTATATATATGTGTGTGTGTGTGTGTGTATCTTTATGTATGTGTTTGTCCCGCCATCACTGATTGATAATTGGTATTGGTTTGTTTATGTCTGTAACTTAGCAGTTTGGCAAAAAGAGACCAATGACATAAATACCAGGCTTAAAAAAAAGTACTGGGTTGATTCGTATGACTAAAAGCTCATAAAAGATTATTTTCTAAACACCAATTTATTGATGACAAAGCTATTGTACTAAATTTTTCATTGTTTAAAAAAGTTATTCATTGAAAGAATGGTAGTGCATTTCAACAAAAATATGGTAGCAAATGGGTTAAATCTAGATTTACTTCTCACATACTGCATTTTCTATATTTTCTGAAATTTCAGTCAATCAATTTTATCAAAGTTTTCTCTTACTTGTTGCTTAGTGAAGGTATTTTTTTGCCATCTTAATTATTTGAATAATTTTCAATTGAGTGAAGTTTTTCGACTCAGTTATATATCTGAAACCCTATGATATTCTGATTTTTTGTATGTTTGTTATAAATTATATAAAGACACAAGTTGACCTCTACATTGTATTTGAATAGTTCCTTCTTTTCTTTTCTTTAACTACCGTTATGTAATTATGTCAGTGCATTATTAGTCTCAGAGAGTTTTTGAGTATCAGTATGTTTGGTAGCTATGAAGAGTGAAAAAGCTGGTGGTTTCAGGCTCTAACCTTCTGTTGAATCTTTTTTACTTCTGTATTTTTTCATTTGCTTTCTCTCTGATCAGTTTTTGTATTAAAGTAATATATGACCACTAAACATTTAATTATATTTTATTCATTCAATTATTTCTAATTTACATCCTTCTTCATTTTTAATTTCCTGATAGTGTTAGGCCAATTTCTGTATACATTCTTATTCCTGTATGCGCTTTTTTTTGTCTTGTCATTTTGCAATTCAGATATATAGCAAAATTTATGTGAAGAAACTGAAGTAAAAGTAATTAATATGCTCCTTCCAATACCATTTTTGTAGCAGTGATTTTTAACTCATTATTTATAGGCACAGTACATGAAGCAATTAAGAAAACACACACAATTTTTGTTAATCTGAGTTGGAAGGACAGTGTTATTTGCTTTCATAATAAGCCTCCCTAAATTGGAATGAACGGACAGTGTTAAATGATGTTCATGTTTAATTTGAATTCAAGTTAATTGGTGGAACTAGATATGTAGTGAACCAAAGAAAGATGCTTGTCAAAGGAAGTTGAACTGAGAAATATGCTTCGTTTGTGCTTTTGGAAAATAAAGCATTATAGTTATGAAGTTACGTACATTAAGGTAATTTTAGTTGAATATTGCATAGTTAACATCTTCAAAAGGAGACCCAGGTTTTATTGTGGTTGCTGAAAAGGGGACAGAAAAGATGGTGAAGACCAGTTAAACTATTATAAGCTTGTGGGAGTGGCTGGAGTGTTTGTGAGCTTAAATTTGCTTCAGTCTGTTTCTGTTTCATTATGACTAGTGGGTTAATGAGTAGTGAGTTAAAGGGTTGGTTTCTTTCATGTCCTGGGGGTGAGGTGGGGATATTATTATTGGTAATGATAATCTTTATATTTATGTTACTCTCCTCTCTTTTCTTTTTTTTTTCTTATATCACTACTACTGCCATCACTGGCACTGCTACTGTTACCATCACTATCACTATAAATGCTACCCTTACTACTACTACCACCACCACCACCACCATCACTTATCAACAACATCACTCATCACCACTCCCACCATTACTTCCTTTGCCACCCCTACCATCATCATTCCTACCATCACTAACACCATCATCATCATCATCATCATCTCTATTGTCATCACTATCACTGCCACCACTTACCATTATCATCATCACCACCATCCACCACTACCAATTACCATGGTCACCATTAACTTTCACCATTGTCCATTAGCTGCCATAACCACCACCATTACTTTCACCACCACTACCACTATAATTTCTACCATCCACCACCATCACCACCACCACCTCCATTACTGTCACTGCTAGCACTATTACCATTACCATCATCGCTCTCTCTCTCTCTCTCTCTCTCTCTCT
>NC_068985.1:46317998-46320430 GCF_001194135.2 Octopus bimaculoides
CTCTCTCTCTCTATATATATATATATATATATATATATATATATATATATACCAACAGCATACTCAGAAGTTTTCTGTTTTTTCTCATAATAACTTGAGGGTGCTGAGATAGCTTATTTACTTTCTCAACATCAGTTCTGTTTGGAGTTTGGTATTCAATCAAAACAGTGAAGAAAGGTTATAAGGGGCTATGCAAATAAAAAAAAAAAGGAAGAAATTGCTCCCTCCTGGTTTTATGTTTGCATCCAGTAATTTGTTGCTACAGGTTCACACTGAATACATTAAAGTTTTTAAATACACAAGAGTATTTGACCATATGAAACTCTAGTGCACTTGAACACAGTAAGAACACATTAAACTCATTTACACTGTTTCACTTTGATTTCAGTAATCTCCTATGCACCATAAATATGTTCACTACACTAAGTCTTTGAACCTATTAAAGATGTTTTAATACATAAGCTCTGACCGAATCTCATTAAGCACATGTTGATCAGGAACAGTTTAGACTCGTTAGATTCATAAGCAACATAAGAAGCATTGGAGACATACACATTTGAAATGCTGAGGTTTAAGTGCTAACCACATGTTCCAGATTTCAAACATTTGTCTAAAACTATTTTGGCATGTCCCTGTGCAACCTCAGTTATTTTGTGGTTAATATATTCTACTTTTCTTTCATTGCTGAGTGAAAGTAATACCATTATTGCAATCAAAACAATTAACTCTTACAACAGATTATTTTACTAGTATTTATTCAATTAATATTTGTGTAAGGGACTGCTAAGTTGATTCTTTGTAAACTAAGCATACTTGTCATGGTTTGGATCTGGATGTAGAGACATAAGGTGGAGTGAAATTAAATATAGACTGTGCCAATCTTCTGCTCTTAGAGTAATGGTAATCTTAAAGGATATCTCTCTCAAATGCAATATCAAATGTATAAACTGATGGTGCCATTGATACCAGCATGAGAAAATATCATTAAAAGCAGGGTTAAAAAAAAAGCACAGAAAAGAATGGTAACACAATGCTGGTGGTACCCCAGCATGGCCACAGCCTTAACAGAATAAAACAGTACATTGGGAGTACTGACATGCATATATACACAAATATTATATATATATATATATATATATATATATATACATACATATTTAAGAAAAATAGAAAAATATCTTAACAGATTTTCAAACCTATCACATGAAACTAATGGTGGCCTTAATACACAAATAAATAAATTCTATCCACCAGTCCAGTGTTGAGCACTCATTTTCATCATTTGACATTCATGTGTGTGTGTGTGTGTGTGTATATATATATGAAACAGGAAAATATTTGGTGTATGAATAAATATATACGGCACATTATTGAGCACACGCATGATGATTACTTTGATACATGAACACTTCTAACGTATATGCAGTTGACATATATGAGAACATACCATTAAGAACATTGTGCATTACTGTATACTTGAACAAGCCGGACTTTATAAGAGACATCATAAATTTTTGACCAAAGGGTCATTTGCGGCTCATAAATGCATCGAATACACGATCCCTTTGAAAACAAAGGAACCACACATCATACGAAGAAAGAAGTAAGGTTTAGTGAATTACTAACCACATAAACACCCCTTCTCCTTTCTTCTGCAACAGTAAAACAAAATTATATACATTACTGAAAAGCTGGACATCCTATCTTTATCTTCTATTTAAGTCAAAACTATATAGGTGTACTGTACAAGAAGGCCACTGTTACTGCTTGCTATTCTGCTGTATTTCTTATTTCTCCGAACCAACCTTTACCAATGACCTGGTAAAGAGATAAATGACCATGGACACTGCCATTTATTTCTCATGATCTAACAGATAAAATAGTGTTGGCAGAAAATTTGACAGCCTTCTCTCCAACTAAATCAAGACAGCCTTCCTGTTGAGCCAAAATTTCTCCACCATCCCTCTTTAATATCTGATGGTTTTTATGAGAACTCTTGTCAAATGTTCCCATGGAGCTGTTGGCACATGTATATATATATATATATATATATACACACACACACACACACACACACACACACACACACATTCACATGATCGATATAATCTCTTTCCTCCTTGATAGGAAGTGACTTAAATGTGTGTATCTGTGTTTGTATTTTATTTATATAAGTACGCACGTGTGTGTGTGTGTGTGTAACTGTGTGTGTTTGCGAGAGGGAGAGAGAGCGAGCGAGAGAGTGATGGAGTGAGAAGGAAAGGTGTAAGCATGTGTGCTTATTTTCTTTTTCTTGTTAGTTTGTTTTTGGTTTCCGCAATACAGCAGAACACGTGTTTTATAAACACTGATATTGTTGTTTCTATTCCTTGCTAAGAACACCTGTAACTTTCTACTATTTGATATGCAGAATCCGATTTTGCGGGGGGGGG
>NC_068985.1:46320440-46326538 GCF_001194135.2 Octopus bimaculoides
GGGGGTAACTGATTAACACCCACCACCACTACCACCACCACCACTGCCTTCAATGCTACTGCTGATACTACTACTACTACTACTACTACTACCACCACGACAACCCTCACTATTACTACCACTACTACTACCACCACGACAACCCTCACCACCACCACTACTACTACTACTACTACTACTACTACCACAACAACCCTCACCACTACTACTACTACTACTACTACTACCACAACAACCCTCACCACTACTACTACTACTACCGATGCCACTACCACCACCACCACTTATGTTGAAGTATTACTACTGTTAGCCATCTTGTAAAGCTCAGTATTCTGAGATCTGTCCTCACTATTTATTCCTGTGTCTTGGCTTAACTTTTTGCTTAGCTCTGTTTTCTTTAACTCTCCATTGATCTTGACATGGTGTTCTCTTTTCCTCTTGTCTCTCTCTCTCTCTCTCTCTCTCTCTCTCTCTCTCTCTCTCTTCCCTGGCATTTATCATCCCCACAGGAACAAACACACCAAACACACCAAACTTAAGCAGCTCCTGGAGCTATGATAAGAAAAGCTTCTGTTATGAAATGTCATTTTTAAGGTCTAACAATTTTATATAAGGTTTATACCGGAGAAGTTATTCTTTTACTCTCTTTTACTCTTTTATTTGTTGCATTGCAGTCATTTGACTGTGGCCATACTGGAGCACCGCCTTTAGTCGAGCAAATCGACCCCGGGACTTATTCTTTGTAAGCCAAGTACTTATTCTATCGGTCTCTTTTGCCAAACCGCTAAGTGACGGGGACATAAACACACCAGCATCGGTTGTCAAGCAATGCTAGTGGGACAAACATAGACACACAAACACACACACATATACATACATATATATACATATATACGACGGGCTTCTTTCAGTTTCCGTCTACCAAATCCACTCACAAGGCTTTGGTCGGCCTGAGGCTATAGTAGAAGACACTTGCCCAAGATGCCACGCAGTGGGACTGAACCCGGAACCATGTGGTTGGTAAGCAAGCTACTTACCACACAGCCACTCCTGCACCTAGTTAGTTATATTACTTATTAAATCTCACTCTGAATTCGCAATCATTTTCAAGATTAATTGAAACACAAATGTGCGTGTGTGTGTGTGTGTGTGTGTGTGCAAAAAAATGAGATGACTAAGGAATAAACAATCTACTATAATGATACTCTTGTGTTTTTCTCCATCACTACATATGGACGAGAAAGGAAGGGGTGATAGATAAATAAGGAAGGAAGGGGTGATGGCAAAGTGGTAGTGGGAGTATTTCAACTCTGTGTGAGTATATATGTGTGTATATGTAAAAAGGAGGTATGTGAATGTTTGTGTGTGCATCAAAAGACAGCCACTAGATAACATTGACAAGTGTATTAATTTGATTTACCATCCATATTTATATAGAAAATACTACAATTAGCCGGCTAGTTATCTTATAAACTTCATTAGCTTGCAGCTCCTTTCTGCTATAAGATGAGGATGCAGTAGACTCATAGTTGTGTGCTGAAGCGATAGGGTGTTACTCAGGCACTCAACTATGCATCCTAGAGCAGAAACAGCTGTAAGCTAATGAAGATAATTACTTTTTTATTAGTCATTTTCTTTGTCATCTCCTTTTCTTATAACTGCTCTGTACACAATTAACGGTTCATTCAGAGTTTATGTATATTGGGTTCTACACCAGATTGTCTCACAATGCCTAAGTAAAATATACACATATACAGGAAACTGTAGTGAATGCTGATGCTGGTGTCATGTAACTGGCATATAAAGATCACCTTTCGAGCGTGTTAGGCCTCACAGAGGCAAAGTGGTTGAGTTCCTTTCAAGTGTTGGGCCTCATGGAAGCAGTGACTAAAACCTTTGGCATTATGTTGTGCTTGAGAAGAAGACCCATCAAGCTGAGCAAAATTGCAGTTGTGGCAGATACTAGTGTCACACAAATGGCACCTGTGCCAGTGGCATATAAAAGCACTCACTACACTCTCAGAGTGGTTGGCGTTAGGAAGACCATCTAGTTGTAGAAAAGCATGCCAAATCAGACTGGAGTCTGGTGCAGCCTTTCAACTTACCTGCCCTGGTGAAACTGTCCAACCCATGCCAGAATGGACAATGGATGTTAAATGATGATGATAATATATATATATATATATATATATATAAATTTAACTTGCATCTGCTGCATATCGTTTTTGTGATTCAGCTATTGTTTATATCTTTCTGTTACAGTCAGTCCCCACTTGCATTCCACTGTACACCATTATTTTTTTTATAATAGTCACCCAATCGACTTTAAAAGTTTATTTGTTGAACTGCTACCCATAAATGCTTATATACATTTACTCAATTTATAAAATTTCTTTACTAGTCTGTTTTATTTCAACTGTCTGATGAACGGTCACTTGAAACTCTGAGTAACACTTCATGACTTTTTTTCGATTTCGATAAAATAGTTTATGTGTGTGTGTGTATGTTTGTGTCTGTTTGTCTTCTATCACCACTTTGACAACTGGTGTTGGTTTACATCCCCGTAACTTAGCAGTTTGGCAAATTAAACTAACAGAATATGTACCAGGTTTTTTCATGACTACACTTTCAAATATGACCTCCTTTCCATACTCTTTTATTTTATATGTGACAGTGTGTGATTTAATGGAAATTTGGCTGCTATATCTAGCAAGCCAATAGACCGTGTAAAGGCTCCCACGATAAGTTGCAATCATCCCTGCATGGATTAAAATCCAGTTTGTTTGACACTCTGGTCTAATTGTTTATACTTATTTGATAGACTCCCAGAGAGATGATAGTCTTAAGTCAACATTATGGAAGGTTTGAGCTGTGAAAATAGGTAACAAACATATTTGGCATTGGCAGTATTTATATTTGGAATCTGTCTCTGCACTAATTCAACTGTTCTTCTTTACACACAGCCTTGCACATGGGGAGAATACTTAAATGACATGGAATATCTAGATTTTTCAGTATGGTGCTGTTGTTGTTTATATATATATGTAGTAGTATTAGGTGTAACGTAGTGTTAACTCTTTCATTACTGTACTGATGTTGGGATGCATCACTTTTGTTTTGATTAATTTTGAAAATAGTAAAGAATTTAGTAAAATAATTTTCTCATTATTAAGCTAGTGTTTTGAACAAAAATTATCATGGAATTTTAAGGGGTGTTTCTAATTTAGCAAAGCACTTTTATTGGCGACACATACGAGGCACCCTACCTGTGACATGTGTGAAGTACCTTTTCCAGTGACTTGTTTGAGGCACTCGTGCCAGTGACTCATTAAAGGTACCTGTACTAGTGATATGCAAAATGCACCAGTGCCAGTGATATGTAGAAGGCACTTGTGCTGGTGACATACACAAAAGGCTCTTATGCTGATGACACACAAAAGGCAGTCATGCTGGTGACATGCAAAAGGCTCCTGTGCAAGTGACACATAAGAGGCACCTGTGCCAGTGACACATAGAAGGCACTTGTGGCAGTAACATGTTAAAAGAACCTGTGCCAATGACACATAAAAAGACACCCAGTACACTCTATGGGGTGGCTGGCATTAGGAAGGGCATCCAGTTATAAACACCAAGACAAAACAGACTAGAACCTGGTCCAGCTCTTTGACTTAACAGTTCCAGTCAAATCATCTAACCCAGTGATTCTCAAACAGAGTTCATATGACCTTTGGGCATCATATAAGATCAGGTTAAAATTTAGGTACGATAAATTGCTTATACTTCTACAATGCACAAAATATTTTAACTATTTTTTAAAAACAATTCCTAATCATATTTAATTATAAAAATATGGTAGGATATTTTTAAACATTGAATGGCTAGGAGGGTCCACCCAAGTAAAATAAGAAGGACTTAAAGGGGTTCATAGGTAAAAAATGGTTGAGAACCACTGGTCTAACCTGTGCCAGCATGGAAAATGGGCAGTAGATGATGATGGTAGTGGTGGTGGTGATGACTTCAAAATGGTAAGTTTATATCATAGAATCCTAGGTGGTCTCAAGTGGGCTGATATCAAAACGGTTCAATTATCAATGAACTCAGAGAATTTATTTTGGTTTACAGTTTGAAGCATTTGTATTATTTTTGATCTTTTGGAAGAATTTAATAGCCATAATTCACCGTTTACTCTTCAGTTTAGTAATGTTCAGTGGTATACTTTATGTAAAGTAATATTAATACTGACTATTATTGTTGTTTAGTCTCAAAGTCAGTAGACCTTATGATCAAGAGCATTCCAGTCATGACTACCCTGCCTGTTTTTAAAGACACAGTGTACTCTAGACTACTTCACCTGTATGTGACTTTTTATTTTAAAAATAATACTGTAATTTGAGGGACATTTAACTGCTACTTTCAGCAATTCTAGTGACTACATAATAATCTCTATAATAATCTCTATGGAATAGTAGTAGCTAGTATTCTAGTATTGGGTCCACAGTCTGGTTTCAGTATTTAGTTGGAAATGGTTTATTTAGTTTGTCAATGTCATTAGGAAATGATTCAACATCATAGTATCCCATTCTTCCTCTATGCCTCCGAACCTACATGACTGCAAATTTTATGTTTGTAAATTTGTCTTGTCTCTGTATTTTATTCAACCGACTGATATGTTGCTATAAAATAATGTTTACTTCACCAGAACAGACTAGGACTAATTACTATGGGATCATATCACTGTAAAGGTGAAATTTGAGATGTGTTCAAAACATAGTGGTGGATTGTATGTGACGAGAACAAATGCTATGATCTGGTTGGTGATTTCTCATTGATTTAGTGTAGATTATTGTTGTTTAGTCTTTACTGCTGCTGCTGCTTCTACCTCTGATATTGGTTGGTTTCACTGATGGTTCTTTCTCATACTACGATATATAGCTATGTCTTAATTGGACTGATGGATAGACACATCATAACTGAACTCTTGGATATATACATTATAACTGGACTCTTGGATTCATACAATATAACTGGATTGCTGGATAAATATGTCATGACTGGACTTAGGGATAAATACATTGTAATACTATTTGATATCCGTATGGATGGATAGGTACATCATGACTACTCTGGTGGATACAGATACAGCATAACTGGACTGGTGGATAGAGCTACATCATAACTGGACTGATGGATAGAGATACATCCTATCTCTACTGATGGATAGAGATACAGCCTAACCGCATCAATGGACTGCTAGATAGATACATCATAATTGCACCACTGACAGATGCATCATAACTGGACCAATGGATAGATACTTTATAACTAGACAGATACATTGTTGAGTAAATACATCATAAGTGGACTGACGGATCATAACTGTACTGATGAACTCGTACGTCATAACTACCACATCATAACTGGATTAACAGAGATGATTTCAATGTATCTCTTCTGGTCCACGGCTCGTGGCATTTTCCTGTCAACAGGTATTTAATGATTTTTTTATAGTATGATTACCACAGCCTTTACTGTCTGTCATCTCTCGAAAATCACAGAGATATTTCATATACATACATACATACATACATCTATATATATATATATATATATATATATATATATATATATATATGCTATTACTTGATTACACTTAACAAAATTGTGTTTAGTGTTCTTCTGAATTATATTACTGTCTTTGAGATTGTTCACTGAACAGTGAAAACATTCCTCCTTCCTCCACATTTTATCAATTTAATTTAAGTAATGCTTTTTATTTTGTGTTTCTTTTTCTTTTATTTTATAGTATTTATTTATTTATTTATTCATTCATTCATTCATTTCTATGTCTATTTCCTGTTTGTTTGTTTATTTATTCAATGTGCTTTCCTGTTAAAATCTGGATGGGGTAGGGCTGCCTGTAATATTTACATATACATTCTTTTGAGTTATTTATTATTATTATTTTTTTTTGGTAGCAAAGTTGGGTGGGGATGGGTGCTGAGAGGTGTTGCATGGTATAGTTAGCACAGTATCTAATTGTGTTGGCAATGTTGTTGCTGTTGTTGCTATTATTATTATTATTATTATTATTATTATTA
>NC_068985.1:46326666-46330146 GCF_001194135.2 Octopus bimaculoides
CCCCCCCCTCTCTCTCTCCATTTTATTTTTTTAATTTTAGTATACTTTGAAAAAAATATCTTTATTGTGGCAAACGTTGCTATGAAAGGCTTTGTTATTTTTAATTTTCTTCGTTTGAGTAAGTTTAGTAACCAGCAAGGACGAATGGTGGGTAAAAACAGAATGCTAGGAAAATCAATAAAATGGTCTTTTAAATTTTTCTATAAATTATTTTTGCGCATGATTTATATAGGTATCTATTCAATGAACCCTCATTAAACTGTACTAATGGGGGCGGGGGGTCAAAGTTGCCCATTTTAGCTGATTGTCTGAGTTACCTCATCGTAAATTTTAACATGGTGTAAATGTATGATGCTGGAAAAGCACCATTAAAAACATGTCATCACTCATGAGGGATAATAACCAGGTAGCATGTACCCTGCTTTTGCTAATTGTTTTATAGGTGTCTGTGTAGTTGTGAGCAGACATAGATACCATCTTAGCCCTCCTCTTCTTTGCCCAGCTGGTCATCGATGTAACAGCTGTAACTTAGCTGGTTCTCATATTCAGCTGAGTAGATTGAATAGACTGAAGCAACATGAAGTACCTCGAAGAGCACATTGCACTGCTTAGTCCAGGAATTGAACCCCTGTACTTATGATTGTGAACCCATTACCCTAACCATTAGACGAAGTGTATTAAACATATAAATGTATAATTTATAAAATTACAGTTGTTGGCACTCCGTCGCATACGACATCGAGGGTTCCAGTTGATCCGATCAACGGAACAGCCTGCTCGTGAAATTAACGTGCAAGTGGCTGAGCACTCCACAGACACATGTACTCTTAACGTAGTTCTCGGGGATATTCAGCGTGACACAGTGTGACAAGCCTGACCCTTTGAATTACAGGCACAACTGAAACAGGAAGTAAGAGTGAGAGAAAGTTGTGGCGAAAGAGTACAGCAGGGTTCACCACCATCCCCTGCCGGAGCCTCATGGAGCTTTAGGTGTTTTCGCTCAATAAACACTCACAACGCCCAGTCTGGGAATTGAAACCGCGATCCTATGACCGCGGGTCTGCTGCCCTAACCACTGGGCTATTGCGCCTCCACTTTAAATTACAGTACATAAACATTAAAAAGCAAGCACAACAAATTTTTAATTTCATTTGCCTCCGGCAAATGACAAATGCATTTGATGTGATGGTAGTGTGGTAGACTTGACAACATGAGTTAACAGAACTGTGATGATCCAGTGGTCATGGCATTCCATCCATAGAGGTCTGGGTTTAATGGCTGAAGGAGCAGTCTAGGGCAGATGAATGGAGAAATCGTTAAATCAGGCATGGGCAATGTTTTTCAAGAAACCAGGCCAGATGAGCCATTCTCACCATCTGGCAAGCCACACAGCTAAAAGAAAAATTCAAGGTAATTATTTTCTTCATGAAATTAGGCCTCCCGCCAAGAAAGTCCTCTGGGTTACAGTTTGCCTATGACTGTGTTAATATTGGACATGATGCCTGGCTTATATACATTCCAGCTATGTGCATTCTAAGCTCAAAATTCTGTTTAGAAAGTCATTGTTGAGAAATCAACCTCTTTTGAGTGTGGTAATTTAAAAATAAACCTAATTCAAAAGAGTCAACACTCTTAATGAGTTGGAACAGCATAAAAGTGAAAAATGCTCAGGAAATAAACTTGATGGTCATGGATAGACTGAGCCAACAGCATGTAGGTCATGAAGGTCTTCAGCAGTGTTGGGATGAATGGAGCTTGAAGAATGATTCTGGTTTTAGGAGTTTACCTTTCTTCTGTTGCTACTTCTGAATCACAAGTCTCTTTAAAGAGCTCTGGGATATCAAGAATAGAATTTGGGTTTCTTGGACAATAGCAGTGCCATTGAAAGGCAAGGGCACACTGAGCATTTGCCAAAGGGTCTAACTGGTGTAGGGGCTCAATTTTGATCTCTATATGTAAGTAGCTTGCTGTGAATAAGTAAATACTACAGGGCACAGTGTACTGATTTACCCAGGGGCCTATATCGCTACTAAGATGGCTCGGGACAATAGTTTGTTGTTTTCATTGTCTTTTTCTTTGCTGCTACTGAAAACTTTACTATTTCTATTAACATTTAGGATCTAGGCTCTCTCTCTCTCTCTCTCTCTCTCTCTGTGTGCCATGCTCTGATTTTGTCTTCTGTGACATCTGTTTTGGTTATACTTTGAAGTATACGATGATAATTCTTCATTTTGATCCTTTACTTTGAATCTTCCAAAATCGTATTCTTTCTCCATATAAAGTGCAAGCTTGTGATTTCTAAATTGCCACAACTTCCAGCTTTGAACATTTTGATGCCCATATGCAGCACTTTAACCTTTTAGCATTCAGACTATTCATTATTTTGAATTAATCATGAATTATCTTAAAGCTTCAAGATTTTGATGATGTTATAGTATAGTTTTATAATGACATTATAGAGTATGTGTGAGAGGCCAGATCTGGTCAGTTTGAACATAAAATAGTAAGTTTGGGCCAGATATGGGTGGTATAAATGCTAAAGGTTTGATTAAATATGCTTCTACATAAACATTGTTACCATGGAATTGTTAATTAAAAAAACATTTTGACAATGCCTCTTCAAGAATTCTATCTCTTGCAACTCTTATATGCTTCCTTGTACCAATGGATAATAATTCTAAATTTGCATCTGTTATTATTTCAATGAAAATTAAGTGAATTTGTCCTTTCTTTTATGTATATCTTAAACAGTTTGCTTTTTAACACCATAGTCTTCATAAAACCTCACTACTTCATAAAGCAGCAGTCTCTAACTTCCTTATAAGTTTCCAGTTTCTAGTTCACAGACAGAATCACATGCTGCTTTTTTCAGTATATTAGTTCACCTTGAAGACATAATGTAGAATGCAAGGCTGAAAGATGCATAAGAAACAAAAAAAAAACAAAAAAACAGAGAGAGAGATAGAGAGAGAGAGAGAGATAGATAGATAGATAGAGAGAGAGAGAGCAATACAACTTGTATTGTGAATGATAGTTATTATCATAGTGCGACCATGCTGAACCTACCAGTCAGCAATTTCATGTAGATGGAATGAATGCCTTTGTACACTATAGTAATTGTGATGGTTTATCTGTACACTAGTGTAATGTTGGTGGTGTATACATACATTATATCAGTATTGATGGTATCATCTGTATAAACTGTAGTGTCTTTAAAACCAACTGCTGAAAGCAAGAGATTTCAGTAATTTCAGATCTCAGCAGTGAAGCATATTCACCTCAGTTGGTTTGGCTTAGCAGTGATCAGTGTGTCTGTCTGTAGATAGATGGATGGATAGATAGATAGATAGAGAGAGAGAGAGAGAGTGCGCCTGCTGGATACCCCTAAGTTGTTTTTCTTCATTATTAAGCATCACTATTTTCTCTCTTTCTGTGTGTATGTGTGTATATAATATATATATATATATATATATATATATA
>NC_068985.1:46330232-46336373 GCF_001194135.2 Octopus bimaculoides
TATATATATTGGAAGGTTTGGAGGTGATGTACAGAAATTATATTATAGAAAAAAATTAAGGTACTCAGAAATCTGGATGTTTGTACATTTACAGATTTTTATTAATGTCACATGTTTTATAAATTAAATAAAGCGCTTTTCACCTAATCGTGTAGGATTTTCAAATTGTTTTGAGCCCATATATATATATATATATATATATTTATATACTGCTATGACAAACTGGAGCGAATATAATTTGTTGAGATCTAACTAGATTGAAACATCTTTTGCTGTTACCATTTGGCTTTAAAAGCAAAATCAACTCCTTAATGCAGTGTATTTATTTTTAAAAAAAAAACATGAATTAGTTGATATCATTGGAGTTATCTACCTTGCTTCCTGTTATTCAACCTTAAAGGGAGATTTTGTGTTACAGTTGCAAGGCTAATTTCAGTTAATTGGGAATTTTTCCAATTCACTGTGTTGTGTTCCTTACGTGTGACTACTACATTTATTTGTGCATATCCTTTTTTCTGTGCCTGTTAAATATCTCACACTGTATATTTTTTTTATCTCCTGACTTCTCGGCTAATTTGTCTCTTATCTCACTTAAGACCACCACAGAAGTGTGAGATAAGTTCCATACCAATGACCACATATTGCATTTACCACAGTTAAATTGATAATGTCAGGCAATCTACACTAGTTATATCGATAATATCAGTGTCCACTAGTTACATTAATCATGCTAATGACCCCCACCACAGTCCATTGGTGTGTTGCTGATATTCTTACATACCTCAGCTATTTTCCTGATATCAACACATTCATGCGCCAGACATCTCTTTGCCTCCATATCTGTCTTTGGTTGTTTTTGTCCTTCTCTATTTCTTATGTATTTATCTGTTTGTGTGATTCTCTTTTGTCTCTTATATGTCTGTTTATCTACTGTCTTTGTTTATCTAAATAGCAATCTGTCTATCGATATCTATCTGTAGTATTTCAGTATCTTTCTGTGTCTGTCTGTTTCATGTATTTATCTACTTCTCTTCTTTGTCAGTATGCCTGTCTGTCTCTCTGTGTATGCCTATGCATCAGTCCCATAAACCTATGTTCTTGTGTTTACCATTTTATATTCTTACATGTTTATTTTTCTCTTTTCTCTCGCCTATTACATGCCTTAAGGTGTTAGAACTGATTGTTCTGACTATAAATCCTATCACTGTGCATGCCATTTGTGGCAAAAATCAATGAAACATTGTTCCACTGCTTTCCACTGTCATCATCCTCCCTGTTTTTTTTTTGTTGAAGGCAATAACAATAATAATAATAATAATAATAATAATAATAATAATAATGATAGCAACGGCAAGAGATTGTTGCTCTAGCAAAGATTCTTATTCCCTTTGGTTGGTTTTAGGAGAAAATAATGATGCCGAAGGTCCTTATAATACAATATGTTCCCTGCCTTAGTGTGGCATCGATGCTGTCTTGGTGATCTTTGGTGGTTGGGTGGCTGGTTGTGGAGATGAGAATGAATTACTAAACTCCTGCATTTTTTTTTCTTTGTCTATAATTATTTACTGTACATTTTATTGTATTTATTATTGGAATAAGGGAATCTCCTGAAAGATTTTCATTGGTTGCATTGACCTTTTTCAGTTTTTCTTCTTTTTACCCTTGTTTTCACGACTTTGCTATTTTCTGGTAACATTATTCTGAATATTTCTTTCCGAAATGGCCATCGTTTTCTTCACCCTGTATGTAAAGAACGACCAAATGTTGTTCACGTTTTCTATTTTTTATTGCCTTACTGAAGAATTTCCATATTAATGTACCTATAATGTTTCTTGTGTCTGTGTATGTGTGTGTGTGATAACGTTGTTGAATGTCAGGTGTGTGTTGTTTGTCTGTTGGGATTTGAGTTTGAACTTTCGTCTCTCACTTTGTGAATATGCGAAGAGAAAGAGAAAAATGATGAAAAGAATGTGAGACGCAATCAGAGAGAGAGAGAGAGAGAGAGGGAGAGAGAGAGAGAGAGAGAGAGAGAGAAAGGGAGAGAGAGAGAGAGAGAGAGAGAGAGAGAGTTGGTGAAATAAAGAAACTGAAAGAAAAAATATTTGACAAAATAGCCATGTAGTGTTCTGTATAATATTTATAAGCAAAAATATTGAAAATAGTGGTGTTCATACATTCATATAAACAAGGTCTATGCCAGCGAAAGAAACCATTAACAAATGAATATGTATGTAATATTGCATGTTTCATAATTTTTATGTCCATTTTGACAGTATTCTATGGTTGGATACTTTTCCTGTTGCCAACTCTTGTTTTTCAAGTATGGTTTTCTTATTCTGCTGGTCTTTCACATCATGTTCAAAACTGCTGAACTGCAGGATGTAGTTTTTGCAGGTGACATAAACACATTAACTGTCACACAAACAGTGACATGCAGAAATAAACATCTTTGCATGCTTAAATGCACATAGATGCACGTGTGTGTGTGTGTGTGTGTGAGGGACTTCTGCAAAGTTCCTGGCTTACAGGGTATCGCAAAAGATCTGGTTGACAGCCCAACCTTCCAAGTTCTTTTACAAGGCTTAGAAAAGCTGAAAGACCACTACAATAACAGTGTCAATTGGAGAGGGGAATATGTTGAATAAAATCATTATTAACCGATCTGCCTGTATTTTAGCACATCTTCAAATATACATGCATATATGTATGTGTGTGTATACACACATGTAATTGTGTCTCTATTTATATAATACAAGCTTCTGTCATTGCTGTCTGCCAGTTTCCAAGTTTCACTCATACGACATAGATTTATGGCATATACCTTTTGTTTGTGGTAATGTGTTGAACCTATGTCTGTGTGGAAAAAGGACAAATGATGATGGTGATGGTGATGAAGAAGTAGTAGTAATAGTAGTGGTTGTAGCATCTCCATTATTTTAAATACATGACCCAGAGAAAAAAGTCTAAATACACTATGAGAGTCTGCCTAAACACATGATTCTGGCTGAAATATAGCCACACTAAGCACTTCATGGATTGCTTTCTAAATGAAATGTAGCCAATATGTGGATAAAATAGGAGTTTAATATATATAACTTCTCCATGTTTAGTATGTAATACCCAGCATTTGTGACAGACTTTATATAAGAAAGAAGCAGAAACTGGATAGGCTCTGAAAACTAGTATTGACAAAAAATAGGAAGCGTTTTCCAAAGGAGAAGCCAATGACTGAATTACATCTGATATAAAAATGGTCATCAAATATCTTTATGGTCAGAATTTTTTACTTGTGGGAACTAAAGGTGGTAGACATAATCCATTGCCCAGGTCAGGGGTTCTCAACCATTTTCTTTTTTTTTTTTTTATCTGTGGACCCTTTTGATTTCTATTTTATTCTGATGCCCCCCCCCCCCTAACAGTTTGATGCTTTAAAAATCCTATGATATTTTTATAATTAAAAATTAGGAATTGTATAGAAAATTGGCTCTTCAGACCTCAGTCAAACTGTCCAACCCATGCCAGCATAGAAAACGGATGTTAGACGATGATGATGATTTTGTGTATTGTAGAAGTATAACTAAACACAAACTTTAACAACAAAATCTTACGTGGGTCTCCAAGGGCCATATATGGACCCTGGTTGAGAATCACTGGCCTAGATTAACATCTCTACCATCTGGCATTTTGGGTGTCTTTAGCAAGTGCTCTTTGTTGCTAGTGTTCAAGTGAAGTCTTTGGTTTGAGTACAGCAAAAGCAATTGGTCTCAAGCAGGCTGCAGCAAGACAACTGCAAAGCTTTGTATTTGTTTGCCTCCTTAGCTCTTCATTTCCTCTCATCTTAATCAGAACATGGTTGAGGTATGACAGTCACCTCGAGTGTGGCAATTCCCACAATGCCTAGGCATGTTTGAGTATCTGTGCTGCAAGGCACAGATACTCAAACATGACTGGTGCCAAACTGTGAGTGCATCTGCATGTTATTCCACTGCTTAGTCACTCTATTAGTGAAGGTGCAATGGCTCAGTGGTTAGGGCAGCGGACTCGCGGTCATAGGATCACAGTTTCGATTCCCAGACCGGGCGTTGTGAGTGTTTATTGAGCGAAAACACCTAAAGCTCCACGAGGCTCCGACAGGGGGTGGTGGCGAACCCTGCTGTACTCTTTCACCACAACTTTCTCTCACTCTTACTTCCTGTTTCTGTTGTGCCTGTAATTCAAAGGGCCAGCCTTGTCACGCTGAATATCCCTGAGAACTACATTAAGGGTACACGTGTCTGTGGATTGCTCAGCCACTTGCACGTAAATTTCACAAGCAGGCTGTTCCGTTGATCGGATCAACTGGAACCCTCGACGTCGTAAGTGACGGAGTGCCAACAACAACAACAACAACAGTCACTCTATTAATTGAAGAGTTGTATACTCTTTGAGAAATAATTCTATGCTCCTCATGATTTGTTAAAAGCCAGTTCCTATGTGTGCTGAGCATTTAGTGTGTTCTTATCATAAAGATGGGTCTAATCTCTGCCATCATAGAAAATGGACATTAAGGATGATGATGATGATGATCCTAAGATGTCATTAAGGTAGACCGTTATAAATTCCACAACTATACTGAGGTATGTGCTAATTTTCCTAACCACTGCTTTACCTCCATGGTGAATTTGTTATTCACTTCAATGATTCTTTGTAGCTTTATATTTAAACACATACATGAACATATGTGATACAGTGGTATATAAAGGTAACACATTTCCATCTACATTGATTAACATAATTTTGGACAGATTCTATAGGGAAATGTTTTCTATAAATATTGAAATCTGTGTTTGTGACCAGGTCTTTGTTTAGTTATATGGGTGTGCTTTAAGTTATGCATACGGTTGAATAAATGTATGAATGACTTGACTTTTGCCATAACCTTTAGAGGTGATTAAGTGTAGTTCTCTTTGAAGTTCTATCTATTACTGGTACAAATGAGCTGAACTTATTTTACCACTTCACTGCCAGGTCAGATGATCAGAGCACCTGGCTAGTACTTAGACAGTTAATCCTCACAGTACCTAACCAACCTCAACATTGCTTTACTCCATTAAACTCACAGGAACTGGAGTGTTTCATGATGGTTCATTGACTATAATCAGCAGTCTTTGAATAAATTTCATTATGAAGACAGTTGATATTGCCAACAACATCAACAATTGCAATAATAATAATTTTTTTTACAAATACTTGATAACTCAGACATATTAGTGAATATGAAATTGTAAACGTGCAGGAGTGGCTGTGTGGTAAGTAACTTGCTTACCAGCCACATGGTTCTGGGTTTAGTCCCACTGCATGGACTGTTAGCCTGAAGTGTACTTAGCACCCATATGGTTCTGGATTTGATCTCTCTGCACAGTACTTTAGTTTATTAAAATAATACCAGTTCTTATTTTATTTTTCAACTCTGGAAGCTTTAAAGACCTCAGTGAGATTTGAACACTGTTGTTGGGATCCATAACTAAATATCACATGATGATGATTATAATTCCTTCTTTTATAATTATTTATTTATTATAATAATAGCTGTTCATATTATTACTATCATCATCATCATCATCATCATCATCAGTAGCAGTAGCATTTTATTTGGACAAAGATATTTTTCTTCAGATCTTCTTACAAATATTTATACATTTTGAAAACCTATTCACTATAGGGTAGCCGAACCTCCCTACTATGCTTATATGAGAAATCTGACATGACATTGAAGGATTATGGAAATTTATGATAATTTGTGACTGGTAAATTAGCATTAATAACATTTTTTTTTTCTTTTCATAGATATTGCTGCAGAGAAAGTTCATCTTTATGTCTAAGAGTTAAAAGTTGAACTGGAGAGAGGTACTAGATTTAAAAATTTGGGCATTTATATTTCCATTACAATAGGGTGAAAGAAGTTGTGTACTGAATAAGCACTTGGAAAAAGATTGAACACGAATGCTTCAATGGAACATTGTCGAGATTGCTTTTTTATTTGTTCCTGAGATGGATTCTAAGTACATTTTACTGTGATTGTGTGTATGTGCACAGGCATATTCTTACCTGTATGCATGTCATTGCATGTGTATATTTATATATATATATATATATATATAT
>NC_068985.1:46336383-46342308 GCF_001194135.2 Octopus bimaculoides
GAGAGAGAGAGAGAGAGAACTAGAGCATAAACTGAAAACTTCTTAACGATACAAATACATAGAGGTGGCTTATAAGCAAGTAAATGTCTTCTTCGGTAGCCTTTGGTTGATTATCATCTTGTTGACTAACATCTTGTTGACTAACATCTTGTAGAAGAATATAGTAGATGGAAACTAGGCAGAAGACTATCAATAAGATCATTCATAAAATAAATTTGTTTAACCCTTTAGCATTCAGATTACTTTGTCAGATGCAAATGCTAGCATTCAGATTACTTTGTCAGATGCAAATGCTTATTTATTTATATTTTTAAAATTAATAATATATTAGTTTGTAGCTTCAAGATTTCAAAGATGTGATTGTTTAACTTTTAGGATGATATTACAGGGTAAGTGTGAGATACTTGATCTGACCAGTTTGAACATAAAACAGGCTGCTTTAAATGTTAAAGGATTAAAGTGGCTGAAAAGTCTGATAGCTTATCTTACATAGGTGTCCTAATTAATATTGGAGGTGGGTACTTTGAAAGTGTATTAATTAGTGTAAGAATGGAATGGAAGATGTTTAGGGAGCTATCATGTCTATTTGCTACAAAGAGTTTCTTTCTCTAAGTGAAGGGTGGATTGTGTGGTGCTCCTGTGTATAAATTAATTTATATTTGTCGAATTGCAGTTAGAAATAAGTAGTGGAGTTGATATGGTTTGACAAAACTCACAAAACTTCTTAAAAGTGATGCTCCTGCAAGACCACAGTTCAATCACTGAAAGCAGTAAATGAATTTTAAAATTTATTTTGCAATAGGTACACACATAGCTGTGCTTTCCAACCATATAGTTTCAGGTTCAATCTCACTGCATGGCACCTTGGGTTCTATTATAACCTCAGACTAACCAAAGCCTTGTGAGTGGATTTGGTAGACGGAAACTGAAAGAAGCCCATTGCATATATGTGTGTGTGCATGCGTGTGGGCATGTGTCTTTGTGTCTGTTTTTCTCCCTCATCACTGCTTCACAACCAGTGTTGGTGTGTTTACATCCCTGTAACTTAGTGGTTCAGCAAAGAGACGAATAGAATAAGTACTAGACTTAAAGAATAAATTCTGGGGGTTGATTTGTTCGACTAAAAATTCAAGGCGGTGCTCCAGCATGGCCACAGTCAAATGACTGAAACAAGCAAAAGAATAAAATTAGAGTACAGCTAACAAACCTTTTTCACTGCAGCCAATATATTCTTGCAAACTTTGAATATCATCATCATCATCATCATCATCATCATCATCATCATCATCATTATTCATTTTTACATTTGCCTTTCATGCTGGTATGCGTTGGTCAGTATTCCATAAAGTTCTGTCTGTTAGGTAATATTTCTGTTATTGGTATTAAGCTCTCTTTCTCTCTCTTCTGTTTCTTCTTCTGCTACAAGATGTACCTTTGTTCCTCAGAAGTTGCTAAGGTTGGCACACTGCATAATAAAAGTCACTAATTGTAATTACTATTCATATCCCAATTTATATCACTTTCTACACTTCAAACCACAATTGCATTTCTATGTAATCTCATGTCAATTTTTTCAGATGTGTGTTGAGTTCATCCACTAATTGAAAATGTAGGTAAGCTTTAAAAAAAATACTGTGGGTTGGTTCTTTCTTCCAATGAAAATCAAATGGAAGAAAATAGTAACTAAACTAATTTAATAGGAGTTTTAGAAAGATTGGACTGAACTGCTGCTCAGATAGGTTTGGGATTTTGCTACAATGTAGCTTAGCTGTCATATTTTGAGAACCAAGAAAAATAGAAGTAGCATGTTAATTATGATAAGTGTTTGAGGGACCACAATCAGTTATATCTGTGTATTGATTGTTAGTCTCCATAATCTGGATTGGGCAGTAACGAATCAATTTCTTTGGATTACATTTCAGAGATTATAATCTTCTACTTCTTTGGTCAGGAGTGTTCACACAGATATTTCAGCTGTTTTTTTTTCTTTTTTTTTTTCCAGAAGTCTGTTTTCACTTAAGTTAATGATTTGAGATAGTTGTAGATGGGTGGGCATGGGAAAACTCAGCTACAATGAAACTGACAGTAACAACTACAGCAATACAACTACATTGTGTTACTTAATCTTGCACCATTAATTAAATATTCTGATGTTGTATAACACTAGATATCATATGATATCTGGTTTGCTGAATGTATAGATTAATTCCAGCTCAGACAATATCAGTCCAAATATGATACTGTACAGCATGGAATTTACCAAACAATATAGTGCCATCCAGTTGAATTTATGTGCTATCTGGTGTTCTGAACATATGGGTTAATCCTAGCTCAGACTGACACACTAACTGCCAAACACTTCTGTACTTTCAGCATGAAGTCTGTCAAACAATATGGGACCACCTAATTCATGTGTTATCTGATGTGCTGAACAAATGAATTATAATTCTAGCTCAGAGTGACATACTAACCTCTAAACAAAACTGTATAGCATGGAATCTAGCAAACCATGTGTTTACCAAACTTATGCATAGTAAATTTGATATATGATGGCTGTTTAGCTAGTGGAAGTATTGAGCTAGTGATGTATTGTTCTTAAATGTTTGGATTAGATACCTTCATGCTACTAGAGGGACATGGCTTCGTGGTTAGGGTGTTATATTGTAAGGTTGTGGTTTTGATTCCTGTGTTCTTGAGCAAAGCACATCATTTCATGTTGCTCCAATTCACTCAGATGACAAAAACGAGTAATCCTGTGATAGACAGGTATCCCATCCAGGAGGGAAATATATACACTGCATAATCTGTTAAACTGGCCTTATGAGCCTATGGTTCAGAAAGGATCTTTTGATCCTTTTGATAGGTTTACTGCTAGGATAGCTACCTACTTCCATATAGGAAAGCATTAGGCTGAAGGTTTTTACTGGAGATCTGACTGATGTTACACAAGCACATTAGGGGTACTATATGTGGTTGTTCAGCTTGTTAGAAACAGCAGCCAAACCTCTCTTAAATTATCCCCTACTATGTTGAAAAAACAGAAAGGATACATTTGATAGTGTGGTCTTGGGTTCCCTGCACATGAGGAAAAGATGAAAATAGTCATGTCTTGAATGCTTTTGATCGAAGGTCTGCTTGATCACAGTTGGTCAGGGTTAAGCAACAACAAACAATATTAAGAAGCCGTAAAGTGATAAGAAATATATTTACTTCATAACTTTTGATGTTTAAAAAACAAAAAAAAAAGGAAAAAAAACTTCCAAAAGAATGCAGAATTCTTTATATCAGTTTTTACTTGAAATACCACCTCTCTTACCAAAGTGTAAACAGGTTTCAGAATTGGTCTGTATTGCTATTCTTATAAAGGAAGCCCTCCCACATCTTTCTCTGCTTCTTCTCATCTCCGCATAGAATACAGTTCAACATTTCCTTCAGTACATACACATCGTTACTGTGATAAAATTCTCAAAACATATTTCAGTTTTTTTCCGTGTTTCATTTTTTGTTTTTTGCCTTCTTTCTTTCCTCCTCTCACTCACTTCCTCTATCTCTAATTCTGTCTTATGCTTTCTTTTCCTGTTTCTTCCACTTAGTACTTTGCCTCTTTCTCTTTTCCTTATTTCAATTTATTTATTTTTTTTTTCTTTTATCATCATCTCAATTTGATTATTTGGTGACTGAAAAATACAGAAAAAGAATTTAAAAGAGAACACGTACAAATACAGATAGAACAACAAGAACCACAAGAATTATTTTTGTTTAAATAGTTACTCTTAATACTTTTGACATTGTGGTATATTTATTTCTGCCTTCATTTTATTAGCTTCTATTTTATCAAATTATAGCTTTATCTTTCTACATTCCATTTATTATGTACATATCTATTTGTCTGTCTGTTGTGTGTGTGTGTGTGTGTGCATGTAGATGCACACACAGGTATGCATGCACATTACATTAACATGTTCTTTGTACAAATACATTTACACTCACAATGCACTAAAAGGCATGTATCTATTATATACGTATGTGTGTGTATGTATACTATATATACATATGTATTGTGTGTGTGTGTGTATATATATATATATATATATATATATATATATATGTCTGCATGCATGCATTTCATTTTACCAATAGTTACGTATTGATTTAACATAGGCTCAAAGATTTTGTGTGTGTGTGTGTGTGTGTGTGTGTGTGTGTGTGTCAGTGTTTCTCAGTGTGCATGCATGCATGCATGATTGTAAGGCATCAATCAGTGTGCTGTATCATAAAACAAATATAGATACTAGTAATGTACAAGAGTCTATGCACATGTGAGTATTGTATTTGTAATAGGCTTGTTTGCATATGGATATTATGTAGATCTTTCTACACAAAATTACTTATACACTATAAGCAATTTATCCATATCATTTTCTGGTTATAGAATTTCAGTAAGTATTTAAGCAAATAAATGTCCATATTTCATTTTATACATACATACATATTATACATACACACACACACACACACACATGTATATATATATATATATATATATATATATATACACACACACACACACATATATATACATATACACACATATACATGCCTACTTCCTATTTACTAATGTCACCTAGAAATCTTCAAATTTATTTAATTGCTCTATCTCTACTATTTTACTTCCCTATCTTGAACGATCTATTACTGAATTATCTGAGCCAATTTGTAAAGTATCCGTATATAAAAAAAATCAAAAAATAAAATTTAAAAAAAACCTTGCCATATCCTACCTGTTTTATGTTTGAAACTGGCCAGATTAGGCCTCATACCTACTCTACAATGTCATTCCAAAAGAATATACAATCATATCATCCAAATCTCAAAGCTACAAGATAATATATGATCAATTCAAAACAGTGTGAATCAATAAGTATTGAATTTGACAAAGTGATCTGAGTACCAAAGTGTTAAAGCCACCTAAGAATACTTGCTGTTGTGTAGCTTCAAGTTGGTCCTGATCAGGTAGATCTGTGGTGCATAAGTAGTTAGTTGACCAAATGACTAGCTTCCACCCACAGATCCATGCTGTTAAATTTCATGGAGATTTCAACATACAATTGTTAATGGCTTGATGTGCAGTGTCACAATATTATAAACAGTAGAATTCTAAAGCAGTGTGTGCATGTATGTGTATGTATGCATATATATACGTATATCAGTCGCCATAATAGATCGCTGACCACGACATTTAAATTTTTTTTCTCTTAAAGACTTTCTCTATTCCCGAGCATTAAACTAATACATCCTTTTGTTGTTTACACCACCTGTCCTCGTCTGTTGTTGTTTTTTTTCGTAAATTCTCCCATATATATATGTTTGTATTTGTGATTGTGTACCATTTCTCCGTTTTGTTCATCCTTGTTTTTGTATACATTCACTTCCTTTCTTCTAAAGAATCTAGTGCCCTTAGCTTAGATTTTCTTGGGTCTAGCCAGATTGGAGCAGTCTTGGGTGTAACTGGCCGAAACTGCAGGGATGATCTGGAACTCAACTGACGATAGAAAGCTCCAAATAACCCGTCCTTGTTTTTTCCTGTCCTTCTTTGTATTGTCTAACTGTTCGGATGTTTTGTTGTCACCTGTTACATTCATGTTCCATTTTTTTTTATATATCTTAATATATAAAGCTGAAGTTGTGTGTCTGTGTGAAGCCTTTTTGAAAGTTTATGGAAATCCACATTTTCCACTTTTTTGTAAAAATTTTTACATCAATGGAATTTTCTCGATCTGAACTTTCCAGTGCAGTAATTAGATCTTTAAAATTCCGTTTACTTTGTGTGATTTAAGGGAGATTTGGCTGTTGTTTCTAGCAACTTTTATATTTCATCCCTTCTACCTGGAACGCCATTCTTACACATGCGCTCAACATAAAAAT
>NC_068985.1:46344503-46345964 GCF_001194135.2 Octopus bimaculoides
TGATGCAAGTGATTAAGAAAACTTTCAGTCGTTTAATATCTGTATGTATGTTAGTGTGTGGTATTTTCTGAAGTTTTGAATTGTAATTCTTCTTCAGCTTGAAGAAATTTTGTGCCATTTATTTGTATAGAGGTAGCAATATAAGAAAAGTGGACTATGGAGTCATTGAAATTCAAGGTTTCCATTAAAAATAAAATTTACCAAGATATTACGGCAAGTGCATTGTGTGTGTGTGTGTGTGAATATATGTATATCAGTGTGTCAATAGGATTGTTTGTTTGTTTGTGTGTGTGTGTGTGTGTGTGCACTATAAAATGTGTTGGTTATGATAATCTAATCTCAATACTCAGAATACATGTTGCTAATGATGTCTTTACAAATAAAAAACTCAAGTACCCTTTATACACACATGCGCACATTATAGAGTATTAGATAAAAAGATGCATCATACAATAACACCAGCTACAAACAAACCTGTTTCTCCTACCATCTGCTTCTCATATGAATCTGTACAATAGATGTTTAGATGGACGATGTCAAGGAAGACAATGCTTTTCTCTCTCTCTCTCTCTCTCTCTCTCTTTCATTCATGCACACACACTTAACATACACAATGTTCTATATACATTAATTGTGACTTACAAAGTCGCATACGTTTGTGCTTTTTTATATTGTAATATATGTGTGTGTGTGTGGGGGGGTGTACATGCCTGTTCTATAAAATATATATCACTTGTCAGCATTTATTTACAATAAACAATTCTTCATCAAATCTAACAGTTATCAAAAAAAAAAAATGTAATGGAAAATGTGTGTGTTGGTGTCAATGCACCAATGTATGTGTCTATGTGTGCCTGTCTGTGTATGTGTGCTTCTACATGTTCCTCTATATTTGTGCTAGTGTGTAGAAGAGCCATACTAAGGATAAAAGAAATATAGGGAAAAAAAAAATGAAGGGAATCAATAATGAAAGGGATGTCAAAGTGAGATGGGATGTTGTGGTGGTGTGAGGAGGGAGAAATATATGGTGATAGGGAGACAGAATATATTTTTTTACGCTCTTCAACTGCTGTTTGTCTTCTGTTCAATTGACTACAGCTTTCTACTGTCCAAGAACTTCATACCAACATGAATGCAATTTCCCTAACCAATATTTATTTTCTTTAATTATTTCAGTCATTTGACTGTGGCTGTGCTGGAGCACTGCCGTAAAAGGTTTTATTCATCGAAATTCACCTCAGGACTTAGTCTGTGTAAGCCTAGTACTTATTTGATTGGTCTCTTTTGCCGAATCACAAAGTTATAGGGACATAAACACACCAGCATCGGTCGCTAAGTGATGGTGAGGGTTACAAATACAGACACACACATAAATATATATATATATATGACAGGCTTCTTTCAGTTTCTGTCTACCAAATCGGTTGTCAAGTGATGGCGGAAGAACAAACATGGACACAC
>NC_068985.1:46347070-46348306 GCF_001194135.2 Octopus bimaculoides
TTAAACTGTTCTTTTATCTCTCTTCACATTATCTTTGCTAATCTTTCTCGATTTTTATTTCCACTCTCTCTCTCTTCACACTATCTTTGCTAATCTTTCTCGATTTTTATTTCCACTCTCTCTCTCTTCACACTATCTTTGCTAATCTTTCTCGATTTTTATTTCCACTCTCTCTCTCTCATCTGTCCGTCTGTTTTTCTTCCTCTCTCTTTAATGTGTGTGTGTGTGTGTGTGTGTGTGTATGTGTATAGATGCATATGTGTGTGTCTGAGAAAGAGACAGAGAGAGACAGACAAACAGACACACAGAGTGTGTGTGTATGTTTCTGTCTCCTGATATTGACATTGAGTGGTTGTTGTAAATGAATGTCATTCATTTCTAATTTTCTATGAAAACATGTCTGACCATGAGAAAATATTACCTTGCTTGGAAACAGCAACAAGAAGGCAGCTGGGCATAGAAAATCTGCTTCAATAAATTCCATTTGGCCGTGAAAGTATGGAAAAGTGGATGTAGACGCGCACACACACACATGCACATACATACAACAGAAGTACCCCAACATGGGTACCCCATACAATGGCAGTACTCTAACATGGCCAAAGTTTTCAAAAAGGGACTATACAAAGGAGTGTAGACAGAGTACCCTCTGGAAGTAGTTGGGGTGATGAAGGGCATATAATTCCAGAAACCATGCCAAAAAATGGCATGTACTGAAAGAGGCTAGGCCACTGATAACAGTCTAGGAGGGCTGTAACTAATTTGAGCTATGACCTGTCCAACCCATGCCTCGATGGAAAGGAGATATAAAATGATAATATATTTAATCCATCCATCCATCCATCCATCTTATCTTATCTTATCTTATCTTATCTTATCTTATCTTATCGTATCGTATCTTATTCTATGCTATCCTATCTCATTTATCTATTCTACTTACCTATCTATCCAGCAGCTTATCTCTCTCTCTGTCCATCATTTTAAAGTCATTATACATTTTTATGTCTATTTTACCATTTTTTTTTCACTAGGTGTAGGAGTGGCTGTGTGGTAAGTAGCTTGCTTACCAACCACATGGTTCCGGGTTCATTCCTACTGTGTGGCACCTTGGGCAAGTGTCTCCTACTATAGCCTCAGACCGACCAAAGCCTTCTGAGTGGATTTGGTAGACGGAAACTGAAAGAAGCCCATCGTATATATGTATATATATATATATATATATATATATATATATAT
>NC_068985.1:46348455-46349499 GCF_001194135.2 Octopus bimaculoides
TATGTATGTGTGTTTGTGTGTCTGTGTTTGTCCCCCCAACATCGCTTGACAACCGATGCTGGTGTGTTTACGTCCCCTTAACTTAGCGGTTCGGCAAAAGTGACCGATAGAATAAGTACTAGGCTTCCAAAAAATAATTCCTGGGGGTCGATTTGCTCGACTAAAAGGCGGTACTCCAGCATGGCCGCAGTCAAATGACTGAAACAAGTAAAAGAGTAAAGAGTAAAAGAGAGTACCTATACCTCTCCTTTTCTATTTGTCCCTCTCTATCCCGCTCATTTTCAATAACATCCCCCACCCCCGCGCTCTGAGATCCTTGTCACACCTTTTTACACCTGTTTAAATCTGTTGCTCTTTTTTTATTCCTTTCTCAGTTCTCCTTCTTTCTCTCATGTCTCTCACCTTGATCTCTCTCTCTTTTAATATCTTTCTCTCCCTCTCTCCATCTTTCCGATTCCTCTCCCTCAGTATTCTTTCCCTAACTCCCCCTCTCTCATCCTCAGCTCCCTCCTTTATATCTTTCCCTCTCTATATCCATTGCTCTCACAACCCCTCCAATCACTGTAGACACTGGCTGGTGTAGACATTCCTGTTCAAAACTTTCAACGATGTGTGTTTCCAGTAGAAATAACACAAGAATCCTTTCTCATCCCTTACATTATTGACTGGCAAGTCTGTATGTGTGTGTGTGTGTGTGTGTGTGTGTGTGTGTGAATCACTGCATATATAACCACCACCACCACCATCATATTCATCATCATCATTTAACAGTTGGCTTCCATGCTGACAATATATCTATATGTGTGTGTGTGTGTGTGTGTATGAATAGAGAGGGAGAGAGCATACACTTAGCGGTTCGGCAAGAAGTGACCGATAGAATAAGTACTAGGCTTACAAAGAATAATTGCTGGGGTCGATTTGCTCAACTAAAGGCGGTGCTCCAGCATGGCCGCAGTCAGATGACTGAAACAAGTAAATGAGTAAATGAGATATATATATGTATATATGTATATATATATATATGTATATATGTATATATATATA
>NC_068985.1:46350295-46356279 GCF_001194135.2 Octopus bimaculoides
AATAATAATAATAATAATAATAATAATAATAATAATAATAATAATAATAATAATAAAACCTGAAGGGAAGCAGATAGGTTGTTATATATTCGGAGTTTATAATAAATTACTTCAAAAGAAAACAAACTGAACTGAATGAAGGAGTAATGGCATGGCGGTGAAGGTGATGATTGGTGGTGGTGGTGGTGGTGATGGTAATGACAGTGGTGGTGGTGGTGACGGTGGGTACTGCTGTTGTTGTTGTTGCTATTGTAATTGTTGTTGGTGGTGGTGGTGATAGTGGCAGTCATAGAGAAGGTCTGTAGAGGCATGAAGTTGTATGAATGGGTTCTTCAGACATTTGGTATGGGCTATTTTGGGGGACTGATTTAATTTTGTGTATTAAAAATAAGCAAGCATTCATATCTATCCCCTTGATGTGTGTATATCTACATGTGTATATACACTTGTGTGTGTGTGTGTGTGTGTGTGTGTGTGTGTGTACATACACAAACACTAACACTTGTACATTTCTATTCACATGCATACTAATTCATACATACACCCATACAACACACAGTTTTTCACATATATATTTATTACACATACACATGCATGTATATATGTATATAGAAACAAAACATATGATGATAAAATAAATAGTGATGTTACCTAGGGAACTCATTCTACAGCAGTAATGCCACTACTGTTGTATGTCAGTGTCTGAAGTTGGTGCTTTCATAATACTGCTGTTGATGATAGTGCTGCTGTTGATGATGGTGCTGTTGCTGCTGCTGAAAATCTGTTTATTTTAAGCTTCATGGCTCTCAACTGCAATATATCAGGAATCAACTGCAGCCCTTCATCCCACTGTGACAAACCAACCAATGGAAGAATATGGTTTATTGTGCAATAGGTGAAGATTTTTCCCTTTATTGGAAATTGGATTGCTTCTCGTAAAGCATTCCTCCTGACTTTCTGGAACCACTTCTTCTCTTCCAACCCCGTCCGTAACCCAAAACAAAACAAAACAAAAAACAAAGCAAAACAAAACAAAAAAAAAACTGATCTTTCAGGCCCTTAAAATGAATAAACGAAAGAAAACTCTGTGTTTGTGTGTGTGTGTGTGTGTGTGTGTGTGTGTGTGTGATAATGATAGTAATGTAGTTAAACCAAACAAATAAATAACACCTATGTTTTAAGTAAAACTGATGAAGAGAAGGGTTTGTTTCATGAAACACAAGTGAACTGAACTTGAAAGAGAGATGATAGGAACATTGTCTTTGTAGCATGTGTTTACAGAGTTTCATTGCAGATGAGCTAATGAAATGCATCTCTATTGGGTGTACTGGTTACTTCATAGCACAGATGAGAAAGTAGGGGAGGAGGAGAGTGAGTAATGGCTGGCTGCAATAATAACGAAAATAGCTGTTGTAAGTTATATATATAATGGTTACTGGGGTTGAAGGGAGGCCAAAGACATTTCAGATTATGAATGAAGCAGTTAGATTGGATCTGAGAGTAAGCAAGGCACATATAAAGCATCTTTCAAATGAAAAGTAAAAGTGGAGAAAGCTTGTCATGATCTTTCAACCAACCCTGATTGACATGGTTATATATATGAATAACAAAACATCCTATGATGAAGGTGATAAATTAATCTATTTTGTGTTTTCGACTAATTTTTGTATCTCGATTCTTCCTTGCAATAATGTGATCATAAAAATCATCACTACAGTTCACATGATGTTACCGAACTTCTTTCTTACATTTACTATGACAACAGGTTTAGCGAAACTAATCCTACTCAGTGATGATATAAAATCACAGTATTGAATGAAGTGATAATGGGGAAAATGGGCTCGATGTTCAGATGAATTGATTTACTCAAAAAAAAACCCATCGGCATCTTTACAGATTGTGATATCAGTTTGGCATATTCTTAAACTATAAACTATTGTAACTTTGGCTTATATTTAAGAATTGGTTCATTATTTATGGGGTTCTCTATTGTTATTTTATCTGATATTTGTACAACCCATCTTTTGCTTTCCCCCACCCCCCCTGGAAAACTCTCTATCACACATTATTCAACAGGAGGATTATCTTGTGATTAAGGAAACACATTCAGACTTGGTATTAGGCTGGTAGGGTTTACAGAAAGGATTTTTGGAATGCATTTCAGCTGTTTTTACTTTAATTAGAAGGAGACTAAAGATAGGCGTATGCAAAAGATAACATTTTATTTGTGGAGACAAAACAGAAAGCATGGAGCCAATGGAGCTTGATGGGCAAATGGATTGTAGAACAATGTCTGTTTGTATTTATTACATACACACAAGTGTTAAAATACATCTATTATCTAAGTTTAAGAATAACAGTGAAACATTAACTGCTAGAGTGTCTTTCTACTAAAGCTAGAATCAAATTTATTGTGAAGATGAAGTTGATTAGGACATCAAACGATATACATGCATATATACATGATGTGAACATTTTTGTTCCCTTTGTCTCAGATGTTCTTTTCCTATGGCATATAAACTTATCCAAGTTTCAAGCACTTCACTATCTGTCTATCTGTCTGTCCTTCTATGTGTGTGTCTAGTGAATCAAATCCAATCTCCTGTTTTGCTGGTATTTCTGTTTCTTTTTTTTTACTCCCACAAGGTGATGACTATGATGAGAAAATTTGCTTGGTAATCATATATAATTCTGGGCTTAAGTGAGTGTAACTGAGTTGCTAGAATATGTGGAAGCCTGTTAGATGACCACTGCCTGTTCTTTGATAGTAATCTATTGTTCAGTTTTACACTACTACTTGGTACCTGGCTACTTTTATTAGAGTGTACTCTGTTGTAAGCTTTCAGAGCAAGTCTCTGTTGAAAGATAACTTTCTGTCTTCTTTCTACAAATTTGAGTCCCTGAAAATAGTTGTGAGCACTATCCCTTCCACTGCTAACTAAGTCATTAAAAAAAAAAGAATGAAATTAACTTCCAAGTAAAATTTGGAATTAGATCAGTGATGTTCTAAATTTGGGCTGCTCATACAATAGCTGCACTGATGTGCCAAACTTATTCTGTACATTTCTTTAGGGCATTAATAATAATAACAGAGATGATTCTAGCTGGAAATGAAACTGTTTTGTGGTCTTTATTGTTTCAAAATCTTACTGATGTACCATGGATTAAAACCTGAAATAACCAGTACTACTTGTGGAAATTTCATGGTTATTTTGAAAGTATAAAACTGTTGGAAGCTTATTGAGAACTATAAAATGTGTGTGTGTGTGTGTGTGTGTGTGTGTGTGTGTGTGTGTGTGTGTGTTCGCCATTGAGAGTTGTTGTCATTTTTATCTTTGAACTGTATCAAAAAGTGGTTGCATTCTACTTATTGTCCATGATTAAAATTATTTTTAAAAGTGTTTTGAAATAATTATGTATATAAATATCACTTTAAGCAACTTAAAACTATGGTATGATATTGAAGACATAATCTAACTATATCATTATTCTGCAATGTCTGACTGTATTTAATCAATATTTGATAAACCAGCTCACGTTTCTGCTCACTAATAACAAACTCAATGTCCTACTTGTTTTCTAATCCTGACAAAGATATTTTTGTATGAAATTATGTTTAAAATAAAAGTATTTTACCTGGTTTACATATTCTAAGTAAAAAAAGTCATTGCTCCCTCAAACACTCAGCATTTTCTTGTAGCACCCTCTTAACATTTGCACTGTTGTGTGAGCTCAAAGTTCTACCTTTCAAGGATTGCTACTGCTTATATTAAGAACCACTGCCATAGACCATTGCAGAATACTATAGAAGATATAATCCTGTTAATCAAATAAAGTTGATTTTCTGAGTAATGTTGCGACTTTCAAGTTCAGTGAAACATGTACCCAAATACTAATAGAATATTAGAGCTAAATCAATTAACATTTGAATTTGTGCCTATTCGGGTAATTCTCCTGAGAGGAAAATGAGTTATAGTGGTAATATTTCTTATGATAAATAAAAGTGACAATAAGCAACTAGGTTTGATAGAATAGTAAAACCCTTTTAGTGTTTACTGTTTTTAGCTTTTACTTAGCCATTACTTCTGTTTTTGTCTGTGTCCTCTGTGCCATAGAAGCTCCCCAACAAAATGTTTACAAGACACCAGCCTGTTCATCATCATATAAAGTTGTTTAAATTTTCAATTACAAACAAATTCATATGCACACAGGCTTTTTTTCAGTTTCTGTCTATTAAATGCACTCACAAGGCTATGATCACCTTGAGGCTATAGCAGAAGATACTTGCTGAAGGTTCCACACAGTGGAACTGAACTTGGAACCTGGAACCGTGTGGTTGGGAAGTAAACTTCTTACCACACAGCTATGCCTGTGCAATAAACAAACAAACCAAAAAAAAAACCTTGTAATTAGGGATCTTACAGCAAACTAGATTGTAAGAACACCAACAATTATATAAGTCCATTTATATAAAATTATTGTTGGAGAAGCAGGAGACCAGGAAAAGGAAAAATACATACAGGAACTACAAAACTTATACATCACAACCATTCCAGTTGATATCAAGCATTTTACTTAGGTATACTATTAAAGCGTGGAGGCGCAATGGCCCAGTGGTTAGGGCAGCGGACTCGCGGTCATAAGATCGCAGTTACGATTCCCAGACCGGGCGTTGTGAGTGTTTATTGAGCGAAAACACTTAAAGCTCCACGAGGTTCCGGCAGGGGATGGTAGCGAACCCTGCTGTACTCTTCCACCACAACTTTCTCACACTCTTACTTCCTGTTTCTGTTGTGCCTGTAATTCAAAGGGTCAGCCTTGTCACACTGTGTCACTCTGAATATCCCCGAGAACTACGTTAAGGGTACATGTGTCTGTGGAGTGCTCAGCCACTTGCACGTTAATTTTACGAGCAGGCTGTTCCATTGATTGGATCAACTGGAACCCTCGACGTCGTAAGCGATGGAGTGCCAACAACAGCAACTATTAAAGTGCTTCTAGTAACTAACTATAATAATAATGAAAATCATCCGATTCACACCGTTCTTGGTATTGATGTCATTACTACATAGACATATGTGTTAGGTGTAATGTATCCTACATGCATAGCATATTCCTCAGTGCTTTTATTTTATGCATTACCATTCTCTCTTCTTGCCAGGTAATTCTTGAAAAATTGTAGTTTGTTTTCTCTTGAAATATAACATACATACTTCAGACATTACTAATTTTAGGCTTCTCCATTTATTTTCTGCTGGTGTTTGTACATGTATGCGTCTCAAAGAGTGCCTGAGAGTACATGTATATGTAGTGTGTGTGTGTGTGTGTGCACGCACGTGTGCACGCACGTGTGCACGTGTGTGTATATGTGTATAAACACATTTCCTCATGTGTGCACACACACACACACACATTTAAACATGCACACAATCTGAGTATATGCGTATGTATAAAAACACACACATGCAAAGAGAGAGAGAGAGAGAGAAAGAGAGAGAGATAGAGAGAGAGAGAGAGAAAGAGAGAGAGAGAGAGAGAGATAGAGAGAGAGAGAGAGAGTGGGGGTAAGAAAACTAACATTTGAATATTGAAAATATAAACAAAGCCTACAGCTTGGAAAACAGGATTTTAAATCTATTAACCCTGTTTATCACTAGCAGGTAAGAGTTTGATGTGCAAATAATCTTTATATTCTCATGCCTAGTTGATGTTGAGGTTAAAATATTAAGCATGAAACATTCCAAATGTCTGTATTCTGGCCTTGAACTGTGAACTTTTAAATGTTTTTAACATTGACTTTTCGTGAGAAGATGAAGTTTATTCACACATTGATCCCTTAGTTGCTGATGATAATTGGGGATAATAGATTTAAAAATCCATTTTCCAGCCTGCAGACTTTGTTTATATTTCTCAGATATTATTATGCTCTACAGATTATTTTATAATATAATATATTTCATACTGTAAATATTTTGTTTTATAAT
>NC_068985.1:46356289-46362346 GCF_001194135.2 Octopus bimaculoides
GTAAATATTTTGTTTTATAATTTGAGTTTTTTAATGTATATATATAAAAAAAATAATGCTATATATATATATATATATATATATATATATTAATAAATCTGCCTTCACAGAATTTTGTTTGATTTGCACAAGCCTGGAAGAGCAGACATTAAAATGATATAAAAAGGTAGAGAGAAAGAGAGAGAATGTGGAAGTTAGGTTAACAATGAGTATTGCTTGTTAATGAACTACAAAACCAAGATGTCTTTGTAACCCAGTGGATGGTTTGCAACTTCTACAACAAATATTACATAAATGTCTCTTCTCAGTTAAATGCAATGCAGAATCACAATAATTGGCATTGAAAACACATCTTTTCAGGCTATCAAGAGAAGGACAACATTTATTGCAGGTTTGGCTGACATGTTCTGTTTGATGGTTGACATATTTTGTTTTCAAAGTTTTGCACAAGGCCAGCAATTTCAGGGGAGGGTGTAAGTTGATTACATTGACCTCAGTGTTTGACTGGTACTTATTTTATTGATACTGAAAGGATGAAAGGCAAAGCTGATCCTGGTAGCATTTGAACTCAGAATGTGAAATGGGAAGAAATGCCACTAAACAGTTTGTCTGGCTTGGTAATGATTCTGCCAGCTTGCTGCCTTAGATTGTGAGGATATATTACCAGTTTGTTTTGGTTCATATACCCTTGAGTGACTAACAAAACCAGCTCTCAGAAAGTCATTCATACTCAGTTTCAAGTTGAACATTTAAAGGAATTATTGATATTTATAGAGGTTTCCTTTCCTAGGGTCATATTTCAGTTTGGCATGTTTAAAGCAATTAATTCCTTTCAAAATGCTTGGGCACATTAAGTATATTTTTTCTTAATCATTTCCTACCAATTGCAATTTTTTCTCCAGCTTCCTATATGATCGTAACCCTTTGTTCAAATTTAACCCTTCGACATTTAAACTGGTCATATCCGGTCAAAGTATTCTACCTGTTTTAAGTTCAAACTGGCCAGACTCCTCCCCTCACACCTATCATACAATGTCATTCTAAAAATATCATTCTGATCATCCAAATCTCATAGCTACAAAATTATGCAAGATTAATTGAAAACAATGTGAATGAATATGTATTACATTTGACAGAGTAAACTGAATGCTGATGGGTTAAAGCTTGTTTTGGTATCTTTACTTCAGTTTGTAAGAAGGTCTTTTTCTCCTCCAACAACACAATTCTCCATAGAGTAGATGCTTTGGAATTCTTTCAGCTTCCCTATACATTGTAAGAGAGCTTCTGTGCTTACAGCACTTGCAAACTCCAAGGTTCCAACATCTAACTGAGATATATACATGTTTTATTGAAGACAGTTAAACTGAAGATGCATGACATATTTTGATGATGATTCAGTTGTACCCCAGTTTGGATTCATTGTTGTCAAAAGATAAGTCTTCTGTAGAATATGAAAAATTTCCATACATTGTGTGTTGAAATGCATAGTGGGATAGTGAAATGTTATAAAACATTTAAAATATTAGAAGTTAAGGTCTTGGGGAAGAGGTGAAAGGTTCACTTATGAAGGCTCTTGGAGGAATAGTTATGTCTGCCTATTGGATATGTGTGTATATGTCCCATATACATGTACAAATATGCACACATGTATGAAAGAAAGCCCCACTTGGTGTGTATATACAATGCATGTATACACATGAACTCAGTCATATACACAAATGTCTTTTCAAAGAATATTCCCTACCACATACATACATGTATCTATGCACATATCCACACATCTACACGTTCTTATATATAATGAATTATTTCAACTCAAGTTTTGAAAGTTTTTTTTTTTCATTCTTTGTTCTTCTCTTCCATTTCTACATGCTCCCTGCTTAGTTTTATTATGTTTTTGCCAATGAATTTTATTATGTGAAACAAGGAATATTTAATCTGTTTCTTAATATTTCCATTTCTGACTTTAATGTGCTTCAAACATTTTACATGAGAAATCTATATGAGAGTACATTTCTGATATGCCCCCCCGCTTGCCTTCCCTTCCACCTCCTCAAATAAACTGAATGGGGAAGGGGGAAGAGGTTATAATATATCAAAATAATAATTAAAAGGAGAGAAAAAAAAATGCAATTGAACATTCATTGATTAATGAGAGAAATATTTTCATAACTGATTCAGAACTTGCAATTCGTCCAATGTAAATTATCATTTCGAAAGAAATTGGTTTCTGTCATTTGTGATTATATTTTGTCTGCTTTAAAATGTTAATAGCCTTCAAATAATTAATTTTGTTTTTATTGCTTTATTATTATTGTTTCTCTTGTAAAATCTTTTAAAATAATTATTATATAATAATAATACTAACAAGAAAAATAACAACAACAACAGCAATAATAATAATAAATAACAAATTAAGAGAATTAAAATGAAAAATATAATTGTCAAAAGTTAATTCCTTTACAAAAATGTTTTATAGTAAATTTTGTTTCACTTTTATGACTGCTATTGCAGTATTTGCCTTTGCTTTAAATGAATCCCCCATCCTCCGACATCCCGAAATATTATTGAATTATTTTGATAGATTACAACATTTGTTTGTTTGGTGTGATATAGAAGGGGGTAAAATAAATGTCACATTGGTGAAGTAGATAGAATCTTAGCTTGTTTGGTTAAAGGATTAGCAACAGACATGTTGTTTACTGGTTTTAATATGTTACATTTTTATTTTCACCTTTTATATAATATGGTTAGTTATGAAGATGCTAATTGATAAACAGGGAGAAAAGGAAGAATTATGTTCCATGCTCATCATCAAAGCCATTTAGGATGACTTTCCCCATTAGCATGAAGTGGATGGTATTATAGCTTTATATCTATTAAATGAGTCTGATAAAGTTGTTAAAGATGGTTGCTATAGGACTAGTAGTACAAATACTATGATGATTAACTAATTTTCTTTATCCTCCCTGTACCCCTTCCCTCTATCTGTGGCTGCTCATTACATTCTCCCTCCATCTCCCACTTGTCTTTTGCAATCTTGTGAACACATCCACCCACTCACCCTCTCTTATCCCTGGTCAACTTATCTCTATATTCACCTCCCTGTAATTTGGGTATCTGGCTCCTGCCCTCTCCCCATCACATATTCACTGTCTTCTCTCTCTCTCCTCTCTCTTCACCTGAGGTAGCCATGTCTCTCTTCTAATGCAAGATACCTTTTCTGTTCCTCTGTAATTACTCTCTCCTCCTCCTCCCTCTGCCCTACTATCAATTGAGGTGTTTATGTCCTGCAAGTTACTTGGTAACCTCACTGCTACCAGTGCCACATAAAAAGTATTAGTGCACTCTATAAGGTGGTTGGCATTAAGAAGGGCATCCAGGAGTAGAAACCATGCCAAAGCAAGCAGTAGAGCTCACAAGTCTTCTGACTTGCCGGTTCCTGTCAAACCATCCAGCCCATGCCAGCATGGAAAACCAACATTAAATGATGATGATGGTGGTGATGGTGATGGTGGTGGTGGTGATGATGATGATGATGATATAAAAAAAAAACTGGCATGGATATTAATGTGTCATGCATGTCATTTGAAGGGACAAGTCCATAGCTGTTTTGTTTTTTACGACTGGAAAGATAACAAAACAAAAAAAGGCAAGTAGTCCAGTAGATGTCACTTATTTAGTTTGATGAGGACACAACTGTATTTCTCATTACACTTTCTCAGTATTTCCTAATTTAACTCATTACATTCTATTTCGGTATTTCCTAACACTTTTTTTTTTAAAGTTATACCATCTGTGATAAACAAGATGAATCAGCCAGCATTCTTCCTTAAATCTTCTGTAGTAGTTTTCAAAAGTAGATGCAGTTCAATTTTTGTATTCCCAGCATCCCTAAAAGAAATTTTGGTACCCTAGGTTGGGAAAACACTGCTCTATTGCTTATGGTTTTCTCGGTCTTTCAATTCAGTGATTCAAAGAAATGAAAACATCAATGCTGAAGCTTTTATCTTCCAAGTTTTCCAAATAAACTACTACATAGAATAGGAGGCTAGAGATAGATATATTTTGCGTTTTGTGTTTGGTTAACAAATCAGATAGTTCATTAAAACAACCTGATTAACTTAGCTGGTAACTCCTGCTTTCTTCATTTTATTTATTTGCATCACTAAGTTTTATATTGTTCATAATGTTTGCAGACAGTAAAACAAAATACACAATGAAATATTTTTAAAAAATCAAACAAGAAACAGTGAGTGGTTTACATGGAGAAAAGGGACAAAATCACTAAAAATAATCCTTTTTTTACTATAAGCACAAGGTCTAAAATTTTGTGGAGAGGGAGCTAGTCAATTTCATCAACCCCAGTGCTCAACTGGTATTTATTTTTTTATTTTATCGACCCCAAAAAGATGAAAGATAAAGTCGACCATGGCAGAATTTGAAATCAGAATGTAAATGCCTCTAAGAAATTACCCCACTCCCAAATAAGGAACAACTACATAGGATGATTTTTGGCACCTCCCACGCAACTCCAGGTTATCCTTATACACCAAAGCTAAATGTCTTTTCTCAAGTTTTACTCCAGCCTAGTTGATTAATGTGAGTAGGCCCTTATAGTGATATCAGCCTCACCACCCACACCCAACTTTCATAAAATAAACTGGAAATAAGCACTTTTCTGTAATTTATCCTTTATCTTAAAATGGTACTTAAAAAGTTGATGAGTACTTGACCCGAAGCGGAAAGCTCTGCTCTTAAACCTTTTGACCATGTCAACTACACAGCTTCCTTCAGTCTACCACCTGGCAGAGGTGTACAACCTGCTTTTCCTTGCCAAAGAAAGGTGATGAGTTGATTTTTATGGTAAACTAAGCTGATAGCCAGCTCTGTCTTGCATATGGTAAGTATTAGACACAAACCCATAATTATCAATGCACTTACACTAGATGAATGGTTGCATGCTGAACAGGTTTGTCATCTTGTGCACACCTCACTAATGACTCCACTATGACCAGGCATATAGTTTACCCCAAACAGGCAAAGCTCCCTGTAACATTGTCAGGTCAAGGCCGTTTGGAAAGTCTTCATTATCCTTAACCTGAAATTTCTCCACAAGAAACTAGTTGGATTGTCCTTGTTGGTGCCCAGAATCACATTCAGTCTGTTGTTGCTCCTATTCTCTCCTAATCCTCTTTAGTTCCTCCTCTAATATATTGTTTCATTTTGCTATATAGTTGCTAAAACTGGCAGATTCTGCTCTAATTTTCCCTTAGATTTTGACAGATCATTTTACATTTTTTTTTTAAAAAGTAGCACAAAGTTTTCAAAACTATTAGATTATCAGAAAGTATTTCAGAATACTAATTTTGAAAGTGAATGAAAAGGGTTTATATAAGGATTGCTTTTAGGTCAGTTCTTATTCAGTTAACCAATAGTTAAATGATATTCAATAGAATTCTTATTTATATTCAAAATTAAAATTGTAAAGTAGTAAATAACCCAAATAGAAAAATCAAAATGTTTGCAGTCCTGAAACGTTACTATTCGTAACCTAATTTGGCAAGGCACTAATTGCTTCTGTTAATTCCTGCTTAGCAAATAGATTAGCAAATTAGTTGATTTGTTAATCCATTCTCTGAAACCTTTCTATGTTAGGAACTATCAGATAGCAGCAACAAAAATAGTAACTTTCCCTATAGTATTTAAACCGTTTCTCCAAATAGACAGTACTTGCTCTATTTATTTAAAATCACTAATAGGTCATGATTTCTTTAAGATTAGAAATACTTATTGATTTAATTAATATCATAGCAATAGGTTACAGGTATTTCATTAAATCCAGAGATGTGTTATAACAAGATTTGAATACACAAACCGAATCATGAAACTAAGCTTCATAAAGTTTGCTGTTTATAACAGCAGATTATTAAAAGCCCTATCTCTACTTCTTTCTACAGGAAATTATTGCAAAATTTTGCTTCCTTTTTCCTATATATATGTCATATTTTCGGTTTGTTATCTTTTTATTTAATCCTGAATATATATATATATATA
>NC_068985.1:46363675-46369209 GCF_001194135.2 Octopus bimaculoides
CATCGTTTAACGTCCACTTTCCATGCTAGCATGGGTTGGACGATTTGACTGAGGACTGGTGAAACCGGATGGCAACACCAGGCTCCAGTCTGATTTGGCAGAGTTTCTACAGCTGGATGCCCTTCCTAACGCCAACCACTCAGAGAGTATATGTATATATATGTACATATATATATATATATATATGTACATATATATATACATGTATATGCACACACACATATAAATATATATTTCCCTTCTACCTCCTCTGTTCTGTGAACTCTTTTGCTTCCATTATAATTGAGGTCACATTCTACTGAATTTTCCCATTTACATTCAGAGGTCACAGAGCCTTTACCCTTCATTCATAGAATTAATGAAACACACACTATCAATTCTTCTGTGTCTATATAATCTTTTAAAACATATAAGCTTTTTCTTTTTATATATTTACATCTGTTTTTATAATTTCGTTTTCAATTGGATTTCAGAAGTATTTTCATATTTTCCTTATATTTTCTCATATTTTTTTCCTTTAAACATGTCAGTCATTTCAAAACAATTTTGCTAGTTTTTAAGTGACTATTGCTCTAATACATGTTTTTTTTTTCCCCATTTTATATTTGTCTGCCTATTGATTTAACTGTCTTGCTCATAGTTTTACAATTCATTTTTTTTTTATTTTGATCTTTACCGTTTACATAATAAAGCAATCAATCATTATTTCAATAAATCTAACAAAATAGTTGTTAGATGGTGCTGGCATTGTTGATGATAATGTTGTTAGTGTTGAATGTTTCTGCAAGTAAAACGACAACATTAATATCAACAAACATTTTAAGCTTTAGGACAGAGATAGATTATAAGAAAGTGAAAGAAAGAAATAGAAGGGGTGATGGAGTAGGACTAAGTATAAAGTTTTAAAAAATGTTATAGATTTGAGATCTGTTATTTGGTGAGTTGAATGGAATATGGGCAGTTGGTTGGTTCAGGAAACACTTGTTACTTATCAGATCACCAAAGTTAATCAACCTCAAGCTAGATCTTTACTGCGATGGCTTTTCCTTTGGAGATCCAATATTCAGTGCTAACCAGATGCAGACAGTAAAAGAAAACATAAACATCAGAGAAAGACATACATGGCAATATCCTTCTCTTTAGAACCATCAGAAGATAATTTGAGAAAGAAGTAATGCATATTGTATTGTTTATTTTATTATTATTATTATTATTATTATTATTATTATTAATATTATTATCATTATTGTTGTTGTTATTAATTAAAGGGGCATTGTGGTAGAATGTCTAAAATGTTTGATCATTGACTCAAATGTTGTGTATTCAAAATACTAACATATAAATGTTCAGACATTAGAAAAGTGCACGTGTATGTATGTGCCTATATATGCATAGACACTCACACACACACACACACACACACACACACACACACACAGACACACACATACACACATACACACACACATACACATGCATAATGTATGTATATATTTGTATTTATAGAGAGTGAGATAGGTAAAATGTAGCCAAATAGATAATCAGATAGGTAATTTTTCAACTGATACTCTTTTAACCATTTCTAGCTGCCAAGATTAAATATACCCATAGTAGGAAGAAAATGTAGGTCAAACAGCAAAGGCAAATAAATAGATAAATGTGAGAAAAAAAAAAAAGCCAATATCATGATTACTATTCTCCGAACATACATTTCCCCCTTCAGTCAAACTCTTTCTATAGACTCTCACTCTCTTAACAGAGTCTAGTTTATAATTCTTCACATTTACACATGCAAGCTTCTCTTTCAAAACCACTCACAAAATCTGGCCTGCTTCCCAACTAATGAAATTCATTCCGTTCCACTTCCTGGATCTTTGACACACCATGTGATTGGCCCAATTTCTTCAAATCTGGAGGGATAGTTCAAGGTCCTGACAAACTAAACAGTTTTTTTTTTCCTTCCTATTTCCATTTTAGAAGCAACAGTTTTAAATCTTCCCCCTTTCTCCCTTCTTTTCACTTCCTTTTCTCTGTGTGCATGTTTATTTTTCTTAAATAGAATTCAATTTTCTAAGAAAACATGGATGTGATAAAATGGTTCCAAAAATGGGTTGGGAATGGTGTGATGAGGAACTACCGAGGACTGGTTAATTGTTGAGCATTTGAATGGTTACATCTATTTTAAGTTCTAACTTTATTGGCGTCAATGTTTTCTCTTTGTGTTGTTGATAAAATATTATCAACAAACTAAACTCTAAACCTGACCACAATTAAATTAACAACTGATTTCAAATATATCAATTAATTAGTAATATACTGGGACCATTAATCAAAAATTACACTTTTTATGATGTTAAATTTGTAGTTTTCAAAATCACCAATATTCATTTAACACTAATTTAACTTTACGGAGATGTACTTGCATAGCAAGTGACCTGATCTGAGATCGCGTGCTGGAACGAAAACAATTGCAGCGTGGAAGGTGTTTATAAGCCATTTAAAATAACACACAAAAATCGTTAGATTCACTTCAACAATCTAATGGTTTTTGTGTGTTATTTTAAATGGCTTATAAACACCTTCCACGCTGCAATTGTTTACTAATTTAACCCTTTAGCATTTAACCTGACCATATCCAGCCCAGATATTCTTCCTGTTTTATGTTCAAACTGACCATGTTCTGCTTCTCACATTTACCCTACAATATCATTCTAAAAAATGAACCATCACATCATCAAAACCTCAAAGTCATGAGATAATGCTGAAGGGTGAAACTAGTTGAAAAAAGTTAACGTATTTAATTTTTTTACTTGTTTCAGTCATTTGACTATAATCATGCTGGAGCACTGTCTTATGTTGAAAGTATTAAAGAATAGTGTTGAAATATTTTCTGTAGTGGTGGGAAAGCCCTATTAGCTCAGTAACTAATATTATTTTAATCATTTTGGCAAGTACTAACATTAACTTAACTATTGTTTTTCATGTGTAATTAAACTTGGTGATATACTTCTTTATTTTAGCTTATTTTATGAAAGCAGACAGTATTTAAGATGTATTTGGAAATCTCCACTCAAAGAAAGAGAAAGAAAAACAAATTGTTATCACACTTAAATTTAGCTCTAATAAGCTTCTTTTCCATTTGATTTGCCTTCTATTTTTGAAAACAAGATGTTTTAGTGTTTAAATGCTTCACTACCAAAGTTTATTTAATCTGCAACCTGTGTTCCCTAAGTTAAGCACTTTATGCATTTAGTTACCAAAACACTTTGTCACTTACAGAGAGCATTAAAACAAAAAAATTCTAACATCCATTTTTACATATAAAATTGAATGACACTGCAAATTTATACAGGGACATGGATCATATTTCAACAAAATTTCTTCTTTTAAGCTACTCGGCTATGAAATGTGCTGGTTGTATCTTTTCTGTTCTGTTAGATGCAATACAGTCACATATACATGCTATATTAGCAACAGAATTTGATATGATGATCAACAGCATTTATTAATGCACCATATCTTAATACTAATTGTTTTTTCTCATTGCTTCTAATGGGGCAAAGAATGGTGAATTGTCGTGAATTGTCAGAAGTGTTAAAGCATCAGATAAAATGCTTAACTGTATTTAGTTACAGCTCTTTGCTCTGAAATCCCACCAAAGTTGACTTTGCCTTTCATCCTTTTTGGTTGATGAAACAAAGTTCCTGTCAAATACTGGAGTTGATGTAATTGACTCGTCTCCTCTCCTCAAAATTGCTAACATTGTGCCTGAGTCAGAAATTGTTTATTTCCTATGTGACATTCCATTATAAATGAGGAAAACATTTAGTTTGGTAGCATGTATCATACTTTATACACATACATGCATATGGGTAAATGTAAGAGCAAGCAAGTTAGACAAGTCAGTATACAAAAAATATTAAATACATTTAATACAAAAAATGTACATATGTATGCATATAAAAAAGAAGTTCAACTTACACTGAATATAAATGATATCAGGAATTAAAAGGGTTGAGTAAGAATTTTATGAGTTCAACAGCTGTTTCTGGGGTGTTGGTGGCCAAAAATAATGATTGTAACTTGATTCCATCATCAGATAACACCAGCCTCCGTCTTCAGGGAAGAATTTTACATTTGAGGTGTTGACAGAATGGAGTTTTTAGATGGAATCCCTTTAATTCCTGATATCATTTATATTCTGTGTAAGTCTGAATTTTTTTATATGCATACATATGTACAGTTTTTGTATTAAATGTATTTAATATTTTTTTGTTTATTGACTTGTTTAACTTGCTTCTCCTTGCATTTACTCCACTATTTGCTCAAGTTCAAATCTCTTGAGCGCACTACGAAGTGTATTCTATACAGAGAATACCTGTCTCTAATCTATCTGTCTGTCTGACTATCTGACTGACTGTCTGTCTGTCTATCTATCTATCTATCTATCTATCTATCTATCTATCTATCTATCTATCTATCTATCTATCTATCTATATATGTATATCATCATCATTTGACATCTGTCTTCCATGCTGGCATGGGTTGGACTGTTTGACCAGACCTAGCAAGTAGAAGAGCTGCACCAGATTCCAGTTTGGTCTTACTTGGTTTCTATGGCTGGGTGCCCTTCCTAATCAACCACTTTACAGAGTGTGCTGGGTGCTTTTTCTGTGACATCAGCATGGGTGGTTTTACGTGGCACCAGCTGGGATGCTTTTCAGGTGTCATCACCACAGGGCTCTGACAGGTCAATCCTCTTCAGCAGGGTGATCAGCATTAACTCTCCTGCTGTGGAGGATGGGTCTTCTTGAGGTTTCTACATAGCTTCTGTCTACCAGCTTAACTTGGTCAACCCAGGACCCTTTGCCCAAGTTTCATGCAATAGGTTAGAACACGACACCTCTTGTTTTATGATGTGAACCCGGCCACAGGCATGCACATGCGCACACACACACACATTATTTAATAACAGTTTGATTCGGTTCCAATGAATTTGGTTTCTATAACAAGATTACTCCATTTGATAAGCCAATGATACTTTAAATTGTATGGAACTGACTCAAACTGATGTGAAATAATATATGTAACTCCTCTTAAATGTGTTGAGTGCCAGTATCTTCCATATGTTCACTCACTCGTTTGTGTGTGTGTGTGTGTGTGTGTGTGTGCGCACACGTATATACACACACACACACACACACACACATATACATAATTATGAGGGCCTGCTGAAAAGTTCCTGGCTCTAATAGTATTGCGAAAGGCCTGGTTCAAGGCCCAACCTCCTGAATCCTTTTACAGGGCTTAGAAAAACTGAAGGACCACTGCAATAAGTATGTGAAAAGTATGTGAACCTGTAAAGGGAATATGTTGAATAAAATCATAATTAACTGATCCTGTGTTTTCTTTTACCCAATGCCAGGAACTTTTCAGCTCCCCCTCGTACATACATACATACATACACACACACACTCTCTCTCTCTCTCTCTCTCTCTCTTTCTCTCTCTCTCTCTCTCTCTCTCTCTCTCTCT
>NC_068985.1:46369524-46371864 GCF_001194135.2 Octopus bimaculoides
CTCTCTCTCTCTCTCTCTCTCTCTCTCTCACACGTGTATATCTGAATGCTTGTATGTAGTAAATTCTTTGAAAAACTGCTTGCAGCCATATATTTGATTTATGGTTGGACTTTCCCATGCTTCACTTGAACAATATTGGTAATATTTCTCAGAGAAGCAGAAAGGCATGCTTTTCACAACCCCTAATCTCTTCCTCCTCATCTGAATCCTGACAGCTTCTCTTCGTGCCGGCTAATGAAAACAGTCTGGGGATGGGGCGGGTAGAAACTATTTCACTGTATCCGTATCCTTTCACTAAAGACACTATGATATCATAGCAGTTGCACCCGGAACTGAGCTTGTGAATTATAAATGTTGTGAAGAGACAGTCAGACAGACAGAGAGACAGCCAGACAGACAGGGAGACAGCCAGACAGACAGACTTACATGCAAATATACAAACACATAATACATGCATAGATGTCACAGTGTAATGAAGAGAACTGCAATGTGTATTGCTGTAAATGAAGCATGACCAAATTGGGCTCTATGTGTGCAGCGTCATGAACTGTTCAAAACTATACATAATGCGGTGTGTAGGTGTGCATATATGCACGTGTGAATGCATGTGTATGTTGTCAAATACACAGGCACATTTATATTGCTCTTTATATGTCCGTGTGTCTAGAACAGTGGTGTATTGTAATAGACAGACGTATAATGTAAAAAATGTGTGTCTGTGTTCAGAAGCCTTTATTTTCTCTACATGCATATATATGTTTGTTGGTTTTGAGTGTTGTGTATTTATGTATAACTAGGAGTAATTGAATTTGTGTGTGTGTGTGTGTGTGTGAGACATGTATAAATATGTGTGTGCATAAATGCATGCATGAATATGTACATACGTATTACTCTTGTGCATGTACAAACATGTACACACATACATCTTGTCGTGCAAAGGTTATTGTAATATGCCCATGACATATAAGCATATCGTGTGTGTCTGTGTGTACATATATCGCTGCGTGTACTTGTGTGTGTGTCCATGAAGCATACATCAGAATATGATACAAACACATGTACCAACATAGACACCACATAAAGAATAGTAGCCCAGTAGGCGCACAGATGGATGATGGCCAGCTAGATAGATGGATACAATGAAAATCAGATTTGCAGAGGGAGAAGCAAATCAATACAATATGAGGGAGAGAGAGAGAGAGAGAGAGAGAGAGAGAGAGTGAGGGAGAGAGAGGAGGAGGAGGAGAGCAAAATAAAATGTTTAAACTGGATTGACAAGTTTTCTTAAGTTACAAACAGAATTATGTGAAACAACCACTGAAAATGGAACGGACCAGTAAATTTGGACTGAAATATCATCGACTGTTTCATAATGGAATGACTCATTGCTTCCTGGTTCATGTTTTCTTAACTTAAAAAAAAATGATGGTTGTGTGTTAAGAATCTTGCTTCCCAGCCACATGGTTCTGGGTTCAGTCCCATTGCATGGCACCTTAGACAAGTGTCTTCTACTGTAGCCTCAGGCCAACCAATGCCTTATGAGTGAATTTGGTTAGAGGAAACTGAAAGAAGCCTGGTTGTGTGTGTCTTGTTTACATCTCTGTAACTTAGCAGTTCAGCTAAAGAGAATGACAGGATAAGTATCAAGCTTTAAAAATAAAAAAATCCTTTCTACTAAAGAGGAGGGGAGACTAGTCGATTACATCAACCCTAGTGTTTAACTGGTACTTATTTTATTCACCCTGAAAGGATGAAAGGTAAAGTCGACCTTGGTGGAATTTGAACTCAGAAAATAAACACAGACGAAATATCCCTAAGCATTTTGTCCAGCATGCTTAATGATTCTTTTAGCTTGCTGCCTTAGTTAATAATAATAATAATAATAATAATAATAATAATAATAATAAGTATTGTGGGTGATACATTCAACTAAAATTCAAGGTGGTGCCCCAGCATGACCACAGTCTAATGACTGAAACAAATAGAAGATAAAAATAAGCTACATGAGAAGCAATGTTCTTACTCATCAGTCAGCACTTGCTGAAATATACTGTGATGCCTAATTATATAAGAGTTTATTTATGTGGCTGTGTGGTAAGTAGTTTGCTTACCGACCACATGGTTCCGGGTTTAGTCTCAGTGCGTGGCACCTTGGGCAAGTGTCTTCTATTATAGCCTTGGGCCGACCAAAGCCTTGTGAGTGGATTTGGTAGACAGAAACTGAAAGAAACCCGTCGTATATATGTATATGTATATATATATGTGTTTGTCCCCCCCACCCCCAACATCGCTTGACAACCGATGCTGGTGTGTTTACGTCCCCGTAACTTAACGGTTCAG
>NC_068985.1:46372088-46382034 GCF_001194135.2 Octopus bimaculoides
TATATATATATATATATATATATATATATATATATATATATATGTGTGTGTGTATACATATATATATATACACACACCTCTCTTTGTGTTTACCATAGACCACTGGGTCATGATTTCATTGTTTTGGGACATACATAGCTAGGGTTGTTTGTTTTTAGTCCCAGGTGAACTCTGACTAAGACCTATGATCAAAGTTATTCCAGCCATGACCTCTCCATTGTATCAAAAGTATGTCTGTGGCTACATTACCAAATGTGTCCTTTCCTTTCTCAAAAGAGTAGGGTATGATAGGAGGGAATTTAGCTGTTGTTTCTAACAAGTTGAATAAACATTTAGCAGCCTCTCTCATATAGTCAGGTAAGGCTCAGCTTCTATGTAGTGTATCCTGGGTCGTTTTTGTTTAGCCCCATGTCAGCTCTAATTGAGCAGGCCCTATGATCAAAGACATTCTGGCCATGACCATCCTGTTTATTTTTCTTCACAAATGTGTAGCCTCTTCTACATTATTCCAACGTGTCCTTTTGTTAAGTTGGTAAGTGTGGTTTGATGGAGAGATGAGACTCTATCTTTAACTAGTTTGAGTAACCACTTTGAAGTTTCCTAGTTAGCTTGTATATCTAGGATAATTTAAGCTAGTGGAGCTCATCCTGTATATCAGGGGTTTTCAAACTTTTTGACTTGCGGACCCCTTTATATTTCACGCTTATGAAATTTATACATAAATATTTGCTTAAAATAACATATATTTTTACATTTATTTATTTAACCGTATTTAACAAAATAGGTTTATTGTCAATTAAAAGATTTCGATTAAAAAACATATATAAAATCAAATTGCCCATAAAAAGTATTTGCTGTCCACGGACCCCCTGTGGTCTGCGGACCACAGTTTGAAAACCCCTGCTCTATATCATATATTAAAACTTTTTTGTACCTTGCTGGAGCTCTTCCTGAGTCAGTATATATTTCTAGGAGGAATTAAAGTCACCATTGCAAGACAAATAAATACTTATTAATCATATAGTGTTACCATTAGCGAATTGTACAAAGTACTTGATATATTCATCATAATGAGAAATAAGAGGATAATTTGATCTGAAACAACTTTAAAATACCTAAACAGCTCATTAATTATAGAGTTTGAATCAGTTCTTTGTTCTACTGAATATTTTATTAATTGGACAGTTGCTAATGACTATTAATATTGATATCAAAAGTTGTGCTGAAATATGTAGGAGGGGCAGAAAGTGGCTGTCCATTAAATGTATTTACTGCTCAGTGCCGGAATGATGATTTCAGTAGTATAGACAGGTGAGGTAAATGGAATGTGCATAATGGAAAATGTTGTTTGTAAGGCAGTAGTGGATGGTACAGGAAATTTGGTAGTTAGATCATATCTGAGACATTTGAAGGCATAATTAGTGGTAGTAGAGATGATGAAGATAATCACAGTTATGAGCTGAGATTAATTTGCATTTCTCTATTTCAGCCTTAATAGAATGAGTAGCATAATTGCCTCCTTGATATATTGTTTGTTGATAACTTTTTTTCATACAAGCTAGCATTTTCTTTCTAATTTGCTTAACTGAAAGAGGCAAAATGAAATGAAATGATGAGAAAGTATACGACAATAGTACCACAATAAAAAACCAAAATATGTATATATTATACTTCAACCAACAAATTATTTTTGTGATACCTTGTAGCTTCCTTACATAAATACATTACAGCAGTTTTGATGTTAGAAATGTGAAATAAATATTTATTACTGTTCTCAGATATTTTTATGTTAACGATAATGACACAATTGAATATATTTTGCAGATTATATCAACCATCTTCACGACGTCCCGTAGCCTTTTCACCAAGTGCTGATATGGGATTAACGGATATTGAAATGGCTCATGCATATGAATTTGAAGACCCTTATTTTGATGATGATCGGGCATATGATATGGAATATGAGGTTAGTATCACTCTGGATTTTCATTAAAGTCTGTAGTAAAACTATGAGTTTGCAAAGGTGAATGAGTCAAAGAGCTACAGTTCAATGCTGCTACATGCACACACATGCATAAAACTACATACACATACAGACTACAAACACACACACACATGTGCATGTGCATGCGCATACACACAGACGACACAACTACACATGCACACACACTACCATGCTCCAAGATGCATTATAATTACATGCCTCAGAAAACTTAAAATTGTTCAACAGCAATTTAATTATTACTAATTAAAGTAAGTAGTTGCCAATTGCTTTTACTTTTTTAAAATGAATTTGCCAGATGAAGGAGACTAGCACTCATTACCTTTCTCAGAGCCTCCAAGAGTTCAGAGAGGTGTGGGAATTATCCTTAAGACAAAGTTTAGGCCCAGTTCTTACAATAAATTGGAATTCACTAAAGGTATTCAAGGGTCAGTTGGTGGGGATTAACCATTACATGGTTTACTTGATGTAACTCTTTATGAAATTGCATAAATTTTAGGCTCATATTACTGTAGAATGTTTAGCACATACAACTTTTAACATTCATCTTTGACGTTATTCGTGAAGCTCTCAAATATATAAAGCAGGATTGGGTAGCGAGACAGAGTGAAACCAGTAGAATAGAAGTTGCTTATGGCTAAGTAAACCCATGATGGAAATTAATACGGCTACTTCAGGAACCCATTTCAAATACATATCTAAAAATAAGATCTTATATACCTGAGACATTTGGACATGGTGAGCTGGCAGAATTGTTATCACACCTGGTAAAATACTTAGTGGCATTTCATCCATCATTACATTCTGAGTTTAAATACTGCTGAGGTCGACTTTGCCTTTCATCCTCTCAAGGTTGATAAAATAGGTACCAGTTGAGTACTGGGGTTAATGTAATTGACTTGCACCCTCCTTTAATATTGCTAGCTTTGCACCCAAGATTTGAAACCAATATACTTGAAGCATTTGTTATCCCAGTATAAAATCAGAAAGGTAGCTAAAGTTACTTGATGATACAGACTGGGAGGAAAAGGGATTTATTCAGTATTTCCAGTGTAATAAACTGAAATATTTACCTGAGAAATATGAAAGGAGCTACAAACTGTAAAGAATTCTCAAACCAATGTGAAAGTGCAGACACACCTTAGTGGCATGCATAGTGACACATATGTTTAAGGCACGAGGTGCATGGCTCAGTGGTCAGAGTATCAGGCCCACAATCATGAGGTAAGTGAGTTCAATTACCAGACCGGGTTGAGTGTTGTGATCTTGAACAAAGCAGTTTATTTCACACTGCTCCAGTTCTCTTGGTTGTAGAAATGAGTTGCGACATCACTGGCACCTTGAATAACATCGGTGGTGTGGAGAGGAGAAGAGAGGCTGGTATGCATGGGCAACTGCTGGTCTTCCATAAACAACCTTGCCTGGACTTGTACCTCGGAGGGTAACTTTCTAGGTGCAATCCCATGGTCAGTCATTACTGAAGGGAATCTTTACCTAGAGACATATTAAAGGCATATGCTGGAGCATACATCTTAATGGTATGTACTGGGACATAACCTTAATAGTAAAGATGATCAGGCTGTGCTATTCACATCATGCATTAATAACCAAGTGTTGAAACCTGATTGGCTGATAACCCTCTGTTATTGATAATGCCTGCTAAATATTGCTACTTTAACATATAAGCTAACAACATTTCTATTCTATTAATGATTCTATTCAATTTATTGCCATGCAGTTAAAAAAGTTTGTTTTATAGCCATGGGGTTTTAAGTTCAATCTCACTTTGTAACAACTCAGACAAGTGTCCTCAGCTATAGCCTTGAATTGATTAATGTATTGTGGCTGGAATTTGGAACAGTGAAACACAAACATGTATGTGTGTGTGTGTGTGTGCCTTTTGCCAGTGTGTATTAAAAATATAATTAACAATGGGAGGAAATGATGAACTAGTCTCTTTGAACAAATACCTTGTGTAGCATTTATTCTGTTTGAGTTTTACTGTATCTCCCTTGTTACTCTTCTTGCCTGTTGGAAACCTGTAACCAACAATGCGTTTTGTTCATGAAATGTGATAAAAAATAATAGGGCTTAATACAAACTATAAACTACTGAATTCTGGTTGCTGTTGACCAGATGACTGATGATATTAATGTGCACTCTAATCTACATATTTAAGTGTTGTATGGTTTTATTATGTTTTATGCCTTAAATAAAAAATAGACTATAAGCTCTAAAGCTTTTGTCAGCATTTCCAATTTGGCATTTTGCCATATTCACATTCTGTTGGGATCAGAAGTCCAGTTTTTAGACAGGTAGCTTCTTTAAAAAATTACCTGTGTAATAAATAAATAAATAAATAAAATAAAATTTCTTGTACCATCTGCCTGTTGTATACTTTGTACAGAGAACATAAGAATGTGGCAGCCTCATCTGTTAAAGAGCATTTGGACTGCTGCCAGAATGGAGAAGTTATGGTTCTTCTTGTTCAGGCATTCTACAGCTATGTTTAATAACTTAGATATTAACAAGCAATATACATTATGTGTCTGCATCAACAGTTTCTCATGTGTGTTGTTAGTCTGTAGTGATTGCAGATACAGTTGATTTGATTGTGGGTAACCGAGTTAACGGAGTAGATTGCTGAGTTTAGCTACAGCAAAATTGTGTGTGTGTGAAAATACATATGTACTTGTGGTAAGAAGCTTGCTTCCCAAGCACATGGCTCTGGGTTCATTCCCACTGTGTGGCACCTTGTGCAAATGTCTTCTACTATAGCCTCGAGCCAATCAAAGCCCTGTGAGTGGATTTGGTAGATGGAAACTGAAAGAAGCCCATCGTATATATATATATATATATATATATATATATATATGATAATAATAATAATAATATTAGGGATAAAATCCAAAATTACAGGTAAAAACTCAATTAAAATCAATTTATTAAATTAAGTTTCACAGTATGAAATATATATAAATATATATGTATGTATTATGTATATGTATACACACACACACACACACACACACACATAATTATAATGCTTCAGGCATTGTCCTTCTTTGGATTGATTATGTTTAGAATGGAGAACCAGTAGGAGGCATACAAGAGAAAAATACAAAAATCTAAAGAGCTATTGAGGCAAAAATACCCTTGTGAATCATGTGTATGTATATATGTGGATATAATCCTTGGCTGTTGGCATTTAACCAATTCTGATTATGCTAATCTTTGGTTAAGGTGTTCAAGTCGTGACCCAGTTTTTTTTTTTTTATATCCAGGACTATAATATATCTTACCTTTTCATTAAGACAATCGTAAGTGTTGTTGGGCTGATGTGACTGCTATTTCTGGTAGACACATCAGCTTTTACATCAATCATATAATGGCTCCTGCATTGGCTTATCAGAGAGTGGGTTGTACAGTGATGAAGGAACTTGACAGTAATTTGCAACCAATTTCACTATAAGATAGGGAATGATATTGGTGATGGTGTTTGATGGAGTGGCATTTCTATGGTTTATTTAGGAGAAAAGAGCTATGTCCATACTCATATAACCTTCATTGTAATGATATTAATAATCATTAAAGACGTACAACTGCAGCCCATTTGGATTGTAAAATAACTAGGATTTAACAAAAATGCTCAGCTAAATAGAACATCTGCATTTATTACCATGGAAAAAGGATGCTGAATATTTATTACACATGCATGTTATTCTCACCTCAACACTCTCACACAGAATCATACACACATGTGTAGCTGTTTGTATGTGTTATTATAAATACATATAATATCTCTATTTATGCACATGTATATGTATGTGTATGTGTGTGTATGTGTATAAATCTATGCAAAGATGGGCATACATGCACATTTTCATAAATGTTTATATCAACATCCTCTCACAGAAATTGTTTTGCATTCCACAATATTTGCATCCTGAAATGTTTCTAAAGTAGACCGGCTGGCCTCATTGTTGTATTTCTATAGTAATTGCTGTTCTTTCAAACAACAGAGCACCATCAATAAATTCCACTACAATAATGATAAAGATAATTCTTGTTTACAACCTCTGTGTTCATTCACATGTGTATGAAGAAAATGTGTGTATGTGTGTGTCTCTGTATGTGAGATTATTTGTCTATTTGTGTGTGCACCTATGCATGCCTATGTGTTTATATGTGGGTGTGTATGTCTGCGTTGGGTGTGTATGTCTGCGTTGGGTGTGTATGTCTGCGTTGGGTGTGTATATCTACATGCATATGGATGTATCTGTAATGCGTGTGTATTGATAAATAAGCCCTCCCAAAAGACAGAAGGAAAAAACTTAATAGATATTTGTATTCTCTTTTACTTATTAATATTTCATAAAGGGTAACCTCTGACTAAGATGCTCTTTTTTTATCCCATTACCCTGCTCTCTTGGGAGTTCTTTGATGGTGAAAATTATTAAATATTATTTTTATTTACTTTCTAACTCTCCACTCTGCACACTTATTTTCGAATTGTTTTTTTTTTTTTTTATCAATAGCCTTAATGTTTGTTGTATGTTATGTATTTTATTTCTTTATTTCATTTGTTATTGTTGGTTTTGTGATTTGATTTATTCATTTACTTATTTATCTTTTCTTTGCTCTTCATCGTTATCAATATTTCAGATCTGTTAACTGCTGTAGTTTCCACTATTATTATTATTATTATTATTATTATTATTATTATTATTATTATTATTTAAAATCTGCTATGGTGATTGTTTTCCGTAGAAAAAGATAGAGAGAAGTGATATTAAAATTGCATTATTATAAATAATAGAAAATAAAGGATGAGGGGGTAGGCAAGGATCTTTTCTTCCTTTGATTTCTCTGAAGTTTTTTTTTTTTCTAATTTTGTTATATTTTTAAAGTTTTTATTAAAAAAAAAAATTATTCTTTATTATTTTGGTAGCAAGGGGCAAACTATGAAAATGAAAATAAAATTGATTTCAAGGTTTAGATAGTTGGTAGAGATCATATTTACTTCTCATCTCTGGTGTTATAGGAGGGAATACTGCTTTATTCATTTTTTTATTTATCTATTTATTTAATAATAATAATAATAATAATAATAATAATTACAATAATGCATCTCTATATCTTTATATAATCTGTTTGATTCAGACATCTTTGTTAGGGTGGTGCTAGAAGGATAAAGGATGGAGAAAAATACATAAGCTGTGAATAAATGGAGATAAAAGACCAAATTTGTTTATTCGCAGTTTAAACTAGTGGTAATCACTGGCTCTTATCATCATCATCATCATCATCATCATCACCGTCATGATGATGATGATGGTGATGATGATATATGTTTCTTTTCTGTTGCCTATGCAACAGTAATCTGTGCAAAAGCAACAACCAGTTGCAGCACCTCAAATGGAACAACACTGACTTTAGGAAAAAGAAAAAAAATATATATATATCTATGTTTTTTGCTAGGATGCTTTACTTGATAAGATTCACTTGAGTGCAGTTTATGTCATGATAGAAGAGTTGTAATCAAACATTAGCCATGAATATGGAATTTTGCTATAGAACAAGGAGGAATAAATAACTGAGCTTTGTGTAATTAAAAACTAAGGAGGAATAACAAAACTATTATTTCGGTTGTAATCAAAGGAAACAAATCTGTACGTCTACATATGTGTGTGTTTGTATTTATGCATATATATCCACAGTCATACATGTACTTTCTTTCTCACTCTTCCTCACCCTCTCTCTCTCTCTCTCTCTCACATGCACACACGCACACATGTACACACAGTTTTTCTTTCTCACACACATGAGTATAAAGTCTTTTGGTATCAATTGAGCCGAGAAAGAACTAACAAAGAATTATTATTATTATTATTATTATTATTATTATTATTATTCAACAAAATAAATAAAAAAAAAATTATGAAAAATTATGTTAAAATTAGGCTATAGGAATTTCCTATCAAACAGTGGTTGCTTTAAAAGAATTCACAATTGACAGCTGAATTTATGTCTGGTAGTTAATAATCAGTATATTGTATTGTTGAAGAGATATTGTCTGGTAATGAATAGGATGGGGTGGGGGTGGGGGTTGATCAAATGAACAAAGACAACTGTATGGAGGGGACAAACAAATAAACAAACACAACAGCTGTATAGGAGTAGGGCAAAAGTCTGTTTAAAAATATGTGATACATTCTCAGATCTCAAATAGGATGGAACTCAAATAGGAATGTCTTTGAGTGCAAAACTGAAAATGTCATGCACCAAAAAAGTGTAAGTCTATTTATATATATATATATATATATATATATATATATACACAACATACTGAAATGGCAGATTCTAAGGAAATTAGTGATTGTGTGTTGGTAAATAAGTACATAAATTTATTCAACTTGTGAGCTTGTTTTGTTTTTTTGTAATATTTATTTGTCATTGATGTTGTTTTTGTGCATAGAACAGAGTAGTTGAAAGGAACAGAAGGCAGTTCCCTTGCTTGCTGAATCAGCAAATTAGTCTTTTGACTCCCAGTTGGAAACATTTCACATCAGCAACTCAAATAAATGTACTTTCCAAAGTGTAGCAACATCAATCACCTACTTCAAATTCTATGTAAGAAATAACTGCTTGTACCTGTTGATAATAACATAATTAACAATTAACTCTATTTCAGTTCTACAAGTTTATGGCCTTGTGTTAAATTTAGGAATAATAATAATAATGATGATGATTTCAAATTTTTGCGACAAGATTAAGTTGATTACACAACCCCAGTGTCTAACTGGTACTTATTTTAGCAACCCTGAAAGGATGAAAGGTAAAGTCAACCTCGGTAGAATTTGAACTCAGAACCTAAAGGTGGATAAAATGATGGTAAATATTTTGTCCAGCATGCTAACAATTCTACCAGCTTGCCACCTATTCAGTACCAGGGAGTGGCTCTCATGGCTTTTGAGCTTAACTGATTGGAAATGTTATCCTGTACATTGTTTTTTCTTGGTATAAAAGATGGGCTACAGTAGATATTCTGCTCAATACCAGATTTGCCTGTCAGTTGTTTGACCATAACCAGTTGAGCATTTCCCTTAGTGGCTGACGATATGTACATCTCTGATCACATGCAGAAGTAGTGGGGGAACTTCATAGCCATGTGTTGAGAGGAATTCTTTGGGGTTTGAATAATTCACCTCTGGAAACATGGGTGTTTTGTCCATCATCCTTAAAACAAACCTTATTCAGGGACCTCTTGAGTGGAATGGACTACTCGGCATGAAGAAAATTCTAAATGGGCCCCACCTGTAAGGTCATGCACTATTTATCTTGATATGAGATCACTATGTCATGCACATATGGTTGTGATGCGTGTGCCTGGTGTATCCTTATCAGACTAGTAGTCATGATGGGTATATTAGGCTTTGTATATTTATACTCTAGTCTCACTCTGATGGCATGCACTGCTCTCTCACTCAATAATAATACTAATAATATTCTTTCTACATTAGTCACAAGATATGAAATTTCTGGGGAGGGGGGGCTAGCTGATTATATATCAGCCTCAGTGTCCAACTTGATACTTAATTTATTGACAAAGTTGGAAAGTAAATAATAATAATAATAATCATTATTTCAAGCTAAATCTCCTTTCATAAAACCCTACCAATTATATGAAAGGAAAGACACATTGTCTAATGTAGTCCTAGGTACACTCTATACATAAAAAAGAAAAAACGGAAATAGCCAATGGTCATGCCTGAAATACTGTCAATCATAAGCACTGTTAAAGTTGATTTATGACTAAACAATAGTGATAATCATTCTTAGTCATCATCATCATTCTTTTTATTTGCAATTGACACCACTTCATTAACTCTGGTTTATTGTTCTTTCACAACTCTGAATAACCATTGTTTGATGTAATTAATG
>NC_068985.1:46382210-46383354 GCF_001194135.2 Octopus bimaculoides
TGGTTTATTGTTCTTTCACAACTCTGAATAACCATTGTTTGATGTAATTAATGCTGTGATTGCTTAGGATTAGCAATATCAATATTTATTTGGCAATCCTCTGTTTATTTTTTAATTCATTAATAATCTGGAGCTCTTGTTATAACTGACCTCTTTTTTGTTTTTAGATTTACATTCTCCTTAACTTTGATATCTCAAGTTTAATTAAACCTTTGTTCTAACTAATTTTCTTAGTTCTTTGTGTGTGCGTGTGTGTGTGTGTGTGTGTGTGTGAAGGATTCCCTGTGAGATATTACTGAGAACTCTACTAGTTGTCAGGTTCTATTTGGCTCATTACTCTCTGGAACTGTGTTACCTGTCCTCAGGGATATCTCGATTAGGGATAATGGTAAACTTATTCAACCTGTTGTTTGGTTGAAGACTATTACTTCAGCCCCTAGGTGACTTTAATAGAGTCCATTCTCTTGTATGAGGATAATGTTGGCCCTTCATCCCATCAGTCTCAGGGGCTTAGAAAAGTGTTATGGACACTGCCCTCTCTCCTTACTAAGCCATTAAAAAATACAGTTGCTTAGTAACTCTGAGACTTCTTTGTATCATCTCATCTATCATTTATTTTTGCATCCTGCCGATTGGAAGATATTGGATAGACTTCTGATTTAATTATTTTTATTTTGTCTGATGACTGCAGTTCTTCTTACAATGATTAACCCTTTCTTTTGTAATACTCTCTAAACAATCCTATTTTGTCTGTTTATCATGATGTTTGTATTCTCATCTCTTCTATATTATCTGTAGACATTGTTTTCCAACCTTGGAATTATCACTCAGTCAAGTGGCTTATCCTACAATCCTTCTTTTTGTTCTTTTTTTCTCCCTTTTTTTTTTTTTACAGTGGTTTCCACATATTTTGTAAGCTAAAATATAATTATATCTGTTCTGCATGTAGTAGCTCTAAGACTTCCTTGGAGTAACCATGTAATCTCAAGTCTTTTGTGTAAACCAGATGATTAATTTTATGATTCCTACTTTGATTTTAATCTTAAATCCTGCTGAGATGTCATTTTACTTCAGATACTTAAAGAGGTTAGTGCTAAACAAAAGAGCTGTAATGATAATCATTTATTGTAGAATAGGCTTGTAG
>NC_068985.1:46383364-46390948 GCF_001194135.2 Octopus bimaculoides
TGAACTAATCACCCATGTTTGCAGATGTGAATTATTCAAACCCCAAAGAATTCCTCTCAACACATGGCTATGATGCCCCTCCCCCGCACTACTTCTGCTCATGATCAGAGATGCGCATATCATCAGCCACTAAGGGACATGCTCAACTGGTTATGGTCAAGCAATTGTATTATTTCTGATTAGCCTTTTAATGTCCTCTGCAGTAAAAACTCCCTTTGGTCATGAATGACCATGGGACCGCACCTAGAAAATTACTTTCTGGGAAAGACAAAGGCTGATACAGCTTGGCACCAGTGACGTCACAACTCATTTCTACAGCTGAGTGAACTGGAGCAACATGAAATAAAATGTCTTGCTCAAGAACACAACACACAGCCTGGTCTGGGAATCAAACTCACTACCTCATGATTGTGAGCTTGATGCCCTAACCACTGAACCATGTGCCTTCAGATACCCTAACCACTGAGCCATGTGCCTTCAGATGTTCTCTGCAGTAAATATGCTAACTCTAATGCATAGCACATGTATGCACACTTCATGACAAGTAGAAGCTGTTTGAGTTGGAGCTCAATGGTTGTGAGTTCAAATCCACTGCAGGTGTTTTGTAGTAGAGCCATATATTGCCCTTCTTTGCCTACTTATTTGATAATAAATAAAGTTTTGGAATTTGAGAAAATGTTAGACTTTCTACTCCTCGTAGTAATCATACTTATTGACATTCTACAAAATACCCTGTTGTGTAAAGGACTAGCACTCTCTCCAAGTGGACATGTATCTCTCATCAATTAAAACCAGTGCTAAATGCTGTCAGAAGCTAAAAGCCTCTTAAGACTTTAGAAAAGTAAAACATACTGCTCATTTTCCTTATATACTTACAAGACCCTCATATCTATATGCATAAAGTGTAATGATATTTGTCTGTGTGTGTGTGTCCAACTGATTTTAAAAATTTTTGACACATACGTAGATCGCATGCACTGAAGTTCAATAAGGCCGGAATTTTTCTAAAACTTGATAATGCTCAGTTCGCATCGATTTTTGTGTGCTCAATCGGGTATTTGAATGGAAATTCCCATAATATTATTTTTCCTGTAGCTTTTGTATTTTTTCAGTGTAAAATTTCAACAAAATCGACCGAGTAGTCTCTAAGGAAATGCTTATTCAATACAAGGTCAGAAAACACGAGCAATGCTGGGTCCAACAGCTAGTAATCTCCATAAGGATATACATTCAGTCTTTCTATTTATCTTTTTATGTATATAGGGAGAATATATATGTATGATGATTATCCCTATCTCCTCAATATACAAGAAGCTTCATTATGTACATATAGTATATGTATGTAAACATATATGTGAAAGATCATCTTTTATTATGCAATTGTATACATACAGCCATTAAGTTTGGTACACATTGTTCCAGAATGTGTGTGCACGCACGTACACACACACACACACATACACCCACCCACCCAGAGTCATAGCTATACATACTTTATTTGATTCAGTATATTAGAAGAACATAATTAATTTCCTATTATTTTGCTTACTAATTCATTTCCTCTTCCTGCTCTTTTAGTGCTGTGTCCTTCAACATCTTCCAATCTGGACTTCTCTCTCACACACACACACACACATTCGCACACACACACACCCCTCCACAATGACCATCCACTCCATTACCAATCTTCCAACAGCAAACAGGACACAGCACACTTAATAGAGCTGTATATAATTCATTAGGAATGATTTGCTGCGAACTTTCAAAGACCATAATAGCTCCATCCCATTACCCTCCCTCCTCTATTGCTCACTTATTCTCATTGATATCATATCTGATAAGTTGCTTCGCTCAGCAAAAATACCATCTATTTATTTATATATATATACATATATATATATATATATATATATATATATATACACACACACACACACATACACACACACACTTGTTCATAGAATGAGGCGGGGGAGGAGAAGCAGAGGGAGCTACAGAAATACTGCTGACTCAGTAACTTCACTGGCCTAATGCTACGAATGTTATTATGTATGTAATAACACAAAGCTGTATTGTTATTATTATCATCTACAACTTAAAATGAAATGATGATGATGAAAATGATGGTGGTGATGAGAATGATGATGACGATAATGGTGATGATGATGAGGAGGAAGAGGATGATGATGATGATGATACCAACAGTATAACCTGAGAAAAGTATTAATCGTGATAATGTTTCGTTGTCAAAAAGAGGCTGTGTATTCATTCTTATAATGACTTACGGAATTGTGATTATGAAGATTATAAGACTGGCATTTAGCACAGATAATTACTAATACAACCATGAACCCATGAGAAAGCCTCTAAGGAGTTACTCAATATACTAGAAATAGCAGATACATTTCTCTATAACTACAGCATGTCTTTAAAAAAAAAAAAAAAGTAGAACACATTTTATGATGTAGACTTAATATGCAAACAGGATCACCGTGATTGGAATGCAACTTGTCTATCCATATTAACATATGGATGCTTCTTTGTAGTACATCATGTTTTGGAGTGCAAATGCCATCTCTTAAGAAATTTTTGCTTTTAATTATTCTGAAACAAATAAAATAAAAATCAGTGATATGATGAGGTTAAATTAATCAACTTTTATTCAGTCCTAAAAATCACCATCATTGTTGTTGGCTTAGATAGTGATGACCACTAGGAAGTGTGAACATGTCATCATCATCATCATCATCATCATCATCATCATCATCATCATTTTACATTTGTTTCCATTGTGCATTCATTCAGATGGGTCTTCACAGTCCATCAGTTCCTGTTTGGATATGCTGCCCTTGTAGGTGGGTCAGAGGACCACGTCTTACTTGTATGTTCAATTTTTGATATGGTTTTTATGGCTTATTACCCTTCCTAACACGAACCACTTTACAGAATGTTGTGAGTGGATTTTATCATGGTAACAGCACTAGAGGGGTTACCACTATTTTGGCCAGATTAAAGAGTCCTGTCTACTCTCTATGTTTCAGTTTTTATGTCAAGTATAGAGTTGTACTGGTGTGCTAGAGAGAATGTCATGTTCTAAACCAAATCGGACAGTCTTCTCTACTATGTTTTATTGCTGTTTGCTCAAGGCATATGATCAACTGAGTTAATGGAAGAAAGAATGATGACAAGGTCTGAAAGAAGAGAGGGAGTATCAGTGCCAGTATAGACGTTGTTGTTGGCACTCCGTCGCTTACGACGTCAAGGGTTCCAGGTGATCCAATCAACGGAACAGCCTGCTCGTGAAATTAACGTGCAAGTGGCTGAGCGCTCCACATACACGTGTACCCTTAACGTAGTTCTTGGGGATATTCAGCGTGACACAGAAAGTGACAAGGCTGGTCCTTTGAATTACAGGCACAACAGAAACAGGAAGTAAGAGAAAGTTGTGGTGAAAGAGTACAGCAGGGTTCACCACCATCCCCTGTCAGAGCCTCGTGGAGCTTTAGGTGTTTTTGCTCAATAAACACTCACAACGCCCGGTCTGGGAATCGAAACCGCGATCCTATGACCACGAGTCTGCTGCCCTAACCACTGAGCCATTGCGCCTCCACTCCAGTATAGAATATGCGCCAGTATAGAATAGAGACACTAAATAACAATGATGATGATCTTTCATGTTTTTAAGGCAGTAAGGTATAATTTCAGGCAGGTTTGGCTGCTTGTTCTTGCAGGTCGAGTGATCATACAGAGAAGTTCCCTCACTGGTTCTTGACTATTTCGTAACTTAAGTTTACTTTTATGACTATATGCGATATTGTAGCTTGGGAGGCTGATTTGATTATCTTTCTGAAGAAAAATTTTTTTTTTTTTCTAACAGCTATATTATTATGTTGCAAGCATTCAATGGTAATTATTATTTTCATTTAAGTTTTGTAATAAGTACAGGAGACCTGTTACATAGCTTACTGAAATCTTTCATATGAAACTGACCAAAAATTCCTCATGAGAATAATTTATTTTATTTTTTTGGGGTTTTTTTCAGGTTTTTTTTAGACAATCAGTGATGTGCTCAATATTATACAATTATTTTTAAAAAATCGAAGATAATGAACTACACATACACATATATAATTATAGGGGTAGGTGGGGCAGATTTAATTATCTTTATGAAAAAAATTATGTAATTGTAGGAAGATTAAGAGCTACTTTACCATGCTAACAGTATTGGTAGAATGATTGAATGAATGGCAGCATTTTTTGGTGGAGAGGTTTTGTTTCAGTAGACAGTTCTTGGTATTATTCACATTGTATTACTAAATTCTTGACAATTAGTATTGTGTACTTCTGTGTATGTGTAAACATGTGATTGCATGTATACGTTTATTGTTAGCGTTTCGATTGCATGTATACGTTTATTGCTAGCGTTTCAATCAGTTAGATTTGTGTATGGGAATTGATTACTGTTTGTATTCTGTGCTGTGTGTATGCACCCATGTGTATATATGTGAATGTTTTTGTGTAAATTTGGCAGCTGTTCATCTTCATTTTCTGATTGTTTAATGTGTGCACGTGTGTGTGTGTGTGTATATATATATATATATATATATATAGGTTTGCTGGCAGCTGATCTTCAAATTATATTTGACTAAGTTTGTGTGTGTACATGCTTATGTTTACACATCACACACACACACGTATGCATGGTAGCAGCTGGTCTTCATGTTACAATTGGTTAGGTTTAGGTGTGTATGTTGTGAGTGTGTGCATGCAAATACATACATTGTATGCATGTGTATTTATGCATACTTTTGTATGTACTTATATACATTTGTGTGTGTGTGTGTGTGTGTTTGTGAATATGTGCAAATCTATGTATGTAAATGTGTGCGTTTTGTGTATGTATAGTGTGTTCTGGAAACTATTTGTAAAACTTTTGGAAGTTAGCCTTTGTGTAATTCAATCTATTACATAATCACAGTTTGTTTTCATATAATCATTAAAACCTTAAAGTTCACTATTTAGACATCACACTATTATAGTTTCACTTGTTCGTGTTCCATTCTATTTATTTATTTATTTATTTATTTATTTATTTCCATTTTCTTCTGTTTCTAGTTTGCTGCTATTACTGTTGTTATTTTAAAGTGAAAACTAAGAAAACAAATTCCTAGTTAAGAAAACCCTAGAGTCATACATGTCTATATGAGTGTGTGTGTGTGATCTTGTTTATGTATACTTACATATGTAGCCATACTTATACTATAGAAGCATCTTAATGCACTCATATAAGCAAGTACACACTCAAACACTTAAGCACATTACACAATTAGTAACTCTCTCTCTGTCTCTCTCTGGAATTACACAGCTACATTTGTACTTGAGCAAACTCACTACAGGGTTATGTAAGAGAAACCTCAGAAATCAATACTGATATATCAGTCACTCAGCGCCATTGTCTATTATAGAAGCAATTTGGTAATTCTAAAAATTCTTTCTGTTTTGGCGAAATGTATCGGTAGACTGGTGCCATTTTCACCAACTGGATACACGCAAATCTTTGAGTCTGGTGTTTATATAGAAATACGCTCTGCATGAAGCTGTTGTTGTTATTGTTATCCTAATACAAGAGTGCAACAGAGAGAGGACTTGTTGATAGGAAGTCCAACAGGGGGCGGGGTATAGAATCACCAATAAAGGTCTGCAGTGTTTGTTACTGAATCAATCCTAATTATAAACAACACGTGATTGAACAAACAAACAAATTTCCTTGGTAGAAAGATCCTTGAACTTAATGGCATAAATGGCGTGTTGCTAGAGTGGCTCGTCCTCTTCCCCTATCACTGTGTTTATGATTACATCGTGTTGTTGTTGTTGTTCTAGTTGTTTTTGTTACAGATCTTTAACTGTTTATTAATTTAGCTGTGTTGATTGAGTTTATAGGATTTGTGTGTATTTTAATGTTGATATTATTATTATTATACAGATTTTACGATTATTGCAGTTAATACACTTCCATCTATTTTGCCATCCACAAGTTTGAAAGTTCATATTCTTTCGTTGGCTTTACACTGGCTGAAATCATTTAACTGTTTCTCTTCCTCTCCCTCACTCTTGAGCCAGTCCAGTTGGAGTGGAGGTACAGGCATGACTGTGCGGTAAAAAGCTTGCTTCCCAACCAGATGGTTCCGGGTTCAGTCCCACTGTGTGACACCTTAGGCAAGTGTCTGCTACTATAGCCTCAGGCTGGCCAAAGCCTTGCGAGTGGATTTGGTAGAAACTGAAAGAACTCTGCCACATACATATATGCTGCATGCATGCATGCATACATACATACATACATATGTAAGTATTTGTGTGTATGCGTTTGTCCCCCCCCCCACCCACCGTCATCGCTTGACAACTGATGCTGGTGTGTTTATGTCCCCATAACTTAGCGTTTTGGCAAAAGACACTGATAAAATAAGTATGAGATTTACAAAGAAGTGGTTGGCGTTAGGAAGGGCATCCAGCTGTAGAAACTGCCAAATCAGATTGGAGCCTGGTGTAGCCATCCAGTTTCACCAGTCCTCAGTCAAATCGTCTAACCCATGCTAGCATGGAAAGCGGACGTTAAATGATGATGATGATGATGAAGTCCTGGGGTTGATTTATTTGACTAAAACCCTTTAAAACTCATGCTTCAGCATGGCCGTAGTCAAATGACTAAAACAAGCAAAAAAAAAAAAATGAAAGAATTTAATGATTACAACTTTGGAACCATTGTATACTCAGCTTACACAACAGATTTCAAACACCCCTTTGGTCTTGGAATAGGCAATTGGAAACTACCTTTGGGAATTCTCTTTGAAAAATTCTGTAAATTGAGAGATTACTTTGGGTTCAGTTTCTCGATATAGCAGAAAAACAAATTAAATAACTTCATGACACTGTGTTTTAATCTATTATTAAAGCTATAACTACTAATACTACTGCTATTTTTACCTTTTGTTAAGGGTGTAGCCACTGGGAGAAAAGCAGCATCCATGAAATGTTTCATGCTCTTTGAGATTGGTGGGAAGATGGGAGGCTGATATCCTTAGGCAAGAGACCTGCTCTAAGTGCTTCCAACAAGACACCTGCTCTAAGTACTTGCAACACAGTGGATTCTACCAAAAGTACCCATGGGTTACATAGTAATCTTTAACTGGGTGACAATCAAAGATCATCACCTAAATTCCTGTAAATCTCCCCCACACACACACACATTCACATTAGATTTATAAACAATTTATATTTACAAGTATTATATGTGTATGCATGTATGTGTATCATCATCATCATCGTTTAACGTCCGCTTTCCATGCTAGCATGGGTTGGACGATTTGACTGAGGATGTATATATGTGTGTGTGTGTGTGTGTGTGTGTGTGTGTGTGCGCGCGCGCGCGCGTGTATATATACATATGTACATATATATGTGTGTATGTGTGTATGTATGTGTATATGCATACACCATTTACAACTTTCTTACCCTAATTTAGTGGTTAACAAACATACATAATTCTTGATTGTCTGGTTCTGTCTCATACTTCTTCTCTCTCTCTCT
>NC_068985.1:46390958-46391747 GCF_001194135.2 Octopus bimaculoides
CTCTCTGTCTCTCTCTCTCTCTTACTTCTCTCTCTCTCTCTATCTCTCTCTCATACTTCTCTCTCTCTCTATCTCTCTCTCATACTTCTCTCTCTCTCTATCTCTCTCTTTCATCCATCTATCTATCTAAATAGTTATATAAATTTTTTTATTCTATTTAGTATCAGTGATCAGGAGTGGTAGATCAAACAGACATTCATTATCTTCTCACCCCTTGGGTATATATTTGTATATTTGTCCTTCCTCTAATACCTGGAGCTGGTTACTGAAGCACATTATTCCAACACCAATCTAAATAGTTATCTTAATCCTCTCCCTTTAGATACATAAGCTCAGTTGTTGTTGTTTAACACCAGGTCAGCCTTTGGTGTACACAGTCTGTTTAGGAAACAATCCAACCTGCTGTGTTTAATCCTTCCGTAACTACATCATTTATAATCAATATGATCTGTGGAGGCGCAATGGCCCAGTGGTTAGGGCAGTGGACTCGTGGTCATAGGATCGCGGTTTCGATTCCCAGACCGGGCGTTGTGAGTGTTTATTGAGCGGAAACACCTGAAGCTCCACAAGGCACAGGCAGGGGATGGTGGCGAACCCTGCTGTACTCTTTCACCACAACTTTCACTCTTACTTCCTGTTTCTGTTGTACCTCTATTTCAAAGGGCCAGCCTTGTCACACTGTGTCACGCTGAATATCCCTGAGAACTACGTTAAGGGTACACGTGTCTGTGGAGTGCTCAGCCACTTGCACGTTAATTTCACGAGCAGGCTGTTCCGTTGATTGGATCA
>NC_068985.1:46391930-46393549 GCF_001194135.2 Octopus bimaculoides
TGTGTGTAGATATGATCGTGATGGTGTTGACTGACTGAAATCTCACGATGTCATTCATGTTATAATTAGATTTTGATCAAGATTTTAATTTAAACTTAAAGTCTTCAGCATGGTTGGTAAAAGGTAAGGGCAAAGACCCCCTTTGGTTATGAACGACCATGGGATTGCACCTAGAAAGTTACCCTCTGAGGCACAAGTCCAAACAAGGCTGTTTATGGAAGACCAGCAGTCGCCCATGCATACCAGCCTCCTCTCTTCATGACACCGATGTTATCCAAGGGAAAGGCAAAGGCTGATACAGCTTGGCACCAGTGATGCTGCAATTAATCTCTACAGCTTAGTGAACTGGAGCAATGTGAAATAAAGTGTCTTGCTCAAGAAAACAACACACAGCCCAGTTTGGGAATCGAATTCATAACCTCATGATTGTGAGCCCGATGCTCTAACCACTAGACCAGGATGAGATGATAAAGTTTAATTTGAAGAATATTTTGCTGCTATTTCCAGCATGTTAATAACCAATTAACTCAACACAAGGCTCAGTATGAATTAACAGTAGTAATTAACAACAACAGAGCTCACAGTTCAAACCATAGTTGACTGCTAAAACTTTTGCTATACTTTAACCCAACATAATTGTAACCATTGATAGGAATGCCAAACTCTCCTTCCTAACCATTCCCATCCTCTCTTCTATCATGTGAGTAACTGAGTGCCTCCACTGTTACAAGAAACCCTTTGCTCACAATTTTACTCCTGATCTCTAGTATAAAACTACTTCCCTTTCTACTGTAGCCCCATCCAATCAAAGGTGATCTTAGTTTTGCAGGCTGCACAGTGACCTCACTAGTACTGGTGCCATGAAGCAATACTCAGTACATACTGTAAAATAGTTGACTTTAGGAAGGGCATCCAGTTGCAGAAACCTTACTAAAGCAGACACTGGAGCATGATGCAGTGTTTGAACCTGTCGGATACTGTCAGACCATCCAACCCATACTAGCATAAACACATGAATTTTAAATGATGATGACAATAGCTGATGGTCAAAGAGGCATATACTGAAAAGCATTTTATTCGTGACCATCCTGGTTTTTCAGGCATTCACTATCCAGTGTGGCTTCCCTTTTTGAAGAAGATAAGGTGTAATTTGAATGACAAAATGTAGATGTTGTTTCTTTTAACTACATGACACTCTCTCTCTTTGGAGTGATGTCAGCTGTGTTCCTGTTAATACCAGTCAGTTTCTCAGACCTTCATTTTGCTTTTCAGCAGTACTGTGATTATGTAGTGCCATCCATTGGCTATTATTTTGCAGTGCTATGCACTGGTTATTAGTATGAACACTAGTTGTTGCATAATACCATTCACTGGCTACTAGACTTTACTTTTATAGTCACTTTGTAGGAAATTTAAAAGTGTTCATTAAAAATGGTAATTATTGAGGAATGATTTTATTTTTTTTGTTCATTTTCTCATTGCGTCATTTGATGTTTGATGTGTGTGTGTATGTGTGCGCGCGTGCGTGCCTATCTGTCTGTCCGTCTATGTATGCATATATCAATATTTCATTTCTACATTGTAATGAAACAAAATTCGTATGAAAGAAAGCAGTAAAA
>NC_068985.1:46393620-46396187 GCF_001194135.2 Octopus bimaculoides
TTTTTTTTTTTTTTTTTTTTCTTACTTCATTAAAACTTTTGGAAATGTATCAAAATGTATCGATAATATTGAATAATGCCTTAAGAGAGCAGAGAAAAAGGAAGATTGACAAACAAAACTTCTTAAAAAAAAAAAAATCCTGTATTGTTCCTCTCATTTATTTTCTTGAAGAAGAGCAGAGCTGGTTAATATTTTCTACCTGTATGGTAAGCTGCCATTCGCATGTGCTTGTTATGTTCAAACATTACTAGAGTCGACTGTTTACAGAACTGGATGCCTATCTTAATTAATGTAACTAACCCACATTGAACCACTGAGTGGAAATAATAAGACACTTAACACAAGAAATTAAATGTAATACTCGTGAATATATCATAGTGCCTGTTGTAGGTTTTGAAACCCAATCAACTCACTAGCAATAAACTAAATTAATTTATACATCACATCATGTCTTCATCTGTGTTATAATAGAATATAAAAGGTTATATGCACAATGTCTTCCTCTCTGTATGGTAGAATATAAAGGTTATTAGATGTTGAATCTTTATTCTTACCTCTTACATCTGAAATATTTTTTTCTATTCCACTATAAGCTATATTGACATCACTTCCACCACCTTCAGTTTATTACTATACAAGTACTTTTGCCATTACAATGACCTAACTTAGATAATATAACCGCTACCACTGTGACTGTATCCATTAACTGTACCAATGCTACTTCTCTCTAAAGACCAATACAAATAACATCCAAAACTAACACCACTATCTCTATTCTCCTGCCATATCATCCCACAGTAGCTACAGAATGATTTCGGATTTACTACAACAGTGGTAATGCTAGAGGTCATCATTTTACCCAACATATTCTCAATAATGATAATGTGAGCCGAACACTACGCATGCAACATACACATCTTATTTTTTAAGACTTGGGCAACATTCCAAGTTTCTAAGATAAAGGAAATTTCCAATTCCTGTTTCCCCATTCAGATGTTACTTGCCGGCGCCATATTAAATGTATTTTTGGTAAAATTACATTCTCACTTTCTTTCCTTCTTTCTCTCTCTCCTTTACATATACACACAAACTTACACGTTCATACACGCATACATACACCGACACTTTACTCTTGATTTACCATTCCGAAAGTCTGTTTATTTAAGATTATTGGCAGATGTTTATTTGTGAAGTGGGTACTGGTACCTATTTTCCAGCTGGGTGGACTGACTTTTTAAGCATCTTAGAGTAAAAAAAAAATTTTTTTTTTGTTTCCTTTTGCCCAGAGCAGAGACACAATGCAATGCTTAGGTTAGGACTTGAAACAAATATAGACTTGGAACAAAGTCCAGTCCCTTGTATATTTATGTATGTGTGGGAGTGGTAGTTATCCCACATATATTTATATATTGGGTGTGTATATGCATATACAATGGTAAAAATATCACACAAACGCATATAGTGAATGCATGTGTGAGAGTAGAAGCCATTCCAAACGTATGCATATATTGTGGGTGTCTGTATGTGTGGAAGCAATAATCATCCTACACCTACATGTGTAAATTGTGGGTTTGTGTTTCTGTGGAAGTGGTTGTCATCCCAAACACTCAAGAGACTTACTGTATTCATATATGTAATTGTATCTTTGTCTTCTGTATTGATTAGAACTGAAATGGTCAAGTAATTATAAAAAGCTGTGTTATGTTACAGGCCAGTCATTGTCAGATACTTTCAGATAACCTAACTGAATTAAGTCAGGTATAAAAAAGGAAAAAAAAAAAAAAGAAGGAAAATCACACAAGGAGACCAGTGATGGTTTACTTCAGGAAGTTCATAAATTTGTCTACGTTTTAATGTTGTATTGTTTCCCCTGCAGTATAAAAACTCATATCAAAATCCACAAACTTTACTGAAGTTAATTTCCCTTTTGTCAATATTTGATTGAGCAGTTGTCATTAGAGTAGGTGTCTGTATCAAATTTACTTCTAACAATTCACCCAAGAATGATTTGACTGACTTTGTAGAACCATCAAACCCATAGAAAAGTAATGCACGCAACAAAAGTAAAAGCATAGAACAAGCAAATGTTTACAAAAGAGAGAAAAAAAAGAAGAAAGAATGAAGGGAAAAGAAAAAGAAATTACATTACAGCCTCCTGGAAAAAAACCCAAAAAACAAAAAAAAAAACGTCCCCCAAATTTCCACTAATTTCTGCACTGGTATGACAGGTTTTTACTTCACTCCAACCCCTTTTTGTTGTTGAATATCACTGCCATTTAATTTGCAATCTGTCAGATCTGAAGTTGTAGTTAATGGGAGAGGCAGGGTCTAAAAGCTCTGGTAGCTTGCTATCCTGGTTTCAACCATAGAGCATTGTTTGCTGTCAAACTCCATCCTCTATTTAATCAAGCTAAACATACTACTACTAGCTCCATTTATGGTGCTGCTACTGTGTATACATTACATACAAGGGTGGTGCTGACCTTCTGATTTCAGGAAACTACTTCGATATTTAAACTACCAACACCATCACCACCACCACCACCACCACCACCACCGTCACCACC
>NC_068985.1:46396364-46402021 GCF_001194135.2 Octopus bimaculoides
TTTTCTTGTGTTGGACCCTCACACCTTAGGGTTGTTACTTCTGTGTAACACTCAATGAAAGGTGATGATGAAGAAGTGGGGGTGAGGTGGGGATAAAAGGAATTAAGACTTTTTGAAGAGTCACTTTTGATTATTTTACAAAAAAAAACAAAACAAAAAAACTTGGAGCTATCTTTAACACTCAGGTGTGGCTGTGTAGTAAGAAGTTTGCTTCTCAACCACCTGGTTCCAGGTTCAGTCTTACTGCATGGCACTTTGGTTGAGTGACTTCTACTATAGCTCCAGGTCAACCAAAGCCTTGTGAGTGGATTTGGTTGACGGAAACTGACTGTGTCTTTGTGCTTGTGTTTGTTCCCCATCACCACTTGACACCTGGTGTTGGTTTGTTTATCTCCCTCTGACTTAGCGGTTTGTCAAAAGGTGGACAATAGAAGCACCAGACTTAAAAAAGGAACAAGCACCAGGGCTGATTTGTTCAACTAAAGCCTTCAAGGCAGTGCTCCAGCATGGCCACAGTCCAATGACTGAAACCAGTAAAAGATAAATGCCAAAATGTATATTGGTTGTAGGAATGGTAATATTGGTGTTCGCGATGATGATGATGATGATGTTCATGATGATAATGGCATTGGTTTGTGTAGCAGTAATTGTGGCGGTGATATTAGCGATAATATCACTCTAATAATCCCGATGACGATGATGATGATGATGATATAAAACAGTGGTTGATTATGATTGCTATGGACAGGCTTTGGAAAAGTGGATTCAGGTTGTTAAATCCAATCTAGAAGAATCAGATTTGACAAAGGAAACTGCCTGTTTAGAGACATTAACAGACGTTGTTAGTGTTGTGTGTGTGTGTGTGTGTGTGTGTGTGTGTGTGTGTATCTTTGACTATCATTACAGATTAAGGTAAAGGGGAAATTGATGGTAGTGGTTGAGGTAATGATACAGTGGTGGAAATGGTATAAGTGGAGGTGGTGTGGGTGGAGAATTGGTGGTGTAGTGATGGGGGTGGGTGGAGGTAATGGTGTTGATGGTAGTATGAGTGGGAGGCAGTAATGGTGTTAGTTGCAATGGTGTAGGCAATGGTATTGGTGGTAATACCATTAGTGTGATTGTAGTGAGGGTGATAACAGTATAAGTAGTGGTCCTGGGAGTAATGACAGTGGTAAAGGTGGTAGTGGTAGTTGTGCTCTTAGTTGGTGTGGTAACAGTATGAGGGGTGATTGTGGCATGTGCGTGATAGTATGTATTTACCTGACAAAGTTCTAGAGGGTTGGATCACATGACAAAAGGTCAATGGTATGTAGTACTACTACTATATTATGTCCATGGCAAGGACACTTAACATTCAGTACAGCCATGTGTGTGTCTAATTCAAGATAAATGCTGTAAGATGGTATAGAGCAGGGGTTTTCAAACTTTTTGACTTGCAGACCCCTTTATATTTCAGGCTTTACCTTAGGGACCCCCTTATAAATGCTTATGAAATTTATACATAAATATTTGCTTAAAATAACATATATTTTTACATTTATTTATTTAACAGTATTTAACAAATAGGTCTATTGTCAATTAAAAGATTTCGATTAAAAAACATATGTAAAATCAAATTGCCCATAAAAAGTATTTGCTGTCCATGGACCCCCTATCTTGTCCTTGCGGACCCCTGTGGTCCGCGGACCACAGTTTGAAAACCCCTGGTATAGAGAATTGCTACTGACAGTAAGAACATCTGAAAATTGACAAAGTATGTTGTTCTTTGCTTGTAGTTGTCATCATCATCATCATCATTTAATATCTTTTTTCCATGTTAGCATAGGTTGGATGGTTTGACAGTGCCTGGTAAGTCAGAAGGCTATGCGAAGCTCTACTGTCGGCTTTGACATGGTTTCTATAGCAGGATGCCCTTCCTCATGCCAACCACTTTACAGAGTGTACTGCGTGCTTTTTACATGGTACCAGCAGCAGTGAGGCCACCAAATAATTCACATGACTTATGGTCAAAGGCCTTTTAATCTTGACCATATCATCATAATCAATAAACATCCATTGTCCATACTGGCATGGGTTGGGTGGTTCGACTAGGGATAGTAAGCTGGAAGGCTGCACCAGACTCCAGTCTGATTTGGGATGGTTTTCTACAGTTGGATGTGTGTATGTGTGAGAGTGTAATGGGTGCTTTTACGTGCCTCGAGCATGGGTGCCATTTGCATGACACCAGAATCTGCCATGACTGTGATTTTGCTCAGCTTGATGGGTCTTCTTTTCAAGCACAACATAATGCTAAGGGTCTTGTTCATTGCTTCCGTGAGGTCCAACACTTGAAAAGAATTCAGCTACTTTGTCTTCCTGAGACCCAATGCTCAAAAGGAACTCAGCCACTTTCCCTCCGTGAGGCCCAACACCTGAAAGAAACTCAGCCACTTTGCCTCCATGAGGCCCAGCGCTTGAAAAGAATGCAGCCACTTTGCCCCCATGAGGCCCAATGCTCGAACGGTGCTCTTTATGGGCCACCAGCACAGGTGTCAGGTGCGTGACACCAGTATCAGCCATGACTATGATTTCAATTATCTTTTGTATTTTCAGAATTAGATTCTCCATTTCCATTGCCATTTTTTTTAATGGTAGGGTGTAATATGAAGTTGAACAATTATGTATAGGTTTTTTCTTTGAATAAAGCTGAGCAAAAACTAAACTGTTTATGACAACTTCAGCCCTCAAGATTTATCTATGTTTCTTGTCAACCCTGTAAGTTTTTTTTAATAGTACTTGGACCCAGCAATTTCTTAATCTATTTTGTGTGTGACATGTATAATATTCCAGTTTGTGTATATTTGTCTGTGAGGAGTACTGATTTCAGGAAGGTGGTGGTGCTGTTTTGGAGCACTCCTGGTGTCTATATAGTTTATGGTAGGTGATTGAGGATGTATGGTTATAAAGATTGTATTGGCTGAATCAAATTGTCGTTCCTTGAGTGTCTGAATGGTTTTAAACTTTCATATGAGAATGTGATATTTATACATACATACAAACATTTGTACATACATAGTTGTTTGAAAATGTTGTGTTTATATCATGTAACAGTGACCCACTGATAGAAATCCAGTCTAGGTATAGATTTATTGTAGAAAAAATCTGCTGATGCCTGCTAATAAAAAAAGTAAACCATGCTTGGTATGTTGGGCATGTGGATTAAGCTGAAGCATTTTAATGGCTATAGACTTGTTGAATGAAGAAATGATTTTAACTACACAAAGCATCAAAAACAACCATTCATTGTTCAGATCTGAAGTTGGTTTGGTGCATCTCATGGGCGGAGGAGATTACAAAAAGACCCTATTTATTGGAAAGCACATGATATGGGAGAAAACCCACGTGTCTTCCTATCATCTGTCCTAAAATGGATAATAACATTGTATTGTGTATGTTGTGTGCATGTAAATATATATATCAACCCATGCTAGCATGGAAAGCGGACGTTAAATGATGATGATGATGATATATCAGTTGAATAAAGTTAAAACACGCTCTGGTTTTCACGTTTTTTTATTATGGTATTATTAGCCACCTACACTTTTCTCTGCAAAATAGGGATAGTTTATCCTGTTCAGGCTATATTATTAGCATTATTCTGCGATTGAGAATTTTAAATCACTTCTTTAACTTTCTAAGACATCTCAACGCTTCTAAAGGCAAACTTCGTTTGTTTATTTACGTTCATCGTAATTTGAATTTAACATTAAAAAAATATTTTGTAATGTTCATAAAGTTTGATTAGCGCTTTCATACGTTTGGTAGTAATAATCAGATTTCAAATATATTTAACTGACAGTTGAGTTCTTGACAACTGTAGTACCTTTTAGAACGCTCTAACAAGCTGAATTTATGGAATATATTCAGGCATGTATCATTTGACATATATATATACATGAGTGCATGTATGTACGCACATGTAACATTCCTCGTTCTTCTGCACTCTGCCCACACTTACAGCTTATATTTGAAAGAAAAACAATGCAGAAATAAATATGTTTATATTGAGAAATAATGATGAGGAGGATATTGATGATGGTCACGTCTGTGTTGGGGTGTTTGAACTCCTTACCTAACTTCTTGTTCATATCACTCTGTTTCTCCCCAATAATATTCTCAATTCTTTCAACCTCTTACTCTCTCTCTCTGTCTATCTCTCTCTCTGTCTATCTCTCTCTCTGTCTATTTCTCTCTGTGTCTATCTCTCTCTGTGTCTTTTTCTCTCTCTGTCTATCTCTCTCTGTGTCTATCTCTCTCTCTGTCTATCTCTCTCTGTGTCTATTTCTCTCTGTGTCTATCTCTCTCTGTGTCTATTTCTCTCTGTGTCTATCTCTCTCTCTGTCTATCTCTCTCTGTCTATCTCTCTCTGTGTCTATCTCTCTCTCTGTCTATTTCTCTCTGTGTCTATCTCTCTCTCTGTCTATTTCTCTCTGTGTCTATCTCTCTCTGTGTCTATCTCTCTCTGTGTCTATCTCTCTCTCTGTCTATCTCTCTCTCTGTCTATCTCTCTCTCTCTGTCTATCTCTCTCTCTGTCTATCTCTCTCTCTGTCTATCTCTCTCTGTGTTTATCTCTCTCTGTGTCTATTTCTCTCTGTGTCTATCTCTTTCTCTGTCTATTTCTCTCTGTGTCTATCTCTCTCTCTGTCTATCTCTCTCTGTGTCTATCTCTCTCTGTGTCTATCTCTCTGTGTGTCTATCTCTCTCTGTGTGTGTCTCTCTCTCTGTCTATCTCTCTCTCTCTGTCTATCTCTCTCTCTCTCTATCTCTCTCTGTGTCTATCTCTCTCTTTTCACTCTTCTATTCACTCTCTCGTTCATGTTTGCCTTGAATGAATGGAGATGATGTAGAAAGGTCATCACCCTCTCTAGTGATGACATTACAATAACATGCACTCAATTCACTCTGTGAAGTGATTGGTGTTCAAAGTGCATCCAGCTATGGAATCAAATTAAAAATTAAACACGAGTGAAATCAACTACTCTGACCTGCCTCAGTAGGCACTACCTCTGCATACATATGGAATCTGACTGAGATTACCTGTTTCACCACATGCTACCATGGAATTTGGGTATAAAATGATGATGACAATCAAGTATATAAATATACAAGTGTATATAACAATGTACAACAATTCAGCTGTGTTGCCAGCCATGAATGTAAAGAATATGTACAAATTGCAAACAAGCATAACAGACTGAACAAACGAAAATATGCATTCATCAGTATCCCACTAAAGCTATGCAGTTTTGATGGGGAGGTGCATGGCTTAGTGGTTAGGATGTTGGACTCATGATTGTAAGATTGTGGTTTCAATTCTTGCTTTGGGCGATGCATTGTGTTTTTGAGCAAAACGCTTTATTTCATGTTGCTCCAGTCCACTCAGCTGGCAAAAAATGAGTAATCCTGCAACAGACCAGCATCCTGTCCAGGTGGGGAATATATACGCCATTGAAACCAGGAAACTGGCCCTTATGAGTGTGTATGAGTGTGTAACTTTACCTTTACCCTTACCTTATGCAGTTTTGATGCCTGGAAATATATACTCATTTGTGTGTATGTGTGTGTGTGTGTGTGTATATGTATATATATATATATATATATATATATATATATATAT
>NC_068985.1:46402188-46406222 GCF_001194135.2 Octopus bimaculoides
TATATATATATATATATATATATATATATGTATATATATGTATATATATATGTATATACAAGCTGCGATGGGTAAATTGTCACCATTTTATATTTTTAATTTTGCACATTTGCATTGTTTGTTTTTTGATTTTGTCGACTGCACAGTATAATAAGGTCAGTCAGGCATCTTCTGTGAGAAAAACAGCACCATGGCACAATTCACTCTGCCAGAGATTTGGAAATGACATGCTGTACTGCTTAGCATTCACGCTGGAAGCTCTAACATGAACATATGGCGAATGCACGAAACAACGGCTGGCTTGTCCCAAAACATGTACTGAGAGTGATAAAAATCAAACATCCAGTCAACATCATGGTGTTTGGAGTGATCACTACTAATGGCGATGGTTAGGTCTCCATTCATCTTCCTACACAGCCTCAGACCCAATATGGAAGCTCTCATCAAGTGCCTGGAAGAAGTAGTGCTGCCTTGGATGTAAACAAAGTAATACTGGTTGTCAAGTAGTAATCCAGGACAAACACAATGACCACACAAAGAGAGAGACAGACAGACAGAGCAGGCTTCTTTCAGTTTCTCTCTAGCAAATCCACTCACAAGGCTTTGGTTGGCCTGAAGTTATAGTAGAAAGCACTTGTCCAGGGACCCATGTGGTGAGACTGAACCCAGAGCTATGTGATTCAGAAGCAACCTTCTTACCATAAAACCATGCCTTAAAAACAAAACTGAGAATTTACCTTGTGGTTTGAGTTTCATGCCATATCCTCTACAATATTTATTGAGCACTCCTTTCTCGTTTTTCCTGACCACAACTCAGAAATGTTTTCCTATGCAGAATTCTAAATCAGTCCTCAATTAACTTTGTTAGGTCTTCATTTTCATGTTTATATGTCTCAGCCAGTAACAATGTAGTTTAGTCTGGAAGACTCCAAAATATACCATCCATTATGGCTTCTAGTTTAGCACAACAACAGTGTCCAGCATAGCTGAACCTGAATCAAGTAACATGTAGAGTTAGGTGGAGTAGGTCTATAAATCTTCTGTTTGATTTTGGACTCATGTCATGCACACATTCTATGAAATATTTTAAGCGTTCATTAAAAGTAAAGTATAAATACTACCAAGATGATCTTAAAAGCTTTTTCGTAATTCAGGATTTGGATCCATTGAAAAGAATACTTTCTGTAACATTTCACAACATGTCCTGAAGAAGGCAAGATTTGTTGATTTAGAAATACATGAATGTCAGATGTTTTGCTTTTTTTGCATGTGTGCATATGAGTTGGTGTCCGTTTGTATGTATGTATGTATGTATGTATGTATGTATGTATGTATGTATGTATGTATGTATGTATGTATGTATATATATATATGTGTGTGTGTGTGTTAAATAAAATGAGACATCAAAGCCAAGGCTGTGTGGAATTTTCAGGACATTTATAAAGAGAAAGTCTTACAGTTGTTTTTTTGGGGGGATATTAGGGATATCCCTTCATCAGAGACGATGTGAGAGTGTTGAATAGAAGGAAATATTAGAGTTGAATATGCATGTGTATGTATCTTTGTATATGTGTGTGTTTGTTTATAATTGTATGCATGTACATGTGTATATATGTATGTATATGCATGCATATATATATGTATGTATATATATGCATATATTTGTATATATGTATGATACATACATATACACATATATTCATATAAATAGTCATATATGCATACACACTTATAAATATAAATATTTATGTATACATACATATATGTGTGTGTGTGTATGCATGTATACATATGTATACATGTGTGTGTGTTTATATATATATATATATATATATATGTATGTATGTATGTATACATATATAAAGTGTATACATGTGTATATTCCCATGCACATGCACGTAGAAAGAGAATTGGTAATGTATAGGAACAAGGTAGTAACATAATTTTCAGGAACTCTGCGTCTGTGAATGTATGCATGCATGTACACTTGCCTGAGAGAAGAAATTAGAGAATGAGAGAGAGAGAGAGAGAGAGAGAGAGAGAGAGAGAGAGAGAGAGAGAGGGAGAGAGAGATGGCATGTGAACAATGAATGAATGAAAACGAAAAAGAGATGTTATAATAAATTTGATAAATACTGAGAGAGAGAGGACAGAAGTGACATGATATATTTGACAAACAGTAAGAGGAAGAGTTAGAGAGGAGGGATGTAATAAATTTGATAAGTTGAGAGAGAGAGAGAAAGAGAGAGAAGTGATGGAGAGAGGGGAGAGCCCTGGAATTATTGGAAAGATAATAAATTTGATAAAATTGGATTTGGGAATGTGAAGGATAAATTAAATTAAATGGAAAGAGATGGTAAGAGAGAAGAGTCTGAGATAGTGTGTGTGTGTGTGTGTGTGTGTGTGTGTGTATGTGTTGTTGTTGTTGTTGTTGGTATGGACTGGCGTGATTTTGAGCCAGAGAAGTTGAGAGAAGATGAGGCAGTTAGAGGGGGTGGGTGGGGGGAATATCCCAACATTAAATGGAAAGAGATTTATGATAAAGGAAAGATAGTGAAAGGGAAAATATAGGAGTTATCTGAGAAAGGAAATTATGGAATTATAGCAGAGAGGTGGACAGATAGACAAATCTGTATTGATTTGTGATTCCTGTGCATGCATGTGTATGTGTGTGTGTGTTGGCGTTTTTATATAGGCCTGTGTGTTGCTATATTTATCTGTGTGTGGGTGTTTATATATATATATATATGTGTGTGCATGCATTGCTATATTTATCTGTGCGTGTTGTTGTATTTTTGTATATACATCTGTGTTTGTGGCTATATTTGTATGTCAGGGGTGTTGGTAGTTTTATATGTGTTTGTATGTTTGTGTGTGTGTGTGTGTTAATGTATATTGATACGCGCTGGTATATGTATGTGTTTGTCTATATATATATGTATGATGGTACATTTATGTATGTACATGTTTGTATAATTTATATGTGCGTGCTGGTAGCTGCATATGTGCGTGTTATGTTTATATATGTTTGAATGATTGTATATAGGTGTGAGTGTGTGAGTGATATATATATATATATATATATATATATGTATATATATATATATATATAGAGAGAGAGAGAGAGAGAGAGAGAACTATGAGATAATGTCTGGTGCAGTGTTTATAGATACATGTGGAATTGTATACATGTGTAAAGTATTCATTTGGATGCATGTCTGCATTCAGTTCTTACTGCAATAATGTTTGATGTAATGTTTGTATATGTACACTTTCACACGTGCATGTGTACATATCTCATCATTGTGCTTTTCTCTGTGTGTGTGTGTGTGTTTCTATTATTGTGCTTATGTGTGTGCCTATGTGTATGTCTTCATTGCCTTCTCTCTGTTTGTGTGCTTGTTACATGTTCACACCCTATCTATGTATGTGTGTGTGTGTGTGTGTGTGTGTGTATTTTCACACTGATATGTGTGTGGAAATGTATATAAAAATAGCTGAAAGCATTTCAAATGTTCACTCATCAGGAAATATGTTTGTTACTGTTCAATTATGCATGTATGCATATTAGTATGTTCCTATTGGTGTATGTGTGTATGCATTGAGCGTCTGTATATGTGTTTGCACTATCTTCCCTCATCCTCATCACCATTTCTTTTTTCCATCACCATAGCAAGCGTCATGATTCCCACCACCACCACCACCATCATCATCTTCATCATCATCATCATCATCATTATCATCATCTGTTTAATGTCTGCTTCTCAATACTGCCTGAAGCTATATATATATATATATATTTGTGTTTCCCCATGTCTGCCACTAGATGTTAGCATTGTATAAAAATAGTTTAAAACTTTGTACAATTCATTGGCAAAACTAAAGATCTTCTTAAGGTTTGCATATTTTCTTGTTTAATATGTATTTTGTGTACCTGTTAGTATATTTTTGTTTGTGTATGTGTACACACATGCACATGTGTTGGCATATATGTATGTCTGTGTGTGTGTGTGTGTGTGTGTGTGTGTGTGTGT
>NC_068985.1:46406232-46415355 GCF_001194135.2 Octopus bimaculoides
TGTGTGTGTGTGTGTGTGTGTGTGTGTGTGTGTGTGTGTGCGCGTATACAGGTGTTCAATATATGTATGACAATCAATCTTTTGACTTTTATATCAACTCTTGTCTTGCTGCAATCTCATTAGCAGCCACTCGGTTGTGGTGCTCTCAGCCACTTCCAGTGTCTGAGTTGTTGACCACAAGAGACTATGCGCAAAGATAAATGACTCTGTAGTGTTCAGGGAGAGCTGTCAAATACTGCTGTCTGAAGGAACTTATTTCTGCTATTGGGCTCTAGTGTATTTGTGTATAACGCATGAGAGATACAAGTGATGTGTGTGTGTGTGTGTGTGTGTGTGTGTGTGTGTGCAGGTATGGCTGTATGGTTAATAAAGCGATATTGCAACTGTGTTTCTTAAGTTTGATCCTGCTTCATGATACCTTGGGCAAGTATCTTCTGCTATACTATAGTTTTCAGTCGACTAATACCTTGAGTGAAATTTTAATTGGCGGAAACCAGGTGTATGTGTGTGTGTGTGTGTGTTTGTGTGTGTATGTGTGTTGGAGAGTCTTTGTATTGAGCAGTTATGATGTTTGTGTATGTTATTCATGCGTAAAATGCTCCTCAGCTCAGCAGTTCAATGAAAACAAGCGCTAGTATCAGGAAGGGCATTTGGCCATAGAATATTGCCTCGAGAAGTCCTGTTCAAGACATGCCAGCATGTATAAAGCAAGCATAAACAATGATGATATATATTATGTGCATACACGTGTCCCCCCCCCAACACACACACACACACAATAACTGACACACTTATAATAATCTAAGCAAAGTGTAACAGGGTGTATGTGTGTGCACTTTACAAAGACACACCTACATGTGACCACCACTAAACGTGCTAGACATAGCAGCCCAACCTCCCCAATGTAGACCTTAACAAAGGACATATTAGGGTCTTGTAACAAGTATACATATAAACTACAGAAGCATAGGCTTCTGTAGGCTTTATGTTACCTCCCTTCATATGCACTCCTTGTGTATACACATATTCTTCATACATGTGTCTTGGTTGAACTCATTATCAATGTACATCAGCTGTTGGTTTGTATGTGTGTATGCTGGTGTTTAGGTCCAAGCTAGCTTTGGTTGTGCATATTTATGATTAGAGGTATTCCAGCCATGACCACCTCACCTTTTACTTCTTTTATGCATAGTGTACCTGTAGTAACACTCTAATATGTATTTTGTTAAGGTGTACTTTGGGGGAGGTTTGGTTGCTATTTCTAGCAGGTTTAGTGGCAACCACATACAGATGTGTGTTGTAAAGTGCATACACATACGCCCTGTTATATGTGCAGCTTTGCTTAGATTACTATCAGTGTATGTCAGTTTGTGTGTGTGTGTGTGTGTGTGTGTGTGTGTGTATACATATATGTAATATGACAATGTGTCTGTCAGTAATATCTTTGATATTGTACCATTTGTCATTGTGTCACAGGCAATATCCAAATGTCTCTGATGGCATTTATAGTATGTGACATTGGCACTGTGTTAGTAATATAACATACCTGAGGATATGAGGATATTATACTGTGTCAGTAATATGTCCCTAACAGGAAAACATAACTGATTTTTCATTTCCTTTTCTGTTCCTTGACTTTAGCAGCAATAAATGGATTATGTGATGTTCATCTCTTTCCCTTGTCGACCTTGGCGGAATTTAAGCATTCCCTAATATTACCACTGCAGTACTTGTCAATGCCTACCATGAGCTGTGGAGCAGAAAAGAATTTCTCAAAGCTTCCCTTTATAAAGAATAAATTTCAGTCTACCATGACTGAAAAGCACTTAAATTCCTTCTGCATATTGTCTCTAGAAAATGATAGCGCAAGGAAGCTCTCATATGACAAAACTGTAAGGGAATACATTGCTATTAAAAAAAAAAATGGGTATTTTTGTAATTTTCATATGTATCTTAAATATAAGATTAAAATTAGATTATATCAACTGTGGTATAATGCTGCCCTTATTTTCAACCCCCATAACTCTAAAAGTATAAGGCATAGCCTGGAAAATATTTGTTCACACCAGTGATTTTGTGAATCACAATCTGGAATGTAGTGCTTAAATATGTAAAGAAGATTGTGGTGATTTGCCATGGAACAACCACATCAACAAAGATATTGGTGATTACCCACACCTTGTTTCTGGTGGAAAGAGGACTCACTGTCAGATTCATCTTTAAGGACTCCACATCACCACTTCACCATTTGGGTTATCAGGGCCTCAAGGCTGGAGTTCCTTGCAAGGGCAAGAAAATTCTTTGACCCTTGTTGGATGTTATCCTACTGTTGCTGGTTGTATAGGGGGAGCCCCCATAACATTTTAAGCTTCAGGGCCCCAATATTGTAGATCCGCCATTGTTGATGGGATAGTCATGAGTGGCTTGCTTTTGATCTTATGTCTTGCTTCATGAGAGAGCTGACCTGGAACTAAACAACAATAGCAACAATGATAACAACTAATGCTGCACAATCTCTGTTCTGAACTAATTGACCGTATTTTTCATCTGCCTCCAACTATCAGCATCAAAGGAGTCTCTATGTGGTTCCTTGACCAACTACAGATAACGACCAAATCTCCCTTAAATAAAGAAAGGACACATTAAGGTATTCCCTACATACTCATAAAAGGACCGGCCGATCGCAGCTGGATTACTTTTGATTACAGGCCTGCTCAGTCATGGTTGACCTATGTCTAAAACCAGCATTTGTTTGAAATCAACAACAATAACCTATACAATGTTGTACTTCTCACTTCATTCTATCATGCCTTGTTACTGCAATAGTCTAACACCAAATTAACCAAACTAGCTCTTTTGCTGTTACAAGGAAGCATTAACATTGGCTGCTTATGTCCTTCTATAATATTGACAAATAAAAGAAAATGCAATTTGATTGTTGTTGCTCTTGTTTCAAACCAGGTCAGCTGCAATTTTATTCAATAGACCCTTGACTGAAGGTGTTCTGTATGTCTATAGTTAGATTGTCCTTTTTTTTTTTTTAATTTAGTAGTGTTAGGGTTATGAAGCATCCAGCTGTAGAAACAATGCCTCAACAGACAGCTGGAGTCTGGACAGCTCCCAGCTAGCCAGCTCCATGTCAAACTGTCCAACCCATGCCAGCATGGAAAGCAGACATTAAGCAATGATGATGATGAAGATGATGATGCATGGTATGTGATTTGAGGGAATTTAGCTGCTATTTTCTAATAGCTCAAAGATAAAAGCTATATATATATATATATATATATATATATACTATCTTTTGTTTCAGTCATTTGACTGTGGCCATGCTGGGGCACTTCCTTGAAAGGTTTTAGTCAAACAAATCAACCTCGGACTTAATTTTTAAGCCTGATACTTACTCTATTGTTCTCTGCTGCTGAACTGCTAAGCTACAGGGATGTAAACACACTAACACCAGTTGTCAAGTGGTGGTGGGCAACAAAGACACATAGATAGATAGATACATAAATATGTACATACATGCACACATACAAACGTATATATATATGTATATGTATATGTATATATATATACACATGCATATGAGAGAGAGAGAAAGAATTACTTTGGGCTTCTCTCAGTTTCTGTCTACCAGCTTCACTCACAAGACTTTGATCAGCCTGAGGCTATAGTAAAAGACACTTGTCCAAGGTGCCACGCAGTGGGGCTGAACCCAGAACCATATGGTTGGGAAAAACACAGGAGAATTGCTGTGAAAACGGCTTCAGAAATTCGGGTAAAAATACTCTCATAGATGGAGAAAAGTGTCCAGCAGCCACTTCAGAGAAATGAAGAGAGAGAGAGAGAGAGAGAGTGTGTCTCTCTTCCATTGCTCGTTTGATAGTTTTATTCTTTTACACATTTTAGTCATTTGACTGCGGCCATTCTGGAGCAGTGCTTTAGAAAGCACCGCCTTTATAAAAACTGTTGTAATGAAATCTTGTCATACCAAGATGTTCAAACAATTACTATCAAAATCATCATCATCTTCATCTTTATCGGTCTCATCGTCTTCATTGCTGATGTATTTCTCATCATCTCTGTCATCGTCATTGTCATCATCTTTATTGTCATTTTCTTCATTGTTGCTGTCTTCATTTTTTGATGTCTTCATCATCATCTTCATCACAGACGTCTTCGTCATCATTGTCTCCATCATCAGCATCTTCTTCAGTGTCTTCGTTGTTGTTGTCTTCATCATTACCATCTTCATCATTGTCTTTGTTGTCTCTATTGTCACCACCATCATCATCATCATCATCATCACCATCATCATCATCACCATATATGTTAAAGCAGTTTTACTCAGCAACATCATGCGCAACAGTCGTAGCACTGCTGCCACCCCATCCCCATCATCACCACCAGCACAAACCTTCACCACCACAAACCATCACCACCACAACTGCCATCATCAGCATTTCGTAAAAGCCAACTGATTGATCATGTTCCAATATAAAAGTCTACTTTATGTTTTACATGGAGTGGGTGGGTGGGTAGAATGGAGTTGGGTGGAACTCCAGAATCATTGAATGGTAAAATGGTTTTCCCACTCAACCAGGTGACAGACCAACCAACCAACCAGCTTTTTGATTCAACTCACAAATCTGGAACTGTTTTGCTCCAGAGTACTGTTGAACTGCTTCTGAGGATTAGAAAACCTTTTAACTTATATATGTATATCCATTGCTAGCAATCAAAACCAACGCTTCACTAAGAATATTCCACAATCTGAGTGTTTAGGGATTTTCTTGAAGTACACAGTTTATTTTATTTCTGTTTATTTTTAATCATTTTACTTATTATTATCATTATTATTATTATTATTATTATTATTATTATTATTATTATTATTATTATTATTATTATTACTACTATTACTATTATTATTATTATTATTATTATTATTGTTGTCGTTGTTGCTACTATCCACCTTATATATCTTTTTGCAAATGTAATTGTGTATGTGTGTGAGTTTTCTGTTAGTGTGTGTTAGTGTATGTTATCAGAGTTAGTATGTGTGTGTGTACATATCAATGCTAGTGTGCTTATTTCTGTATGTTAGTATTTAGCGTTATCATGTGTATCACTGTGTGTGTGTGTGTGTGTGTGTGTGTGTTTTAAACTAAAAGTTGTTGCATTAGACAAATGGATGATTTTGATGACTTTTCATATATTCTTCCCAAATATTATCCTGACACCAATGGTATCCTATACCTTCCTTAACGTGTACCCTACCCACTATTTACCTTTCTCCCTCTACCCCTATTTTTTTTTCTTTTCCTCCTTTTCATCTTCTCTCTCACTTTCTCTCTTTCTGCAAATGTATTCCCCGATTAGTTTGTTCTTCAACTCCATTTATTATAACTTCAGCATCTATCCTCACATATTCTGAATTTTATATATCTTTGTCTTCATTAAATATCTCTACTATATACATACTTTTGTGTGGAGAGTTCATCTGTGGTCACTCAACATAGAAATAGCAGCCAAAAATCCCTTACAAGTCTTAAAACTTGTGAACTTACACTGGCTTATATAACTTTTTTCGTAGGTAATATTTAAGGAAAGAGTGTGATGGTCATGCCTGGAATGCCTCTGCTTCAGATCATAAGTTTGCTCCATCCATGCTGACATAGGACTTAAACAACACTAACTGTATGAATTGGAAAGCGGACGTTAAACGATGATGATGATGATGATGATGATGATGATATATATATATATATATATATATATAATACAAATAATATATGAGTATATGCATATATACGTACATTTATGTACATACCTATATCTACATGTATATATAGATGCATATCTGGATACAGAACGTTGCAAAAAAACGTGGACAAAATGATAAACAGAGTATGGAAAACACACAGGCAACATAGAGAACATTTCCTTCATCAGCTGCCACCATTCTAAAACTAAGTGTTTCGAAGAGTTAGGGCAGGACACATTGTTAGAATGGCTCTTCTCACGGACCACAAATTAAATTTGTACCATGGAGGAATGTAGTGGCAGACAGAAAACAAGATAGGAAAATGAAACAGTGAAAATAAACAAAAAAGGCTATACTGCCGCATGTATATCTGTATACATATCTACAAATATGTTTATATGGGTGTATTAATCGTATGTTTTAGTTTTGTTATATATATATATATATATACATGTTATAGAAGTATGCACACACACACAAAGGCATAAGTGTGTTCGTCTAATAAAAAATTTATTTCCTAACCACATGGTTCCCAGTTCAGTCACACTGAATGGTACCTTGGGCAATATGTCTTCTACTACTAAAGCCTTGAGCTGACCAAAGCGTTGTGAGTGAATCTGGTAGACAGAAACTGAATGAAGCCTGTCGTATTATGTATACATTACACAAACACGTGGCGAGAAACATGCATGTATATGTGTGTGGCTGTGTTTTTGTTAATGCGTTTGAATGTGCATGTGTGTAATTTATGCATCATGAACTTAACAATATTTGCAAAACTCTGAGTAATAATAGAGTAATTCATCTTACTGCTATGATAAGTATTTACTTTCTACTCTGTATTCAGTACTTTTCCTCTTTCCTTTATATCTGTGTGTGTGTGTGCATGCATGTATGTGATACAAGTAAGCTTGTGTGTGTGCATGTGCACTTATACACACCAGTTACACATCCAGTCTCTCTTTATCTTTGCTCTTGCTGTTATCTTTATGAATCACTCTTTCTGATAAAGAATACCAATGTGTATTAGTGTGATTGAATGTGTGTAGACACATGTGCCAGAGTGTTTAGTAATGGCATGGTAGTGGCAGTAGTAGTGGTGGTGGTGGTGGTGGTGGAATGGCACATGGCAGTGAATTTAATACTTTAGATCTGCACTGTGTTGTGAGTTCCCAAGGGATGCATCTTCTCCTATCTCTCCAAAAATATTGCCCCTGTGAGGGATCATTGAAATTGTGTAATGCTGAACCTAGTTAGTGTTTTGTAGGTCAGCTGTAGGTAAGTTTTCTGTAGAAGGTAAATCAAAACTGCTTATACACTGTATAACATCCTTTATCCTAGAGTAGAGTGTATATAAACACATGGTTCTTGTTTAGAGATGTATCTAATTTATTTTTAAACAGTACACAGGCATCCCTCACATTATAGCTACCTTAGGTTATGGGATTTTTATGCTTATGGAAATTGTTATATATGCTACCCGTTTTGGGATATGATCTGTAATTTCACCCTTATGGAAAACTCAAGTAAACTTTATGAATTTAAAAATTAAAAAACTGCACTTTCTTCTTAGCTTAAAGGCCACTTCTTGGCATTTTAACTGAGCTCAAAGTAGTTAAGAATTTAAAAAACAATAATCATAATGTGTAAATGTATGTGTGCCCAGCGTCGCCTTTCTGGCACTTGTGCCCGCGGCATGTGTAAGGACTTTCGAGCGAGATCGTTGCCAGTGCCCCTGGACTGGCTCGTGCGGGTGGCACATAAAATACACCATTTTGAGCGTGGCCGTTGCCAGTACCGCCTGACTGGCCTTTGTGCCGGTGGCACGTAAAAGCACCCACTACACTCTCTAAGTGGTTGGCGTTAGGAAGGGCATCCAGCTGTAGAAACTCTGCCAAATCAGATTGGAGGCTGGTGTTGCCATCCGGTTTCACCAGTCCTCAGTCAAATTGTCCAACCCATGCTAGCATGGAAAGCAGACGTTAAACGATGATGATGTACCAGTGTTTATGTATGTGTCACTATAAGCACTTAAAGTATGAGGTGGAATTTGTGTGTGTGTGTGTGTGTGTGTGTTTGCATATATTTTCTTGGTTCACAATGAGTATCTATTTGTCTGTCTATCTATCTATCTGTCTAAATCAACTGTCACGCACACACCACTGTCATTGATGCCAATACAACAACCATCAACACCAAAACCTCTGCCATCATCAGCCTGTGACTCCTTAATGACTAACAGCAACATCAGCAACAATATGAATAGGATATGCAGCTTCATCTAAAAATAAAAGGAAACAAGATAATGTAATACCCTAGTATTTAAAAGTTAAATGAAATAAATGTCTTTGTGCTTAGGTCAATGAAGGTTGATTTGGGACTAAACAGGAACCACAATACATTTAACAAGAATAATATGACCACCATCACCAACAACAACAACACTGTCAATACCACCCAACAACCAAACCCAATAGAACCGACAAGATCTCCATTATCAACTCACCAGCTTTTGAATAACCAACTGGCAACAACAATAACTATATCTGTTGCCATATACGTCGAATGTCAACATAACTGTGTGTTAGAGAGAGAGGGAGGGAGGGAGAAAGAGAGAGACAAAGAGAGAGAGAGAGAGTAGTGTGTGGAGTTTTTATGGCTTAAGTCAGAGGTGCAAGGGCACCCCCATCTAACTGAATGCCCATGAACCTCATAACCTTTCAACTAACTGTAATCATAGCACACTTCCTAACACCTCGTTCCTTCGCCCTTTCATCTTATTTCCATTCTTAGATTTGTAGGAATAAGATAACAATTTTTTTGTTTTTGCTTTCTCAAAACTGTTCTTTCCTGGTGCTATTTTATTTTTCTACTTTTACTACATATTTGTTGTGGATAATTGTTGATTGCTGCCGCTGTTGGATTTTACCTACAATTCAAGATGTCTGGAAAAAAGCCATCAAATGAATCTGTAGGTCGTAGTGTGAAAGGGAACCATAAAAATATTATTACACTGGATGTTAAACTTGGATGTTTTAAACAGCTTCCTGTGGGGGTAAAAAATCAGCCACTTTGCCACAAAATATTGGTTTTTAACTTTTGGCACAAGGCCAGTGATTTTGTGGGGAGTGGAGCAAGTCGATTACATTAACCCCAGTGTTCAACTGGTACTTATTTTATTGACCCCGAAAGGATGAAAGGCAGAGTTGACCCTGGCAGCATTTGAACTCTGAATGTAAAGTAGGAAAAAATGTCATTAAGCATTTTTCCCGATGTGGTAATGATTCTGCCAGCTCACCACCTGCACATTCCCAAAATATTAAAGCTTGCAATGTCCACAGTAAATATATATA
>NC_068985.1:46415625-46417493 GCF_001194135.2 Octopus bimaculoides
TACATATATATATATATATATATATATATGTATGTATATATATGTATATAAACATACCAATGGTTTACCCCCAGACAAAGAATATTCACCCATCAATGTGTTGTTGAGCTCTCGTTCTTACTGTTCGAAATTAGTGTATATATAGATGTGTGTGTGTGTGTGTAATTTTAATTTTAATGTCCATCTTTCTCTGCTCACATGGGTCAGATGGAAGTTTGTTGAGCCAGATTTTCTACTACTGGATGCCTTTCCTGTTGCCAATCTTTGCTTGTTTCCAAGTAAGGATAAAAAGAAAAAATGGGGAAGGTGTCTATTAAAACAAGATTGGAAAAAAGAAAGAAAGAAAATATGAGAAGTATTCTTCACAGTAAGGTGGTTTCCAAGGATGACATGTACTCTAGAAGCTGGATTTCCCATTTGGCTAGTATGTATTTGTTCATGTTAGGCCATCTTGTAAAGATTACATTTTTTGAGTTGAGACAAGTATTAGGATCTTTAAAGTTTTGCAGAAATTGTTTTCTCTCAGACAGTATCTGCACCTCTTGACTTTGTTTATATGGGTGATTCATTTGTGGAGTTTGTTCTCCATTTGATGTCATACTTGATCTTGTCTTTCTGAGCTCATATATGACCTGTAAATGTCATAGTTGTCCACTTGGCTAGACGTTTGATAGATAATAGATGGTTGGAAAAGTCTCTGCTTAAATCATATCTCTAATATACTAATGTAATGTTTTTCCCCCACTGTTTTGATTTCATGTGGTTGTGGCGAATCTGCTTCATTTATGACTAACTTGAGGCTGCATTCACTTTCCTTTTTATATGAAGATCCTTGGTCTATCATTGACTTGATTTTGGATGTTATAATCCATTATCTTGTATCTTTTCTTTTATCTTTGGCTTGTTTTAGTCATTAGACTGTGGCCTTGAAGAATTTTAGTTGAAAGAATCAACTCCAGTACTTTTTTTTCTAAGCCTTGTTTGTACTTATTATATTGGTCCCTTTTGCCAAACTGCTAAGTTATAGGGATGTAAACACACCAACACTGGTTGTCAAGGGTGGTGGGAGACTGACACAAACACTAAGACACACAGATAAATTTATATTTGATGGGCTTCTTTCAGTTTCCTTCTACCAAATACACTCACAAGGCTTTAATCAGCCCAAGGCTAAAGTAAAAGACACTTGCCCAATATGCCATGTAGTGAGATTGAACCGAGGGCCATGCAGTTGAGAAGCAAACATGTTACTACACAGCCATACCTGCATCTTATGAATTGAATACTTTACCTAATTTAGTTTTGAATAGACCTCTTTGATGTAAAATATACTTTTGGTTTTTCCACTACACAGCAAAAATAAAGAGAAAGCAAATGAAAGGAATCACCAGTAATCTACTAAGTTTGGATATATATTTTAACCATACTTATTATATCTCCTCCGTCTCTCTCTCTCCCTCTTTCTCTAGAAATAGCAAGGAAGGAAATAAGCTTTATTTAGGCAAAAAAACCCATTATTTTTATTATTTTTCCATTGTTTGGTATATTTTTTCCTCCAGTGTCTGGAAACAGCTTTGGAATTTTCTCAAACAGTGTATCATAGATTTTTTTCCCCTCTTTGGTTTTGCTGTGATTTGCTATAAAAATTAAGTTTCCACATTGTTTACTTTCCTCACTCATTCATTCCTTCTCTTATTTTATTTTCTGTTCATTTATTTATTTATTTATTTTTGTATTATTTTATTATTCATTTCTTCATTGTCGAATTCATTCTTCAAATTGTTATTTTTTATATTTTCCATCTGTTCTTTCCATCACCATTTTCTTCTCTTTTTTTTTTTTGAGTTTGTGTTTCCCTATTTTATTCC
>NC_068985.1:46417503-46420140 GCF_001194135.2 Octopus bimaculoides
TATATTGTTAACTCCTTTTTTTTTTTCTTTTTTTTTTTTTTCTCAAAACTAAAATTGCTGAATATTATTTTTTGACATTCTCCCTCCACCAGCTCCTCCACACCCTCATCTTACTCTTGCTTGAGGTTTTCTTTCTTGTCCCAAATTCCTTCTCTGGAAAGAATGAGTGAGAAAGTAGTTGATTCTTCTTTTCCATTCAGTTTTGTGTTTTTTTTTTCTATTAATTTGAGGCTGTTGCAAACTTTCCAATTTTTAAAAAAATGTTTGCTTGTATTATCATTCAGTGTTTAATATACATACATTTGTGTGTGTGTCTATACTTACACATGCATTCATATATATATATATATATATATATATATATATATATATACACACACAGTGCAAGTGTATTTATTTGCTGTAAATATATACATATACTAGAATAAATTTGTGTATACACCTTACATGTAAGCGTACTATAGCTATACAAGATATCTATGTGTGATGGTATGGGTGTGAAAGAGAAGGAGAGAGAAAGCCTATCAAATCCTATATTCCACAGCAATAGATCATATGTATGTATCTGAACAGACACATGTTGACACAATAAAATGAAAACAAAGATTTGTTTGTGTAATTGTTGTTGCTTCTACTTATGTATTCTTGGTTGTAATGTTTGCTTGTTGTTACTGTAGACATTGTTATCATCATCATCGTTGTTTATTTCTCTTTTGTGGCTTTGTACTCATTTGCATATATAACAACAAGTATTCTGAGAGGGAGGAAAAAGTCCCCCCCCCACTTATTTCTACCTTCTCCATTCAACGTACACACATGTATACGCACTCATGTACACATACACAGGCACAAACACTCAAATGCATGTTTGCATGCACACATGTACAAGTGTATGAGTATACAACCACATGCACAGAACTAAAACTGTCTCTTGAAATTATTGTTGAATTGTGCCACAAAACTGATATTTTCACTCTTTGGAAATATCGGTCTTAGCTACTTCACATATGTTATCACACACACATTCATGTACACAACCACACATGCTTTCTTTTACATTGCCACGTATACATTCATATACACATCTACTTCTGCATTCATATACACTGTCACACATAAATTCATACACACTAACATGAAAAGACATTCAAGTGAGATCGTTGACAGTTCGAGCGTGGCCATTGCCAGTACCTCCTGACTTGCCTTCGTGCCGGTGGCACGTAGAAGCATCCACTACACTCTCTGAGTGGTTGGCGTTAGGAAGGGCATCCAGCTGTAGAAACTCTGCCAAATCAGATTGGAGCTTGGTGTAGCCATATGGTTCACCAGTCCTCAGTCAAATCATCCAACCAATGCTAGCATGGAAAGCGGATGTTAAACGATGATGCTGCTGCTGCTGCTGATGATGATGATGATGATGATATGCATTCATGTACACTACCACACATATTCATAATCCTCAGGCAGAATCTGTGTATGTATATGCTTGCATGTTTGTGACAAAACTGCTTTTTTGAAATACTACTGTAGTCCAAATTTCCAGATACACAATTTCACCCACAAAGCTTGGGTTCACCAGGGGCTGTAATAAAAGATGCTTTCCCAATATTGCACACAGTGGAATTAAACCTGTGACCTTATGCTTACCTAACACACTTTTTAACTACTCAGCCAATTGTTATTACACATTAACTGCACCGATGTTCAATGATACATTAAGGATAGACACTGAAAAACTCATTGATAGGTGAGAACAGGTGATAGAAGCATGAGAATATGGTTTCACAACAGTTGTTGTTGTTGATGATGATGATGATGATAATGGTGGTGATGGTGATGATAATGATGATGTTTTTCACAGTTGGCAATATCTACAAAGGAAATTCAAAGTGAAATTCAAAACTTCATTATTATTAGATCCCCAGTGAATTGCTGTGATGTTTCCATTTATTTAGACGACTGTTTCATCTTATTTCATATCAATTCACTTTCTCTCATTATCTCACCCTCTTTCTCTCTTTCTTTCTCTCTCTCCATCACACACACACATACAATTTCTCTCTTGCATTAGACATTGGTTAGGTTTAAAATATAATAAGGAATCTGAATTCTTGATCTCTAGTCTGAATATTGACCTTAGGCAAGTAACAGTTTACTCTTAAATCTCTTAGTGAGGATTAACCCCCGAGATCCAGGTCAGTCTGATTAATAATTCCCATGAAATTTCTGTAGTAGTAGTAGTAGTAGTGGTAGTAGTAGTGGTAGTGGTAGTAGTAGTAGGACAGTGGATGAGAGAAATGTTAAAACATCCAACAAAATGCCTTGTATTTAGCTGTAGCCCTTTCAGATCCCACACGAGTTAACTTTGCCTTCCATCTCTCCAGGGTTGATAAAATAAAGTACCATTGAAGTACTGGGGTTGATATAAAGTTGAAGGAGTGGCTGCATGGTAAGTTGCTTGCTTACCATGATTTCACATGATTTCAGGTTCAGTCTCACTGCATGGCGCCTTAGGCAAGTGTCTTCTAGTATAGCCTTGGGCCGACCAAAGCCTTGTGAGTGGATTTGGTAGATGGAAACTGAAAGAAGCCCATTGTGTATATATATATATATATATATATATATATATATATATAT
>NC_068985.1:46420274-46421100 GCF_001194135.2 Octopus bimaculoides
AGCAGTTTGGCAAAAGAGACTCATAGAATAAGTACCAGGCTTGCAAAGAATAAGTCCTGGGGGTCGATTTGCTTGACTAAAGGCAGTGCTCTAGTGTGGCCACAGTCAAATGACTGAAACAAGTAAAAGAAAAAAAGAATATATATATATATATATATATATATATATTTCGTTTGACTTTCCCCAGACACAACAGTATATATATATATATGTATATATATATATATATATATATAAAAGTGTGTTTGGAGGGATATATTATCCGGGTGGATACCGTATTAGCTCTCAATTGATGGTTAACTACAATGATCAGTATCCAACGTTTGTGTCTACAATTAGTTATTAGTCACTCTGTGAATTCTTATGGGTAATTCCATGTACTCTATGCTAGACAGTAAAAATTGTCTGGAGTATATATTAATATTAATAATAATAATAAAGAATGTGGAGGCTTGTACGTCCACAGAATTTATTTTATAGCTAGATACAGCGTACTATAATGACCTACACGTTTCTATTGCAGCAACTACTCACTGTTGCAAATGCAACCTTGCAATATTGTCGGTGCAGCTTCATGAATATATATATATATATATATAACAATTAGAAAATGGAGGATAATATGCTGAACCCAACTACTTGCAGACGGTGTATCCCGTTGAATTCATTTATTTAATTCATAGCAAAAGTGACAAAGAAAGGAAGAAAAGAAAAAGAAAGAAAGAACCAAAGCACGGGTGTCCATGGCAGACTATGTTATTTTGCCAACATGGTTTACATATAGAGGTACAAAGTACATAAGGAATTAGAGGATGAACAGAAGTTT
>NC_068985.1:46422760-46424072 GCF_001194135.2 Octopus bimaculoides
AATATTTAAATTTCGAAAGATATATATCCAATATGACGTGGTAATATAATAAATTTAAAAATTTAAGATATACAAAATATAAATAATAGAGCACTTAATATAAGTTCAGTTACATATTCTTTTAGAATATTCCTTATAAAAGTTATATATATATATATATATATATATATATATGTATATTTATTAGTGAGAGAGACAGTGTTAATACCAAGAGGTACTTAAGTGTGGATGTTCTGTTCAAACAAACTACACTGCAGTAGATACCATGAGAGAAACTCTCATATTGGCACTCATGCATTTTGCACCAAAAGTCAATATGAGAGTTTATCTTTTGGTATCTACTACAGTCTAGTTTGTTCTAGCAGAATGTCCACATTCAAGATAACAATTTACTAATTTCATGTTTCCTAAAAATTGCTGGCCTTGTGCCTACACTGCAATTTTTATTGTATTTATTGTTCCTGTAACCATTTAGCATTCAAACCAGCCATATCTGGCCCAAATATTCTGTATGTTTATGTTCAAACCAGCTAAATCTGGCCTCTCTCACATACTGTGCAATGTCATTCTAAGAGTAAGCAGTCTCCTCACTGAGATATTGAACCTATGAGATAATGCAAGATTAATTCCAAACAATGAGAATAAACAAGCATGACATTTGACAGAGTTATATGAATGCCGAAGGGTTAAAGTGGATATCATGGCTTCACCACTGATTGTAGTTCCACTATTGTGTTTATTATTTACCAAATTGAGTTCAGTACTACTGAATTATTCCTCGTTGGCAATCATGGCAGCATCTTTATAAACATCTAAGGTATATTGTTGTTTAGCTCAAGGTCAGCTCTGATCTAGCAAATTTATAATCGAAGGTCAACTAAGGACATTCACTGAGTGTATGGCTCATTCAATGATTAAATGAAGGTCATTCAATGAATGACTGCAGCTTAGCCAATGAACGAAACTTTTTTGTCAGCGAGATGCAAGTATTCAGTCACTCATTGATAAACCTATCTGATATCTGCTATTCTGAAATTAAAAACTGTGCTCATCACTACATCTGTTACTACTGATTTCTTTAAGGTTTGCATAGAATCCCTTGATATACACCTTTCTCCAGAATCTACACTGTAACTCTGGTTTGTAGGTCATGTATATGCTATCACCTACCAAAGATTAGTACACAGCAGAGTGGAAGAAAATTAAGTCTATTAGTTACAAGCATAGATTCCTGTTCAAACTACCTACATATCTAAATGTGTGTACATGCATATATATATATATATATATATATATATATATATATATATAT
>NC_068985.1:46424194-46424690 GCF_001194135.2 Octopus bimaculoides
TTTTTTTTTTTTTTTTTTAGGTTTTTGCTTCTTTAACTTGCTTTCCATATTTTGTCTAGCAAGCTCCCTTGGAATACTTATTTTGGCAATGAGGTTGAAGCCTTATTGTACTTGCACTTCCTCATGAATAGATGAGGGGTGGAGGAATGAAAGAGATGTTGATGATAAGAACGATGATGAAATTGAGGGTGATAGTGAATGCGCGTACACGCACGTGCGTGTGTGTGTGTATATAGTATAGAAACTCATGCATAGATAAGGAGATGATTCAGTTTATGAGGGAGTAGAGTGGAGAAATCTTGAAGCACAACTATAATAATGATATCCACAGTAACATTTCCAGTAACATGAACAGCAACAGTTTCTCTATGTAAAAAGATATGAAAGAGAGGAGCGTGAATATACATGTAACAGAATGAGTGACTGATATATATATGTCTATATATATATATATATATATATATATATATATATATATATATATATATATATATAT
>NC_068985.1:46424870-46427370 GCF_001194135.2 Octopus bimaculoides
CCAGTGAAAACAGACATCTCACTACACATAACTTTACTTCACTTTCCTTTACTTTGCTTTTGATTTTTCTTATTTTTTCTTTTTTTTTTTTTCACATCAACTCACCTCCTTGTACATACCTCCTTCATCTCACCTACCCTCTTCAACTTACCTTCCCTTCTCTTGTGTTACCTGCTGCACCTTACCTCAGTTCACTTTTACCTTTACCTCATCTCATTTCCATCCCTTCTTATCTCACCTTTCTTACTTAACCTCTCTCCTCTCCCATTCCACATTTACTTCCCCCCCCCCATCCATTCCTCTGTCTTGCTTCACCTCATATAGATTCTTTTCCCTTAACTTATCAAGCTCCTTGACTTTAACAGGACTTTATTTGATAGCAGATAAGATTGGTGCCACTGTTGTTGGTGTTGTTGTTGTTGTTACTGCTGCTGCTGTTGACCTTTCTGTAGTGTTATTACAGCTGTGCCTGCAGGAAGATTAATTGACATATAAGAGCTCTGTGTTGTCTTGCTCACTACCACCACCACCACCACTACTAACAATATTACTACTTTACTATGCTGTACTACACCACTATATATCAGCAATACATACAAAAACATCATCATCATCGTCATGTATGTATGTGTGTATATCCTCATTTTTTATGTCCACATCTTCCAAACTGGCAATTGGTTGGACAAGAATTTTCGAGACAGTGCTCTAATGCTGGATGCTCTTTCTGTCTGCCAATCACAAGGTTTGGTCAGCCTGGATCTATAATAGAAGACACTTGCCTAAGGTGCCAAGCAATGGGAATATATGAGAATGATAGGACACTTACATATATTTTCTCTTGCTTTATAAATATGTGTGTGTGTGTGTATGTTTGTTCATACATTTCCATGTACATCAGTGTGTATTTATATATTTTACACGGGTAGGTTGTAGAGTTATGGAAGCTTCATCAAACTTCCCAAACTACTCATTATTTTATAGAGACATCAGATATGTCCAGGTTTTCCAGATTCTATATTTTACAATTATCATATGTCAAGAAATTATTTATATTATAATTTAGTACCTGATGTTGGTTATGTACAAAGGTTTTGTTCTGGTTTCCAGATATTTGGACATAGTAATCTTCAGTGGACTTTCACTACACTCATTCTCTCTTTCTCTCCTCCTCTATCACTCTTTCCCTTCCTCTCTCTCATTCTCTGAATGTATGCATGTATACCCACACACAGTTGTAAATGTTATTAGCTCCATTATCACTCCTGAGCTAGCTGACATATGATCAAAAACATTCCGTCCTTGACCATCATGTCTATTTTTTGCATATTACCAAATGCACCTTTCTATTTTTTAAGTTGACAGAGTATTATTTGGAGTTTGGGCTGCTGTTTTTAGCAGGTTGAGTGACTGAATATAGAGAGGCTATCATGAACTGATAGACACACGCACGCATGCACATGTGAATGTAAGGAATTGGATAGAGTGATAACAAGTTACCAACAGCCATGTCTCTGACGGAGATTTGAACTATGAACTAACAATTATGATTCCTAGCTCTTGCGAAAGTGATTAGAGTGGCTTCTACTAAGCTTCCCTAGTGCATTCCTTCACAGAGTGAAGAAAGCCTCAGGTTGTGACTCAGTCAACCATTAAAGTCTAATTGGATAATTTCATTCCATACACATATTCAAAAGCTGGTGGTAACTAACATGAACAAACAAAATGAAAATTAACGGTCAGATTATTCCTATACTCAGCATTTTGTATTTCCTCATTCATAATCTTGTGGATTAAGTAATTCCATCATTTGACCTAGTTTCGAACCTTTTACTGTTGCATGTTACTGATATTTCTATTTTTTAATGAATCTAGACTAATAGCATTCCAACAAGCCCTTCAGGAAGAGGTACCGCAATATTTCCTGGGGTTCAACTACTGAAATATATTCATAATGTAAAAATAAGGCTGATTTTAAGAATTGCTATTTATTCTCCTATTCTTAAAGCTGTAGATCTGAAATGTCTAACAGAGCCTCGTTTCTGTGACTCACTTATATATTGGATGTAGTTGTAAAGAATTAACTTTCAACTTGTGGAGACTGAAATTGGGTTTCCAACTAAGTTCACCAGGAACCTACCATCCGTGTTACACTTGTTTGCTGCATTGCATCAATATGGTCGTGTTAGTGTCGATCTGTGGATGCATCAGACCAGATTAGTGATTCTTCCTTGAGTTAAGTGATTGCAGGAGTGTGACCAGCTTCACACCTTCATCTCTCTAGATTCATTGGCTGTGAAATGAATGAACTCAATCCTTAGCAGTTGGTTGGTCAATAAGTTACGTCTGTGCGTGATCCCTGGTCTACATGCGATCGAGGACTACTTTTCTGACATCGATGCGCTTCTTGCTATTCTCCCTACCAGCTTCCCTAGTTACAATACGGGTGAATCACTTGAGTTAGTTGTACTTTTGATGGAGATTGATGGCTACAAAAATATAA
>NC_068985.1:46429870-46432151 GCF_001194135.2 Octopus bimaculoides
TTTAGAAATTAATTTGCAGTTGTGTGATTCCAGATTTGATGTCAGTGTACAATGTCTGAGGCAAGTGTCTTCTGCTATATCCTTGTGCTGTTGTTGCGAGTGAAAATGGCTAGACAGAAATGATGTAGAAATCCATTGGACTCTGCCTAGTCTTGGGTGGTATAAGCATAATCCAATGTTCAGTTTAACCAATGATACCACTTTGGATGCCTTACGTGGAGTCTATTCTTTTGCAAAAATTCAGACCAAATCTCCTTTGTGATGATAACATGATGTATTTGTGTGTTATTTCTGACTGGAGCAACTCAAGAATAATGTTCTTTTTTCTATTTATTGTCATGGGTGCTATTCTTACACCTGTAACCTATCAAACAATAAAATAAAATCAGATGGAAGAACAGCTCTCTGTTACTTTAATTCTTGTTGGTTTTCATTTCTTTAGTTCTTTTTAAAAATGTCAGAACATTATAAATTCTCAGTAAATGAAATCTTGCAATTAGATTTTTGATATGCATGTTTACAATGGTCTATTTACTCTCATGGTGGCCTTAGAAAAAAACATAAATGTCTTAGCAGCTTCTCTCTCTAATAACTTGAGGGTTTCATGTTAACTGAAGAATCTTACTGTCATAATCAATAATCAATCAGAATACAAAAACCTGTGTTACTACAATCTCCACCAGCTGTTACCAGTATCAAATCGGAAACATTAATTAATATATACATGTTATATTTTCTAATATCTTATTTCTAATAACTTCTAGAAGCATGTTATTTGCAGCAAGACATACACCCACACATAACATTGCAGTGTATGAAACTCTGCATGGTTGCTCAACTTGCTTGAAATAACTGGTTGGAAAGTGAATTTCTGTAACACACAGCTCTTCTTGTGTCTACGATAGAAATCATTTATTAATGTTAATGAGAGTAATGAGTATCAGAAATGGGTATCAGTAATCAGTATCAAAAACATCTGGTGGAATTATAGGATTTAGTTTTGTCTTGCTACATTCTGAACTCAAATCCCACCAAGTTTGACCCTTTTCTATCCAAGAACCAAAAAAAAAAGAAAATGTACCAGTCTCAAAGTTGGATTCATTTGGTTAATTATATACTCTTCTTCCATTGGAAATATTGTCTGTTTGTTCTACATCAGAATTCAGTTGCAATATATTTGCTTGGTTATAAGGCAGTGAGCTGGCAGAATCGTTACTGCACTGGGCAAAATGCTGAGTGGCATTTCGTCCACCTTTATGTTCTAAGTTCAAATTCCACAAAACTTAGTGGCTTTGTGCTAAAATTTGAAAGTAATATATTTGCTTGGTTATTGTCTCTATTATTATACTATTGTTAATACTATACATACCATAACTGTACTATCATTACTAGTATACCATAACTACTCTAGCATACTATAACAACTGTTTGTAATATATTTACATTATTAAATTCTACCAGTATAACTGACTGGGATTGGGAAAATTTGTTTTTTAACTGAACCACTGAGTCAGCTTTGCAATTTCTTGATTATTGCTATAGCAAATTAATATAACTGGTATTGTGTGTTTGTGTATATACATATTTATATATATATACAAACATGTGCGTGTGTGCATATTAGTGTGTATGTGTATGCATCTGTTGATTTTCTTTTTATAAAACCTTCCTGCAGTCACACATCAATATTGTGTTGGCACTTATATTTTCATATGCATTTTACTGTTGACATTGCTGTTATATTTATTGTTACTGTTTTATTATTAATGAGTAGCTCATTTGACTGTTTCTTCTGTTTTTTTTTACAGGAAGTAATCCTTCATCGAGATAATAATGAAAAGTTGGGCCTAACTCTTTGTTATGGATCCTTGGACGATGACATGACTGATATATTTATTGGTGAGGTAAGCTGGCCCCTTAACATACTTATATCTTATACCTTCTACTTTAGATGCAGTATTCTTTTATTCACCTCTTGTATTATCATCATCATCATCATCATCATCGTTTAACGTCTGCTTTCCATGCTAGCATGGGTTGGACGATTTGACTGAGGACTGGTGAACCAGATGGCTACACCAGGCTCCAATCTGATTTGGCAGAGTTTCTACAGATGGATGCCCTTCCTAACGCCGACCACTCCGAGAGTGTAGTGGGTGCTTTTACGTGCCACCGGCACGAAGGCCAGTCTGGCGGTACTGGCAACGGCCATGCTCAAAATGGTGTCTTTTATGTGCCACCTGCACGGGAGCCAGTCCAGCGGCACTGGCAATGATCTCGC
>NC_068985.1:46432290-46436665 GCF_001194135.2 Octopus bimaculoides
ATCCTGCCGAGGTCAACCCTGCTTTTCATCCTTTTAGGGTCAATAAAATAAAATAGCAGTCAAGTACTGCAGTTAATGGTATCAACTAACCACCTTTCCGTAAAATTGCTGGCCTTGTGCTAAATTTTGAAATCATTATTGTTATTATTATTATTATTATTATTATTACCATTATTATTATTATTATCATTATTATCATTATTATTATTATTATTATTATTATTATTATTAAGGTAGTGAGCTGGCAGAATCATTAGCTTGCTGGATGAAATGCTTAGCGGTATTTAGCCTATTGTTACATTCCGAGTTCAAATTCCACCAAGGTTGACTTTACTTTTCATCCTTTCGGGGTCGTTGAAATAAATACCAGTTGAGTACTGGGGGTTGATGTAATCAACTTATCCCCTCTCTCAGAATTTCAGGCTTTGTGCCATTAGTAGAAAGGATTATTATTATTGTTGTTAAGGCAGTGGGCTGGCAGAATTGTTAACACACTGGGTGAAATGCTTAGCTACATTCTGAGTATTTTCCTTTTCAGGATTGATAAAGTAAGGTACTAATTTAGTACTGATGTCAGTGGTATCAGCTACTCTCCTCTCCTCAAAATTGCTGGTTTTGTACCTAAGTTGAAGCAATTGTTATTATATTTCTTTTTTCATGTTTGTCAGTGTGTATAAGTGAGCATCTGCATGCATCAGTTCTGTCTATCCTTGTAAAAATGAGAAATAAAACCTTAAAGTTGTTAGGTCATTCTTGGAGAAAGGAGTAAAAAAGCAATGTTTTGTTGTGTTATAAATCAATATAAATCACCAAAATGACAGATGTGAATGTGTATGCAGTTATTTTGGTCAACCGATCTTCCTGCTTTCTTCCGGTCTCTTGGTTTCTTGCTGATTCTGCTGCTATTGAGTCAGTGTTTTGTTAGTTGTTACTCTCACTTTAAATATCATCATCACCAGAAGTTTGGGTTACCAAATTGATACCATTTATGGAAGGAATGGATTACATGACTGCAACCTCTGAATTCATGGAATGACCTTTAGTGTCAGCTTACTCCTGCTTCTGGTGAATGGAATAAGCTCAACATGGTACATGCCAAAACTGTGCCTGACAAAAGAATGGATATAACGCGCACTTGCGCGTTCACACATAGCACAGAAACACACACACATACACACGTGTGTGTGTGTGTGTGTGTGTGTGTGTGTGTATGCGCTCTCAGACATTCACACACATGTACATACATTCAGACCAGTGGCATATGGTGGTTGTTGCATTGGGTGTGCCGCCATACTCAATGCCACCAAATTTCAAACAGGGGTATAACAAAAGTTTTCCATTAAGATTTGTGATTCAATTAATGAGTAAGGTTAATTGTTTATAATGAATTTGCCATTTTCGATGGGTGCGCAGCGCACAACTAGCACACCTGGAACATACACTCCTGATTCAGACTTACTCAATGTAATCACATGAGATACTGGTGGGATATGTTTTATAGAAAGAAAACCTTTAAAATGATATTTTAGTAGGAGCCCTAATAAACCTAGTATATATTTTTAATTGCTGTTAAGGACCTTATCAATGAATGTTTATAAAATTTAGGTAGAATTGCAGCAAAGAAATTAACAGAGCTGTTGTTTAATGCTATTTTAAATTGCTGCATGATTTATCATTGAGATAATTTTCCAGATACATGAAACAATTATATCATTAGAATATGAAATATGAGTAAATATTCACACAGCAAGTCCTCTCTGTGGTTATACATAGATCTTAATTAGTATGAAGACATGTATTGTTACAGTATTATTCAATTATTATTCTTTCCTGGTTTTAGTCATTGGCTCTGTTGCCATGCTGAGGTAATACCTTCAAGTGTAACCATATCAGCTCAGTGCTTATTTCAGTCAGGTACTTATTCTATTGATCTCTGTTTTTCAAAAGGCTAAGTTACAGTTTATTTCATAAAGGAACACAACACCTGTCTACACTTGTAAACTTATTAAACAATGGGGTAAAAAATTAGGTATTAATTAATATCAATTTAATACCAGGCACCTAGCACATTAAAATCATCAGGGAGATTCTTCTTCTAAGCACTTTACCAGTCCACCTAGTGGCCTCCTGTATATATACTCGTATATGTTTTTATATAAACACTTGTAAACTTAAATAGGTATACACACACACACATAACTCATGCACATACATACAGACACGCGCACGCGCACACACACACACACACTCTCGCTTGCATGCACTCACTCACACATACACACACACACATACTTACACACATACACAGGTACACATACAGTAATCTTCCTTTTAGTTTCTGTCTCTCAAATTTCACTTGCAAGGCGTTGGTCAATCCTAGGCTATAATAAAAGATACTTTTCCAAGGTGTTTTGTAGCAAGATCAAACCTAGAACTGCATGAATATCAAGCTTTGGATTGAAAAATTGCTTCAGTGTATGGTTACATTGTTGAATAGCTTATAATTATACCATCTTAATACAGATACCATTTTCATACAGAATCATTTCTTTTGACTAGAATAAGCTTAGTTAAAGTCAATATTGGCATCATTTAGTCTAGGTCCCAAAGCTTCAATTTCAAAAGAGTTTTTACATGTTCCCTGACTCTCAGATGATGTTTCAGTAACTTTGCTGTGCCTGACCTAATTTTATTCTTCTTCTCCTGATCATGGTGTTGAGGGGTCACTGATTTGTCGAGTTTTTGTCAATATTATTGGCTGCAATAGTCATTGTTACAAAGTGGACATTGATATAAAGGGAAGATAATTCAGTTGGATAGGAATATAGCAGAGTATTTCTGTTTGAATGTACTGGTTCATGCACCAAGTTGATATACTACTTAGTATTATGTCTGTTTTCCATGCTCCCATGTGATGAACAGATACTTACGAAGTCAATTCTTTTTGGTAGCCACTGCTGTTATAGATTTGTGCTCATAGCTTTCACTTTTGGATGCTTTTCCTATCGATGCTTCTTCTACCAACACTAGAGTGCATATAATGTTCTTCATGTATTAAGAAGACTAAAAGGTCCTCTTGACCTTATTGCTTTCTCTGCTCATTTGTTTTCAAATTCCAAATTGCTGCAAATGGTCAACCTGAGACTATTGTAAAAGACATTCATCCTTGGTACTATTCAGTGAGATTGTATCCTGAATCATGGTGGAGCTAACTTCTTAAACACACAGCCATACTTTTATGCATTACTAAGTTGTTTCCATTTCAAATCTCAATTGACAACAGAAGAAAATATGGCATTTTCGTAAATTTCAGAGATTAACTGAGTAATTTTTCTCAGATGTTTTTAATGAGCACTTTGAGAGGGCTCTTCAGGTTATGCATGAAGATGTTTAAACATTTTCATACTAACTTGCTTAAAGACCTATCTCTGTCTCATAATAAAAAAAAACTGGCCCTATTCTAGTGTATGTTTAAATTACATTCTTGTAATGGGAAGTTACCATGTGACAATGAGTTGATTTTACATATATATATATCTATATATATATATATATATTTCTTTTTTCTTGAATAAATGCATAGAAAACAAAATTGATTAGGTGAAAGAATAGACATTGAACATTCTTTCAAAGGAATTGTGTGGCAAGTAAAGACCTCAGCATCATAGTTTGCATGTATAGTCAAGCTTCAGTGACTTAGAAGATATTTCCTTATGAAATTCAAACTAAATTGAATATGTGTCAAAATGGAGGTAACACAGGATATTGAAGCTTGTAGAATTTGTGACAGATGATGAGAAACAAGTTTATCTCTAGGATGTACAATGTTTAATTTATAAGCAGTTTGAATATAAGTTGAGGGGGAAAAAGAGGTATCAAAGCAATTGCTGATACAGTTTTATTTTATTTTATTTATTTATGGCTGTTGTCATTGGACTGTGATCATGCTGGGACACCATTAAAAAGGGATTTTGTTTGATGAAAATCAACCTCAGTAATTATTTTTTTAAAGTCTGGTATCTATTCTATTGGTTTGTTTTGCCAAACTGCTAAGTTACAAGTAATGTAAACAAACACTGATTGTCAAGCACAGTCACATAAAAATCTAGAGAAAGATAGACAGATGCAGATGTGTACACTCATTAACTCTCTCTCTCTCTCTCTCACACACACACACACATTATGGGCTCCTACTCAGTTACTGTCTACTCAATCCACTCAAAAAAAAGTTGTCAACCTGGAGATTATAATCAAGTAGAGTTGTCTCACAGTTGGCAGTAGGTGGATGAAACAGAAACCACATGGTTTTGAAGTGGACTTCTTAAACATACAGCCATGCCTGTATATATATATATATATATATATATATATATAT
>NC_068985.1:46436675-46450543 GCF_001194135.2 Octopus bimaculoides
ATATATATATATATATATATATATATATATATATATTGTAAACAGAGTTAGTGATTATAATAACCAACTAAGGGATAAAATATCCATATATACTATCGGTATTCATTACCCGTATTGTCCCCCGGGCATTGGTGAGAAGGCACACCATACACACAGAGTGCAAGTAAGAACAGGGTAAACAAGAGTTTATCAGGAACCAATATGCAAATGCAAACTTGGACAATTTTTTTTGGTGAACTGGAGGACACCACCTTCTCCAGATTGAGCAGCTGTCTCACAGACTTTAAACTCCTCTCCATTCAATTATTCTACAACTCGCCTAATTATGGTTTTACAGTCAAAAGGGACATGGCTCTAATATTCTTTCTTTTCTTTTTCTTTTTTCATTCCACTCTTTTTCCGCTCTACCTTCTTGTTTTTTTCTCATGATTTCTCTTGGCCATGTTCTCAGGGCTTGAGAAAACCTTGCTTAGACCTGCATCTTTAAGCAAGAAACTAATAATAGTTTGTATCTTTATACTGTGTACATTAAACAACGTGTGTGTGTGTGTGTGAAGGTTAAATATATTTGTAAAGCAAATGAATACTGAGTAAAAAGTGTCATAAGTTCACAGAAAGAACAAAATTTATAGTAAAGGCAAACCAAATAAGTCTCCGTAAAAAGGTACTTTTTAGGTAAAATTTGAAAAATGCTAGAGGTCTTGTGGTTGAAATGACAGGATCAAGACATATATAGAGATATTGTATTGCACACCCATCAAATTCATTTCAATGTGATAGATAAATCATGTTGGACGAAGTGATAATGGTGCTGGTAGTGGCAGTAGCAGCAGCTTTTTCTTAATAACTCTATGTATACACATTTACATTTAACAAGAGAGAGAAGACTGAAAATGTATCATTGCTGTCAAACAGATTTTTATATCATATCCCTTATCCACACTTCTATCTTAAGTCCCTTATTTTCCTCCCCACTAACATGATATAGGGAACCTTAGATTATAAAAAAAACCTGACAGATTGACAGACAGGAAATATCACTCTATCATGATAAAATAAATAATAATAAAAATTAAAACCAAAATCAGTTTCATAAACACCCCATCTGACTGAGATAAGGGATCTAAAGGAAATCAATATCCAACATTCACATTGTGGCACATTTCATTGTATGCAATGAAACCTTCAACAAACTGTTTCAGGCTACTCTTTGCAGATGTTTAGTTTCTTTGTTTTTCCTTTCTTTTAAGAATGGATTCAGTTTTTACAGATATGGCATTTAAACTGGCCATATATCTGGCCCAAACATTCTAAATGCTTTATGATCAAGCTGGTCAGATCTAGTCTTGCATACCTACACTACAATATCATTTCAAAATTTAATCCTTTAATGTTTAAACCAGTCATATCCGGCCAAAATATTGTCCTGTTTTATGTTCAAACTGGCCAGATTTGGCCTTTCACACCTACCCTGAAATGTCATTCTAAAAAAAATAAACAATCAGGCACAGGAGTGGCTGTGTGGTAAATAGCTTGCTTACCAATCACATTGTTCCGGGTTCAGTCCCACTGCATGGCACCTTGGGCATGTGTCTTCTACTATAACCTTGGGTTGACCAAAGCCTTGTGAGTGGATTTGGTAGTTGAAAACTGAAAGAAACCTGTCATGTGTGTGTATATATATATATATATATTATATATATATATATTATATATACATACATACATACATATGTGTGTGTGTATATGTTTGTTTGTCCCCCAACATCACTTGATAACCAATGTTGTTGCGTTTGTGTCCCTGTAACTTAGCGATTTGGCGAAAGAGACTGATAGAATAAGTACTAGGCTTACAAAGAATGAGTCCTGGGGTCAATTTGTTTGACTAAAAGCAGTGCTCCAGCATGGCCACAGTCAAATGACTGAAACAAGTAAAAGAGTAATTACATCATTGAAATTTCAAAGCTACAAGATAATACATGATTAATGCAAAGCGATGTGAATAAATAAGCATGATGGCACTGTCACGTGACTGGCACCTATAGTCATGGCACATAAAAGCACCCATGCCATTGGAATGTAAAAAGCACCCATTACACACTTGGAGTGGTTGGCATTAGGAAGAGCATCTAGCTGTAGAAACCATGCCAAATCAGACTGGACCTTGGTGCAGCTCTTATCAGTTCCGGTCATAATGTCTAATCCATTCCACCATGGAAAGCGGACACTAAATGATGATGATGATGATGACAACATTTGACAGAATAATCTGAATGCTAAAGGGTTAACCAATCAACTCATCAAAATCTTGAAGCTATGAGATAACGCTTAATTAATTCAAAACAATGATGAATAAATGAGCATTGTATCTGATGGAGTAATCTGAATGCTAAAGGATTAAAGGACATGCACACTAAGAATGTTTATGCATGTGTGGGCAGTGTATTGTTTGAGCAAGGCATTTTGTGTTGTATTACTCCAGTCTACTCAGCTGAGAGTGAGTATAACTCCAAAGCTTTCTCTCTCATGCTTGTGTCAGAGTGTTGGCAGCTCTTAGAAGTAGAGGGTGTCAATTCCAATAAAGCATGAAATACTTCCAGAGATAATAAGACAACTACTAGTTCCCACTGTGTGGTACCTGGACAATAGTCTCAGGTCAACCAAAATGTTGTAAGTGAATTTGGTAGATGGAAACTGAAAGAAACCCATTGTGTGTGTGTTTGTCCTCCCTTCAATGCTTGACGGCAGGTGTTGGGGTGTTTTATGTCCCCATAACTTAGCGGTTCACATAAGAGGATGATAGAATAAGTACTAGGCTTTGAAAAAAAAGAGTACTGGTGTCAATTTGACTGACTAAAATTTTTCAGAGTGGTGTCCCAGCATGGATGCAGTCTGATAACCAAAACAAGTGAAAAGTAAAACATCCATATAAGTAAATGTAAAACATATCCACCCATCCATCTAGATAGATAGATATGCTTACACGTGCACACACACCCAAGACATGATGGTCATGGCTGGAATATGTTTGGGCATAAGTCTGCTTTGTCAGGGCTGACTTAAGGCTCAACAAAAACCAATAGCAACCATAGATGGCTTTGAATAACTACATAAATAAGTAAGCTTTGCAAATTTAGACATGATTGTTTGTTGTGGGGTATTTTGCTTTTTTTTTTTTTTTTTTTTGATTGGTATCACCCTCCATTTACTTGTATTGTATTCTTTGATTTGGAAGAGTGGATGATTAAATTTTTTTAATTCTTAGACAAGCTTTGTCACTCAACTTGTGTCTTATAGTTTACTATATTGTTAGGCTAGCTATTATAAGTAGACCAGTTCTTTATTTTAGACACCCTAGTGTACCTTCTTCAGGATTAATTATTTTGGATATATATTTTCTATGACTGTAGTTTTTATATTGTGCTTATTTTGTAATCTACTAAAGAAGTTCTATAATCATGGAAGTCATATTTCTGGTTGTTTCTGACTAAACTGTATAGTATAAAAGTATCTCCATGGTTGCTCAACCTATCAGAAATAACAGTCAAATTCACTTAATTCACACTTGGGAAAGAAAGAACACATTGAATAATGTTTCTAATGTACAAAAGCTATGTGTTTATGGCTGGAATGCTTTTGATCGACAATATATTTGTTGTATTCAATATTATACTTTCCATCATCTTCATACATTTGTTCTTTTCCATGCTGGCATGGGTTGAACAGGTTGAAAGACTATATTTCATCATAATCTTTGTGTTATGTTGGACCATACAGCAAGCAAACAAGAAAACTCCACTGTGTATGTTTATGTATTCATTTATTTCCTTACAACACACATTACATTGATTCTTGGTTAGCTCACCACCACAAAACCCCTCACCACAGGGTGTTTAAAAGGCAGAGAAAACGGTGGAATATGAGATGGTATATGTGAATGTTCATGTCATCAGGTCTTTGATTTATAGAACAGACAAATATGAGGTTGTAGAACATTCATGTCATGAAATGGCTACAACTGGGAGAACCAAAACCTAGGCTTAGAGAGAGAACTTATCTCACTTTCATATCACATACAGGAGAAACTTTTTGTTTGGGTTCAAATCATTTTGCCAATAGAATATTTAAAAAAAAAAAAGAAGAAAGTTTTAAAAATGCCAAAAAAACTACAAAATGTATAAAAGGAAAACAAACTCTGTGCATATGATAATCTTTCCTGTCAATCTGCAGAGATATCACAGAATCTGGTCAAAAGTTGAACATCTGTTTACTACTGCTGGCTCTACTTCAATCAATCATTATTGTGGCTGCCACAGACTTGTGGTGATAGTAGTAGCTACCACCACCACCACCACTGCCACTGTCAACCACAAACAGCTACAGGCACTACCTCATAACTTGTTGTGAACCCTTTGTTACAAGCTTATATATATAGCTTTGACAATGTCTGAAGATCTTTTTTGCAGATAAGAGAAGCAAGGAAGTGGAAGATAGGCGGAGGAGGAAGAGGTTGGGAAGAGGTGGGAGAGAGGTGGGAGAGAGGATCTTTGTTTATGTTTACTAATTTTATCATTTATTTATTTATATTTTGATAAAACTCCCCCACTTACTGGTTACTTGGTTCCTTCTTTTGTATTATATCAAGAGTCAACTATTTATGAACCATTCACCCGTCTTTTTTTTTTTGACATTTGTTTAAACATCTGTTTCAAGAGGTTTTATAACTTTTGCACAAATTACTGGAGCAAGATGTGTGTGTCTCTTCTCTTCATGTAAACACTGTATGGAAGGTCACACTTGGTTGAGGAGGATCCTTCACTGAACCTCACCTCTGGATGATATGGATAAATGGCTATGATTGGGAAGCTACCCAATTTCCAGCATACTTAGTTTATAGACAGGAGTGGCTGTGTGGTAAGTAGCTTGCTTACCAACCACATGGTTCCGGGTTCAGTCCCACTGCGTGGCACCTTGGGCAAGTGTCTTCTACTATTGACCAAAGCCTTGTGAGTGGATTTGGTAGACGGAAACTGAAAGAAGCCCGTCGTATATATGTATATATATATATGTGTATGTGTATTTGTGTGTCTGTGTTTGTCCCCCCACCATTGCTTGACAACCGATGCTGGTGTGTTTAGGTCCCCGTAACTTAGCAGTTCGGCAAAAGGAGACTAATAGAATAAGTACTAGGCTTACAAAGAATAAGTCCTGGGGTCGATTTTCTCGACTAAAGGTGGTGCTCCAGCATGGCTGCAGTCAAATGACTGAAACAAGTAAAAGAGTAAAAGAGTATCCTGTGATAGAATAAGGGGAAAATCTGGATTCAAAGACAACTGGTGAGGGGTGTCTACATCACAGCAACAAAAGAGAATCAGAATAAGATTAACTCTTGTGTCCTTATAACTAAGTCAGTGATAATGTCGTCAGATCATTGCATATTTAATTAGAAATAGTTATAGGTTAAGAAAAAGTCATCAGTTGTCAGAAATATTTGCAATGACAAACATTAAATTAGTGAATATTATTTTTAATCATTTTACTGAGTATAAGAGGAAACTCTAGATATATTTCGGTCCTGTTAGATCTCCTCAGTGGAACACTGTACATGCTATAATGGTTTTGGGAGTGAGAGAGAGAAAGTCAATAGATATACAATATTGTATTTGAGCGAGTCATATTGTTGGCTAGATAGACAGAAATATGAATGACGTACTGTAGGTTTTGTCTTAACCCAGTGCAGAGGAAACTTACCAGCATTATTTCATCATCATCATCATCGTTTAACATCCGTTTTCCATGCTGGCATGGGTTGGATGGTTCAACTGGGGTCTGGGAAGCCAGGAGGCTGCTCCAGGCCCCAATCTGATCTTGTAGTGTTTCTACAGCTGGATGCCCATCCTAACGCCAACCACTCTGAGAGTGTAGTGGGTGCTTTTTACGTGCCACCGGCACAAGGGGCCAGAGGAGCTGGCATTGACCACGATTGGATGGTGCTTTTTACATGCCACCGGCACAGAAGCCAGTCAAGGCAGCACTGGCATCATATCACTGGCACAGAAGCCAGTCAAGGTGGCACTGGCATTATACTCTGCTCAAAAAGAATGATGAACATCATCTGTCAATTACTATCCTCTCAGTGGAGTCTGACTCACTAGCTGTAGTAGCCAAGTCAGAGACACACTGTGGAGCTAAAGGAAGTCTCATAATCTTATTTAACCCTCACACTTTATATCTATCCCTAACTTCTGCTGCTGTAGCCAACTCATCAAATTTGTTGAAGACATAACTCAAATCACAGATAGAAACACTTATGGGTGGATGCTATCTATCTCAGTTTTGTCAAAACCAAGCCTTTATTCTTTGCCCCATAAATGGTTCATGGCAAGTTGCTCTGCAATGGGCATGAGAACTAATCTTTATAACTGGTAGAAGTCCTTCATTCTTGGTCAAAAACAGGAAGTCATGGTACTAGGGCAACATTCTGTACCCTATGTAATGTCAGTCCTGTTTTTGGTCTACTGTTGCTTGTTGCATATATTAATGAAATAAATACTGGCTTGAAACATGGTTCTCTGTTGAAAAATGTAAATAACATTAACCCTTTTGTTACTGTATTTAGTTTGAGATGCTCTGTGTTTCTTTCAGTTACTTTAAATATATCAAAGAATTTAGTAAAATAACTTATTTAACTTTCAGCTAGTGTTAGGAACATAAATTGTGACTAAGGTTTGGTGGAAGATTTTAATTCAAAACTTATGATAGCAAGACATTTCTGCTCAGAGCCAGGTTGTTAATGAAAGGGTTAACACTGAAATAAAAACAACGGATCTTATATGTGTTAGATTGAGCATGCAGTCTGACTGAAACTCAATGCAGCAATGGATTGCTGAATGACAATGCAAGCTGGCTTAGGACAAGTGCACCACTATGCAATCTGGAAAGGAAAACCTGGAATTTACCTACTCCCTCAATAATACCAATCTTAAGAAGTCTCTTGGTAAACACAACCTCAGCACCATTGTTAATGATCCGTGTTGGATGATACATATCTAAAATTGTCAAAAGGATTGAAGTTTTGTTAGCATCACTCAGTAAGACCTTTGTTAGCCAGTCAATGGCTGTCTGTTTAAAGTTATTTAATGAAAGCTATGTATGGTATGTCCACACTTACAGTTAACATTTCCAGTCTGGAACCCCTCTCTTGTCCAGCATATCGATCTGCTGGAAGCTGTCCAGAGCCATGAAACCAGACAAATATCCTCTGTCATTTACTTACCATGTTCTAAATATCTTGCTTCTTTGGCTTTCACACACTAAAATTTTGTCATCATGCAACTGACTTGGCAATAGCCCATGAGATTATCCTCTAGCTTTCCAACAACTTTGGCCACCTTCCTGAATTCAGCATCTTTACCATCAATGAAAAAAAAAAAAAGCAGCACCCATGACTTTTGAAAACATTTTTCATGCTCACAATTGTTGAAGCATGAAATACACTACCTGCCTGTGTCAGTTGTTAGCTGCCGGGACACTGCATCCTTCAAAAAAAGAAGGGAAATTCCGTGTTCCTGGAATTTGTCAACACTACTGTGTACAGTACACTTCCCTCTTAACCCTTTTGGTACCAACCTGGTTGGAACTGCCTCTGGCTCTGTAGTACAAATGTTGTTTTCAAAAGTTCTGAATTAAAATCTTCCACCAAACCTTAGTCACAATTTATGTTCCTAACACTAATGATAACTAAGTTATTTTACTAAATTCTTTGTTATATTCAAAATTAATTGAAAGAAACACAGAGCATCTCAACAGAAGTATGGTGACAAAAGGGTTAATGACCCCTTTTCTGTTTGTATGACTGTCATTTTGTGTTTTATCCTGTGTACTATGTATGCTCTCTTTTGACTGTCATTACGATTTTCCTTTACTTGATTTATTGCTACTTCCTGCTCCCACTTTTTCAATCTTCTGACTTGTTGCAGTGTGCCTCAGCATAGTGTATAGTAAGCTCATCATCATCATCATCGTCATTTAACGTCCGCTTTCCAAGCTAGCATGGGTTGGATGATTTGACTGAGGTCTGGTGAAACCAGATGGCTACACCAGTCCTCAGTCAAATCGTTCAACCCATGCTAGCATGGAAAGCGGACGTGAAACGACGATCATGATATTATGTTATTATCATGTAAGCTGTAGGTCAGTAAGTTTTAATATTCCACTCTAATTCTAAACAAACATCACTGTCAGTCATTTGCAATCTTCCATGAAAATATGTCCAGCCATTGTGCTGTTTGTATTTAAAGAACTGACTATGGAAAAAATGTTATTTACCTTGCTTGGAAACAGTTGAGGACTAGCATCAAGATCTCCCTTTAGATAATCTACCACAGCAAAATTAATCTGACTCATGCTAGCATAGAAAAGTGACTTTATAAAGCTGCTGATATATATATATATATATATATATATATATATATATATATATATATATAGGAAATGAAGATAAACACAAGTTTATGTCATGTGTTATCTATGCATGTTTCACCATTGTAGTTATTGTGTGTGTGTGTGTGTGTGTGTGTGTGCATCTATGTATGGTTGTTTATGTTTTCTCTTGGTTAATAGCGAGAAAGAAAATGAAAAACTGAGATAGTAAGGAAAGAAGGCGGGTGTGATACTGTCTCTATAGTATGCTCTTTTTTTCTTTTATTCCCAGTAATAATAATCTTCAACCTTCTCTTTACTTTATATCTCTGTTTCAATATTTCCATCTGTCTCATTGCAAAAAAAACCCCAAAACAACAACAAAAAAAAATCAAAAGCACCATACTGAATATACTACACCCTCCACTATGGCTTAGCTACTAGGATTCTGTCTCCAATTATTACAACTATAACCACCACTGCCACCACCACCACCACTGCTAGTCACTTTAATATGTAGTCTGTCAGCATCGCCGTAACTTTATCAATAACTCTTTCTCCTTCCCCCTCCCATCAATGCATTCTACTTGTACCATCTATATCAACCTGAACCCCCTCCACACCTAAACTATGTTTTAGTTTTGGAATTATGAAGAACATCCAATGATGAAGCCTATATAAATAAACACTCCAGTTCTGACTAATAAACATAAGACTTGTCTTAATTGATGCAAGAATTAGCAGGGGCAAGTGGTGGTGGTGGGGGGGGGTAGGTCATGAGGTTTGAGAGTAAGCAAAATAGATGCTGAAAATGGAAGGATACAGGTGTGTGGGGTGGAGTGAGGATGGGGCAGATGTTGAAGAGGGAAAAGATAGAGATGTTAATGGATTGGGGGGTAGTGCAGTTATTATTTATATAAACCCCCTTTTTTTTGTTTTTGTTTTGTTTAAAGCTATTTCTTTAGTGTGTGTTGCAGTTGTCACAGTTATTACTGTACTTGGTTGTCATGGTTGTGGTAGTAGTTGTGGTTTTTGTCATTGTTGCTGGTACCCCTACTGCCACCACCACCACCACTAGCTGCAATGACACCAACATTGTTGTTTTTGTTGTTTGGAAACCTACAGAGCTTTCTGAGATTTTGCACTCAATGAATTTTCAAAAACAGAGGGGGGGGGGAAAATGGAACAAAGATTACAGTAAATTTAAATAGAAATAAAACAAATTAAATATTACCAGAGAAGCAAGCAGTATTAAACTTAAAATTTAAATAATAATAATAATAATAATAATAATAATAATAAATCAATAAAAGTATTGCTACTACTTAGCACTACCACCATTACCACAACACATATATTCAATATTGTTACCAGTGACTTTACTTACATCCTCATACCATCCACCACATCCACTATTTCTAATTCAACTTCAACCAATATGAAGACCACTTACTATTGTCACCACCACCACCATTACCACTGTACATCACCATCAGTATTTTTACTGTCTCTACTACTGCTGCTGCTGCTGCTATATTCAATATAAATGTCCAGTACATGATATGCCTAAGAGCAAACAGGAAGGAGAACAAAACAAGTAAATTAGAAGTAAAAAAAAAAAAAAAGAAGTTATTTGTTTATGATGATTGTTGTGCAAGAAAAGAAAATTAAATTGAAAAAAGAAAACTAAAATCAACAAGAAGCACAACGTAAGAAGCAGACGAAGTAACATAGAGATTAATAATAGACAGACACATAAGTATAAATAATTATTTACAGTATGTTGATAAATATATTGAGTGTCTGGCTAAATGAAATTGCTGTCCTCTTATCAGTGTGCTTGTTCTTCAGTTGCATAGGCTTAAAACGAACCAATACCAAACCAATGATGAGTTGTCTTTCGGCTTTTCTCCATATCGTACTCCCTACATGCAGTGTGATGTGAGGAATATAGAATGGTGCAAATAGTATTGAAGAAAAACTTTTATGGTACTCATGTCGCCTGGTCTTGCAAAATATTTCCTTATCTCACTTTCTATGTGTGTATGTTCACCTATGTGTGTGTGTTTTCTATACATGCATATATATATATATATATATATATATATATATATATATATATATATATATATATATATATATAGCATAAACGTTGCTGTATGGTAAGAAGTTTGCTTCCTAAGCACATGGTTCTTGGTTCAGTCCCACTGCATGGCACTTTGGGCAAGTGTCTTCTACTAAAGCCTCTGACTGAACAAAGCCTTGTGAGTGTATTTGGTGGACAAAAACTAAAAGAAGCCTGCCATATACATACATATATATATATATATATATATATATATATATATATATATATCTGAGAATGTATGTGTGTGTCTTTGTGTCTGTATTTGTCTCCCCACACCCACCACTTGACAATTGATGCTGGTGTGTCTATGTCCCCATAAATTAGTAGTTCGCCAAAGTTACAAATAGAATATGTACCGGGTTTAAAAAAATAAATACTAGGGTTGAATCATTCGACTAAAAATTTCTTCAAGATGGTACCCCAGCATGACTGCAGTCTAATGACTGAAACAAGTACAAGATTAAAAAAAAAAGGATTAAAGATAGCTGAACACACACACACATGCACATGCATCATGGCCATTATCATCATCATCATTCTACTCCTTTAGCATATCAGATGTGTGGAGGCTGAAATTTTGGGTGAGTGTTCAGCATGCTCCGAGAGAATGAGGTACTTCTAATACATTAAAACATATACTAAGAGACAGTTACTTTGAGATAAACCTGTTGATTCCTATATCTCCAAATGATTTTCTCCTCTTCAATTCTGCAATGTCAAAATTTCAGGGAGAATGTCTGAACCGTGTATCTATCTGTTTTTGGTTCCGTTATTGATTTACACAGTGGAGTTTATTTGAATGATACTGCAGTCTGTCATAATAATTTCATAAGTTATGAGACATATGTTTTTGTTGGGCTTTTTTATTTTTTGTCTCTTTATTGTTTAGTATTTGTATTTATTAACTATCAAAGCATTGTCTCTTCGTTGTGAAGTAAGAAAGGTATCCAATTAAATACAAACAGTTAATGAGAGAATCTTTAACTCTTTAATCCTGTGAGTTTATGGCTTAATGGCAATTGAAACTTTCTGTCAGTTGTTTGTTGGGTGTTTTTAAGGCAGCAGACAAGATTTAAAAGATATAATGCGAGGGCTGTGCAAGCTGGGTTTGGTGATAAATTTAGGGTGCTGGTGAGAGTACATAAGTTCTCAGCCCCCTCCTATTTATTTTAGTCCTCCAAGCCATAACAGGGAATTTAAAATTTGTTGCCCCTGGCAACTCCTATTTGCTGATGACTTTGTTCTTGTAGCAGTATGTATGGTAGAATCAAAGTTGAATTTCCCAAAATGGAAGCAAAATCTGGAATAGAAGAGCCTTAACGTAAACTTCATGAAAGGAAAAACTTTTGGTAAGTAGGAAATAAGACAAGACCCCTATAGCAACACTTTTCCCTTTGTCATTGACCCTTCTGTCACTGTTCCCTCATTCTCCCTGTTATCATCATCTCACAACAATAAATCTGTTCCCTCAATCATAGAGGCATTGTTCTGCTTTGCAAGGTATTCCCCACCAGTGTTGATGTCATGAAAAACACTCAGAACTCTCTGTAAGTAATTGGTAATTGACTCGAACAATGACAGTGCAAGACTTGAGAGGGGTCTTTAATCTTAACAATGGTAAGGGAACCTCTATAGTGTTGGTGCCCCTTCCCCCAGACTCAGCAACTAAAAACACTAAATTAAAACAAGCCTTATATTCTGAATCAATAACAGAGCTTTTATATCGTTAGATTCTATTATATATGGCTAAAACACTTAACTTTTAATGACAGTCTACCTAGGTACTCTTAACAGCAAAATAAAATTTATTCGTTGATTTTGGTTTAACACTACTGCCACACTGTCTCAGGTGTATTTAGTGAAATCCACTCTGTTACAAGCATTCAGGCAAAGTCTGATCTGGGCATAATTTCCTTCCTTCCAAGCCATCAGGTTCTGCAAAAGGTTCATGGACGCTACTCAGATCTCAGTAGTCTCATCTTCGTATCTCAGTATACCATGATACTTATGAGTGTGAAAGAGGTTCTTGATTTTAAGAAGCGAATTCATTTCTAACACTCTCTCTGCTAACAATTTATCAAATTTGATAAGTTTCTCAGCTAGACAGCTCATACTTAAGGAAAACATTGAAAGAAGAAATGTTTCCGAGATCTTTAAAAGCATTTTGTTATCTTGAAAAATTGGAAATTTGCAATTCTCTAATCAATAATGCATTATGCACCTTATTAATATTTTGTTTCTTTCTTCTGCCTTAATTCTTTGTAAGATCTTAATCATGTTTCCTGATATCTTCTATTATTATTTGTTAGTACATTTCATTATCACTATGGGGAAATCAGTAACCAATTTTGTTTACAAATGCTGCCTTAGCCAGCAGCTAATACAAACCTCCAGTTCTAAGTGATCAACATACACACATGACATTTGCAACCATCATGTGATGAAACTAAAGATTTGTAATAAGTGTTATTAGATTCCCTTGTTACTTATTAGCTTTCAATATAAAAGCTATTATTTTCTTTGAATAAATCTTTAGATTCAACCCAGTCAAGAACATAATTATTATTTTCTTTTTTCTCATTTTGCTGAAATCATTTTCACCAGGCTTTAAGACTCTTACATGGCATTGTACTCTGGGGCCATTCCACTTCTAATAAGATACTTCACATTGTTTGCCTAATGTTTCTGCTTGTTTTTTTCTTTATGTGATTGCATTCTGCATTTACACTTAAATACATGAATACATTCATAAATGCATACATCCATATAAATACTCATAAATATAGATGTTTATGTGCCATTGTGTATGTGGCTGTATGAGTGTGTATGTGAATACACACACACACACACATCTCAACACACTTGGGTCTCTGTGTCTGTATGAAATGTTATCAAATCATTTCCTATCTAATCTGTCTGTCTTTATTTTACCACTGTATTCCATTCTCAAAGTTATTGTCTTAGATTGTTATGGTTTTTATTCACTTTGCCTACATTTTTATTCCCCATCTTTCCTATCTAAATCTATTCACTTTTCTCAACAAGTAAAAGAGATGAATTTACCGCTATTAGGAGGCCAGAGATATTCATGTCTGTCAGATACATTAATGTTTTTATCAGTAGTCGATTAAGGATGGCATTTTCCCTCCACCTAGATCTCCCTTCATATTTTCTGTTTAGATTCCTTTCTCTCTACCGCTTTTTTTTTTTTTCCTGTGTCTGTGTATGTATTTACATGCTATATAAATACATGCACAGATAATTATTTTATATATATATATATATATGTATGTATATATATATATATATATATATATAT
>NC_068985.1:46450701-46457514 GCF_001194135.2 Octopus bimaculoides
GGAGCCTGGTGTTGCCATCCGGTTTCACCAGTCCTCAGTCAAATCGTCCAACCCATGCTAGCATGGAAAGCGGACGTTAAACGATGATGATGATGATGATGATGATATACATACATTCACACACAAACACATGTATCACTATTAGTGTTAGCATAATTTTTTTGTTTGTTTCTATATTTATTTTTCTATACTCATGTTGCTTGCATAATTTAGATGAATGCGTTATTGAGAGATGCCCTCCCTGTTGTTAACCCTTACCTGTTTTTCTTGTAAGGGATTCTTTTTTTTTTTTCATATTTAATATGTCCTTGAATGTGTGAAATCAGCGGGTGATCTGCTGACTGAAGAAGTGACAACAACAATATTGTTTGCAGCAAGCAACTTTCATAGATCCCCGAATGTAAGCAAACACACTGATACACACATGCACATGCATATATTCATATGCATACTCAAGGCAGTACCCCAGCATGGTCTCAGTCCAATAACTGGAACGAGTATGGAAGGTACATGATGCATACATATGCATGCACACATTTAGTGGGCTTCTTTCAGTTTCCATCTTCCAAATTTATTCTCATGACTTTTGTTGGTTTGGAGCTATAATAAAACATGGTTGCTCAAAGTGCCATGCAGTGGGAATGGACTAAGCTCCAAATCATATGGTTATGAAGTGAACTTCTGAGCCTCACAATCATATGTGTACCTATTTTCTAATGCTAAAAGGGCTTAAAAATATAAAGTATGAAAAAAGTTACCCTTTAACATTCAGATTATTCTGTTAAATACTCTCTTTACTTGTTTCAGTCATTTGACTGCGGCCATGCTGGAGCACTGCCTTTAGTCGAGCAAATCTACCCCAAGACTTATTCTTTGGAAGCCTAGTACTTATTCTATCGCTCTCTTTTGCCAAACCGCTAAGTTATGGGGACATAAACACACCAGCATCGGTTGTCAAGCGATGTTGGGGGGACAAACACAGACACACATACATATACATATATATACATACATATATATGACTGGCTTCTTTCAGTTTCCGTCTACCAAGTCCACTCACAAGGCTTTGGTTGGCCCTAGGCTATAGTAGAAGACACTTGCCCAAGGTGCCACGCAGTGGGACTGAACCCAGAACCATGTGGCTGGTAAGCAAGCTACTTACCACACAGCCACTCGTTCATATTTATTCACTTTGTTTTGAACTAATCATTCATTATCTCATAGCTTTGAGATTTTACTTTTATTATGACGTTGGGTAGATGTGGGAGTCCAGATTTGGCCAGTTGGAACATGAAACAAGTAGACTATTTTGGCCGAATTGTAGTAGGTTTAAATGCTAATTGTAGCAGGTTTAAAGTAACTGCTTATTTAAATGTGAAAGAAACAACCTTGCAATGCTACACCACCACTCTAGTTATGGATAACACAAGCTAAATTACAAGAAAAAAGTTTGATCTCATAATCTCTGATCTATCACGTCAGTCACAGACAGATTCACATCATTGAGGCAAAAGAAAGCAAACTTGCATTCTATAGCTTAACACTCTATAAAACTTAAGTTATATTGAATTACTGCTAACAGAATTGGTACTGTGTTGTTGCACACAAACACACATATGTTAGATTGAGTCCAGTAAAAGACCATTGAGGCTGATTTCCAAATATTCACTCATCAACACAGGTTAACCACTAATCCACTGACATATTGTTTCTTTTCTCTGATTCTTGTACTATGACTATAATGGCTTCTGTTCCTCTGATCTAGAAAGCTTCATAACTAACCCGACTGTCTTATATTGTTTCAATCTTGTTATTGTTCAGTTCCCTCTTGCTTTCAACTCACACAAGGTTTTTGTGCAAATATAAAAGACACCATTTCGAGCGAGATTGTTGCCAGTGCCCCTGGACTGGCTCTTGTGCGGGTGGCACATAAAAGACACCATTTTCGAGCGTGGCCGTTGCCAGTACCGCCTGACTGGCCTTTGTGCGGGTGACACGTAAAAGCACCCACTACACTCTCTGAGTGGTTGGCGTTAGGAAGGGCATCCAGCTGTAGAAACTCTGCCAAATTAGATTGGAGCCTGGTGTTGCCATCCAGTTTCACCAGTCCTCAGTCAAATCGTCCAACTCTTGCTAGCATGGAAAGCGGACGTTAAACGATGATGATGATGATGATGATGGTGCCTGAAAATCAGCCACATTAACATTGCTTGTCTGGGAGCGGCTGCTAAAGAATGTGGGTTCTCTTCTCCTCTCTTCATTAAATATCATGATGATAAGGTGGTTTATTACATACACACAACACCACACATTTTGGGCTATGGGTGTATGTAGTGAAATCAACTCAAAGCTTGTCTGGTATTTTTTTTCAACAACTCTGACCTTGTTAAGAATTAAACATAACTAAATATCACAAATAATTTGTTTAGTATTCACTCTATTGACTTCATCCATTTCCCTTGAATATAAAGATTATGTTAAAAATAATAATAGGTGTAGGAGTGGCTGTGTGGTAAGTAGCTTGCTTACAAACCACATAGTTCTGGGTACAGTCCCACTGTGTGGCACCTTGGGCAAGTGTCTTCTACTATAGCCTCTGGCCGACCAAAGCCTTGTGAGTGGATTTGGTAGACGGAAACTGAAAGAAGCCCGTCATATATATGTATATATATATATATATATATATGTGTGTGTGTGTGTGTTTGTGTGTCTGTGTTTGTCCCCCCCAACATCGCTTGACAACCGATGCTGGTGTGTTTACATCCCCATAATTTAGCGGTTCTGCAAAAGAGACCGAAAGAATAAGTACTAGGCTTAAAAAGAATAAGTCCTGGGTTCGATTTGCTCGACTAAAGGCAGTGCTCCAGCATGGACACAGTCAAATGACGGTTTAGGTTCAGGGCTAGCAATTTTGTGGGGTTAAGGTTAGTCAGTGCCATCAACCCCAGTTCTTGACTGGTACTCTATTTTATCAACTTTGAAAGGATGAAAGACAGAGTTGATCTCATTGGGCTTTGAACTCAGAAAATAAAGAGCAAGAGATGGTGGTAGTGGATTTTGTCTGTAGTAAGCAGCCAATGTCAAACTATTTTCGTGAACAGAAATTTAAAAATACCGTATAATTTAACATAGGTACCTTGGTGTAAGTGATTGTTGTCCTCCACTACTACCATGACTACCAACAACAAAAAAACAGCCTTTAGTTTTCTGTTTTTCCTTTTTTCTCTTGTTTGTTCTTTCTCTTGTTACTTCCCTTAAGCATTATGCAAAAGATAGGTAGGAATTGGTATTGTATTAATATATAGATTAATATATTGTGTCATTTAGTGGAAGGCATGCTAAACATCACACACACACACACACACACACACACACACACACACTGTTGAATTGTGTAACATTGCTAAGGCCAAAATTCACATTTTTATTCTCTGCAGAAACTTTTTCTTGTCTCATTGTTGTTATAGATTTTAGTGATAAACCAAAAATAGCCATTATGTTTTATGTTCCTTTAAAAAAAGCTCCATTTTTCTGATACTGAAAAAAATGTATTTATGTTGTGGTTGTTGCCAAATTTTTTGTCATGCAAGAAAGGAATTCTTCACTTTGCCATTAAGTATGGTGGTCAGTTGTCTGCTTGTTGGATAGTTTCAGCCTTTTACCAATCTTCACCAACCTTCACTACTCTTCCGTTGCTAGCATCACCTCAGTTTGTAACCAATGTTATGTTCCACTGTTCTAACACTTTCTGAAACACTGTTTCTCGACAGTGACAAAATAAACACTTAGAATGGTATCTTCAATAATCCTAACTACGAATACATATTGATTTCAGTATTAGGTAGGCGTTGAACTGCAGACTTGTTAGCATGCTGGGTGAAATACTTAGTGGTATTTCGTCTGTCTTTATGTCCTGAGTTCAAAGCCTGCCAAGGTTGGCTTTGCTTTTCATCCTTTTAGGGTTGATGTAATTGACTTAACTACTCCTGAGTAAGAGTATAAAAAGCTGTGTTCCTCTACCTAACCATATCGAGATAGTGTCGCAGAATAGGCTCATCTAACCTGTATGATCTCAAGCTCAATATCACAGCCTCCACATCAGACCATGGTTGGTGGAAAGAACATGCTGAAACCTTTGCCTTGGCATTCCAATCCAATGACTATTATGTATGCCTGTAATTATCTGCATCAATAAGCATGTGCTCACACACACATACACAGTCAGCAGTTACTCAGAATATTAACATCATCTCCGTCATCATCTTTATGTCTGCTTTCTATGCTAGCATGAGTTGAATGGGTTATCACAGTTGAAGCCATTTCTTATTGGGAGTTGTTGTTCCCTTTTAATGATGCTTATAAATGTCATTTGATTTTATGGCTGTGTGTACCTTTCCTATTGCCAAGCATTTTACAGAGTCAATATTGCATGCATTTTCTTATGGCTCCAATACTAGAAAGGTTGAAAGTTGATTTAAAATTATTTAAAATTTACTTCATTAAACTCCCCTACACTTTACTCCAGCGTTGAACCCCTCATTTCACTCACTTGTCCATGTAACTTTGGTTAATAATCTAAATTGGGATATGGAGTTGCATTCAATTTTTTGAATAAGTACTCAATACTCAAATGTTTGTTAACAGTTTCTATTTGATTTTCTTCTATAATTGATTTTGTACATTAGTTCCCACTTTATTTATTTAAGCCTGATATTCTATAGACACAGTGTAACTTCAGGAATATCTTCAATAACTGATGAGTCATAGAACCACAACCTGACATACTCCTCTCTCTCTCTTCTTTTCTCTCCCTACTCCCCTTTCTCCTCTTTATGTTCATATGTATCTCTCTAAGCAGACCTCTCTTTTGAGACTAAACACTCTCTTTGATTCCTAAATTCATATTTGCTGTCTTACATTCAGCCAGAACTATAAATCAAAATCCTTTTTTTTTTTTGCATATTTTATTCTAAGGTCACCCATTGCCCCCTATTCTTCAGAAAATCTTAAATTCACACATTTGTCAAGCTAACTTTGACTGGCCCTTCATTATTTATCACATGGCTAATTTTCTTCTTTTTTTTTTTTAATTTCTCTCTAGTGTGTTTATGTACTGTGTGCTTATATAAATATATATATATGTGTGTGTGTGTGTGTGTGTGTGTGTTTCAAACTTATGTATGCCTCAGTTATCTGAACAGCCATTTAAAAATGAAAAGCTAACATTAACAACAAATACATATAGGAATAAAACTTAAGACATTTGGATCCTAGCAGAGTTGCCCCACCCCTGCTCACTCTGTGAGTGAATGAGTGTGTGTGTGTGTGTGTATCTAGTATAAATGCTAGGTGTGGTGTTGCTTAGAGATTGAGAGTAGTTGATGTGAATAAGTTCACATGGTACTTATTATTTTGGGTTCCACTAAAACCTTTGAATGTATGGATGTATCATAATCTATTCAGTGTGTGTGTGTGTGTGTGTGTGTGTGTGTTCATTTCCAAATTATTAAGTTCTGTTTCTTCTTGATCCATGTATTCTATTATTGTAATAGCTCTGTGCATGCACACACTCACGCGCATCCACACACACACTGTCTCTCACTCCCCCCTCTCTCTTTTCTCAACATTGAAAGGATCTCCAGGAAAAAAGACTGAGATGTTTCTTTATACCATAGAAGGAAACATTCTCAGCTAAGTAACAAACTGTAAGCTTTTTTACTGCATCAAATCCACCAGTGAGTCAAGTCAAGTATAGACCCTTCAGGGGGAATATAAGGGAGGGATTTTGATATTCCTGTGTAGCTATCATGACTATGAAACTTATATGGAGTAGTTTGGCTGGGAGACATCATTAATTTTGTTTCATTAGCCAAAGTTATTTTTTAGGTCAAAGGTTGTGGCATGCAAAGTTCTTTTCAGTTTTCTATTTTTTCTTTTTTTTTTCTCTCTTTGTAATGTATAAAATATCAACTCTAATTCATTTGATACATGTATATAAAGGCATCTTCATATACATATACATATATATATATATATATATATATATAAACAAGAAGTGAACAGCTTGCCCTTACAGCCATACATACGCTTAAAGATTTTATATTGAAGCTGAAACTTTACCACTACTTTCAAGTTTCTGATCCTCAAGCAATTTCTGACACACACTTACTTGTGTGGGTAGATAGATACAGGATTCATTTATATGCTTGTGTTTGAATTTTTTTTTTTTTTTTTTTTTTTTTATATGTCTGTAATGTATGTATGAAATTGCTTGAAGATCAGAAACTTGAAAGCAGTAGTAAAGTTTCAACTTCAAAATAAAATCTTTGGGTGTATGTAATTGAAACTCATGGTTCAATTCCACTGTACAGTACCAAGGCCAAATGTCTTCCACTGTAGCCTTGGGTCCACCGATACTTTGTGAGTGGAGTACATGTGTGTTTTAGTTGTGTTCCTTTATGTCACTTAACTTAGCAGTTTGACAATCAAATGCCAATAAAAACAGGTACTAGATTAAAATATGTTCTAGAGTTGTTATGATTCACTAAATGTTAGACGGTGGTGTCCCAGAAACTCTTTCTCACACACACACACACACACACACACACACACACACATACACACACTGACGCATGGGTGTGTAGTTAAGAAGTTCGCTTTCCAATCGTAGTTTCATGTTTAGCCTTACTTGTGAGTTGATTTGGGAGACAGAAACTGAAAGAATTCCATCATATATGTATGTATGTATGTGTGTAAAACCGTCCAACCCATGCTACCATGGAAAACAGACGATAAACGATGAGGATGATGATG
>NC_068985.1:46458033-46459369 GCF_001194135.2 Octopus bimaculoides
TATATATGTATGTATATATATGTATGTATATATATATTTATATATATATATGTATGTATATATATATTTATATATATATATGTATGTATATATATATGTATGTATATATATGTATGTATATATATATTTATATATATATATGTATGTATATATATATTTATATATATATATGTATGTATATATATATTTATATATATATGTATGTATATATATGTATGTATATATATATATGTATGTATATATATATTTATATATATATATATTTTCATATATATATATAAATATTTATATATATATATATATATATAAATTCCAAAAACGGAATAGGAACATAATGGATGACAATAAAAACATACGTACCAGTATACAATAGAAAGACAAACAGGAAATAAAAAGAAAGAGCATTTGTGACCCTCTATTCATCAGTCAAGCTTCCAATCATCATTACAGTCTCGGCCTGTTACACTTGAGACTGTTTAAAATTGGTAGGCCCCAAAGATCTTAGCTAAGATTATTAAATTTTTTAAAGAAAGCAAGCGAATGTGTACAATACACGTAGAGTAAAAAAACAAGAAAACGGAGAAAATGTTACAAGATTACACATATAAACAACAAGAGAATAACAACATATATATGAGTGTGTTTGTGTGTGTGTATTATGAATGTTGGGTGTGCTCTAATGTATTAGCATCTTAATCATTTAATACATCAAGTGTATTCAAGTTCTGCTGAGGTCAACTTTACCTTTCATCCTTTTGGGGGTCGTTGAATAAGTACTTGTTGAGTACTGGGTTGATTTAATCTGCTTACTCTCTCCCCCAAACTTGGTGGCCCTGGACCAAGATTTGAAGCCAATATTTTGAGTTTACTTTTGCCTGTGGTAGTCTTGGGGTAATTTTCCTCACTCTGAACTTTTTGTCTGCTTTTTACTTGAATGCTTCATTGGAGAAATAAAACTCTTTCCCAGGAGGAGAGCAGAAACTTCTCCTTGCATATTTCATACCATTTCTGTTGGAGGAGATGGCAACCCATGTATTTGTCTATCACCTCTCTCACATTAGCATATTGGCATGTTACTGACACATGGTTCAGAAATTGTAAGCAAGACCTTATACTAGTCAGTCAAACTTGTAAGGAAGTCACTCTAATGCCATCATATTATTAATCAGTTTAGCACCTTAATAACATACCAGCCTCCTGTCTGTAAAACTACAGCTATAATAACATATCTTTCTTTCTCACTTTCTATTTGTTATATGGATGTGCTTACTTTTATTTGTCTATTTGTCATGTCTGTCTATCCATATATATATATATATATATATATATATATATA
>NC_068985.1:46461346-46464802 GCF_001194135.2 Octopus bimaculoides
AACAGTTTATACTCATGTTTTAGTTCTTAATGAAATTTTGCTTTAAAGTCATTCTCTTATATATATTATGTCTGTGTAGGTTTGGGGTGGGGTTCAAGAGCTCAAGTTTCAGGAATTCTATTGAAAAGAAGTCTTTTGTATTGAATGGGAAGCTCCTTATTCATGGTTTGGTGTGTGTGTGTGTGTAGTTGGATAAATAGATATGTGTGTAAGTCTGTACATTTATTGATATATATGTAGATATATTTGTGTGTGTGTGTATATATATATATATATATATATATATATATATATATATATACATACTGGAATGGGACAGTTTTGCCTTCATTGGTTGCCCAAATTAATGACATGGAGGAAAGTCCGATTTCTGAGTTAACCACTCTTTATCTAAAAGGATACGGTCGGATACAAGCCTGCTATCTTAATGCTGTGTTTGTCTGCAGAAAGAAATCTCTGATGTTTGAAAGTAAATTCCTGGCAGCTAAACGAATGAATGACTATACAAGAAGTTGAAAATATTGGCTATTGATCTGAGAAAATGGTAGCACGAGAGGCTCTAACCTTCTTTCTGTCGCTATCTCTTCGTCAACCACTCTCTTTACATGTGTGTATATATATATATATATATATATATATAGCCTGCCTTTTTGTTAACCCTCTGGTTTTCTCTCTCTCTCTTTGTATATATATATATTTACACACGCACACGCACACACACACACACACACACACACATCTGTTTTATTCCCCGTTTCTTTCCTGTGTGTGTGTGTATGTATGCATATATTATTGTCCAAACAATTCAGTATTGATCAGAAGAAGAAAAAGTATGACCCTAGCTCTCTATCACCTTTCCCTTTAAGTCTCACTCCCTTTCTGTCTGTCTCTGTCTCTCTCGTGTTCTTCTCTCCCTCTTTCTTATCTACTTTTTCCATCTATATATCTCATATACTGTCCAAACAATCCGTTATTGATCTGTCAAAGTGCATTGCTGTACTTGAGTGCGTTTTGTTGCTGCATCGGTCGGACAACGTTTGTTTGACATTCAACAAGTGCTGAACCTCTTCACTTCTCATTGCCTACGCCACTCACGCCACCTTTCTCATCATTTTCTCTTTCTCAGTCCCTCCCCGCACCTCCCCTTCCTGTGTATCCCTTATCTCTCACTCTCTCTCTCTCTGTATATATATCTTTCATGTACACATTCCACAGACCAATACAAGCAATAGTTTACTCCATATCAGCAAGGCCCTTACAAATATTTCCATTAAGTAAAGCACTAGGCTCCACCAAGGGACCACTTGCCTTATGTTAGTGTACAGTCGTTCTTAAGAGGCTCTTATTGCTGCACAGGCTCCCAACAATATCACTACTTGGAAGCTGATGTGTGTGTGTGTGTGTGCATGCACACAACACAAACACATACGTACATACAAACGCTAGTGTTTATATGTAGGATATCTCATATTGTTTGAGCTTGTATGGGTGAAAGTGGTGAGTGGTCGGTGGTTGAGATACTTGATGGATTTGGTTATAGTGGTGCTGAGTTGCATATGTAGCTGGTTTGGTTGTTTTCAGAAGTGTGAGGGTAAAAAAAAAATAATAATAATAAAATGAAAATAAAAATGAATAAAACAAAACAAAAATAATATTGGGAAAAAAAAAAAAAAGAAAGAATAGAAAAAATAAAATGTAAAGTAATGAACAAAGCAACAAAGAACAGCCGTAAACAAACAGTAAAAGACACCATCCTGCAGACATATTTACTTATTGAAGTGAAACACTTTACTGGATTCAATCATATTTTCTTGTAAAACATAAAAAAATGGAATGAAAATAAATAAACCAAAACAAAAAAACAAAACTCCATAAATGGCTGTGGCTTAGCAAACAACAAGAACAACTACTATAATAACGGTGGTGGTGGTGGTGGTGGCAGCGGCAGCGGTAACAATAATAATAATAATAATAATGATGGTTGTAGTAGTAGTAGTAAAGTCAACCAAATAAAACAGTTTGTAACTTTTATCTCTGCAGTGAGAATAATCAATGTGTCCCTTGGCCTTTAGACATAGTTCACTCTGTTAAGAAAGTTGGGTGAATGAAAGAGAACAAACCTATCACTGAAATAGTTTTAGAATCAATGTGGTGTTGTGGTATACATGCATGGTCCACTGGTTGGTGTCGGAGATTGCTTGTTCTTTGAAGCCTCTTACTGGTTATCCATGAAGCAATATATTTATATACATTGTCTCTGGCATTTGTTGTTGTTGGCACTCCGTTGCTTACGATGTCGAGGGTTCCAGTTGATCCGATCAACGGAACAGCCTGCTCGTGAAATTAACGTGCAATTGGCTGAGCACTCCACAGACACGTATACCCTTAACGTAGTTCTCGGGGAGATTCAGCGTGACAGTGTGACAAAGCTGACCCTTCAAATTACAGGCACAACAATAACAGGAAGTAAGAGTGAGAGAAAGTTGTGGTGAAAGAGTACAGCAGGGTTCGCCACCATCCCCTGCCAGAGCCTCGTGGAGCTTTAGGTGTTTTCGCTCAATAAACACTCACAACGCCCGGTCTGGGAATCGAAACCGCGATCCTATGACCGCGAGTCCGCTGCCCTAACCACTGGGCCATTGCGCCTCCACTGTCTCTGGCATAAACAGTTGACAAAGGACATTCTATGAAGTTGTTTGACCTACTAGAATTAGCAACCAAACTGCACCCTGTTTCTGATATACTGAGTAATTCAATAGTCCCAATTGAAGCACCTTTTATCATGGATCTGCTCCGACAGGGTTGGTCTGAAGCCAAAGAGCATGCTCTTTGATCATTAAACCAATGAGGTGGTGGGGCTTCTAATATTTGATATGATGGAAATAGTTCTAAGTTTCCATTGGGTCACACCCTGTCATCTCTAAAATGAAGGTTAAAGTAAATTTAAAAGTATTACAGTTAAAAACAACACAATTATAGCCATAGCTAGAATGACTTTCATTGAAGATTTAATATCATCATAATTGATGTGGTGGTGAGCTGACAGAATTGTTAGCACACCAGGCAAAATGCATTGTGGCATTTCTTCTGTCTTTACATTCTGAGTTCAAATGTTGCTGAGGTCAACTTTGCCTTCCATTCTTTTGGGGTGAATAAAATAAGTACGAGTTGTGTACTGGAGATGGTGTAATCAATTTATCCCCCTCCCCCAAGGTTGCTGGCCTTGTGCCAAAATTTGTAATCAATATTATCATATTTGACTTGAGACTAAACAGCAACAGCCACTACACTCAATTTTTGTTTGGTTTAAACAAATATTAAGTAATGACCTCCATATTGATGAAGGTAATCAAAATGCTTTTCTTGCAACAACTATTTTTGTTTTTGGTTTTAGGGTGTATATTCCAACTCTCTCCTAAAATTTATTCCCTAATAGAATAATTGGTATTTATTTTA
>NC_068985.1:46465320-46466165 GCF_001194135.2 Octopus bimaculoides
TACACCCTTGCACATTGCCACCATCTCTCTTACTGCCTCTCACTATCTCTCTCTCTCTCTCTCTCTCTCACCGGGGTAACCATGTATCTCCACTACAGCAAGACACCTGTTTCTGGCCTTCTATCATGTTGTGACCTCTCATCACCTGGCACAAAGCTACTTCTTCAATGCCACCCACCTCTCAAAAGATCTCTGTACTGCAAGGTACTTAGTAATTGTGCTGGTGCTGGTGCCACATAAAAAGCATCCAGTCAAATCTGTGAAGTGGTCGGCATTTGGAAGGGCATCCAGCCATAAAAAATTAAGTGATGATGTATATCCATTCCAGACATGACTATTTCGTACAGATGTGTAAACTTTAAACAAAAGCAAATGAAGCACACTGCTCTGAAACATTCACTGCATTTGGGTCCTGCAAACAGAACCCAAATTCAGTGACTGCAGAAACCCAGCAAGAATTAAGATGTAAGTGTGTGGATGATTTCTCCTCTAAAGGGCTGAGCTTGTTAGTCATCTTAAGTCACATGAGCCACTGAGAAACCAAACTACCTGTTAGATGGGTCTACTGCCAAGCACATTACTGTACATTTGTACTGTAAAGGAAAATAAGTGTCACATCTGTGAACGTTCCTGCAGAACGAAAGCTGGGATATAAAGCAACCTGTATGCACATGGTGGTGCAATATTCAGTGACGTGATGTCTCTCTCAGGACAAGAAGTAGCAATCAGCACAAATAATATATATATATATATATATATACTCAGGACCATGGGGTTACAAACCAAACTCATTAACCACATGTGTGTGTGTGTGTGTCTATATATATATATATATGTGTGTCTAT
>NC_068985.1:46466275-46482257 GCF_001194135.2 Octopus bimaculoides
TAATAAATGAGTATATGCATATATACGTACAAATATGTGCATACCTACATCTACCTGTATATATAGGTGCATATCTGGGTACAGGACGTTGTAAACAAAACGTAGACAAAAAAATAATAATAACCAGAGTACAGAAAACACACAGGCCACATAGAGAACATTTCCCTTCATCAGCTGCCACCATTCTAACACAGGCGTTTCGAAGAGTTAGGGCAGGACGCATCGTTAAAATGGCTCTTCCCACAGACCACAAACTAAATTTTTTCCCCCAAATTAAATTTGTACCATGCAGACAGAGAGAGAGAGAGAGAGAGACACGCACACACACACACACACACACATGTGGTTACTAAGTTTGCTTTCTAACCCCATGGTCCTCAGTTCCATCCAATGCACAAAATTTGTTGACAGAAATTTGTGGAAAGTTTGTTGTGTATAATGTGTGTATATGCAGTGTGAATGCACAAGTTTTATTTTCCATGTGTTTGCATTGATATGATTTGTGTGATGTTGATGTTATGGTTATGATCTCCCATAGATTATTTCCTGTAACTTGTTAGCTTAGATATTTAGTTATAGAATTCTGCTTCAGTAAGTCTTATCCAACCCATGCCTGTCTGGATAAGTGGATGTAAAAACAGTGACAGCAGTAGTGATGATGTGTATATAGTAGCAACCATAAACCTGGATAAATTTTCATATATGAACATTAAAACATTTCAAATTACATGTTGTGTAATATCTATCTCATTTGTTTAGCTTTGAGCCAATGTCAAACAGGAAGAGAGTAAAGTGCTTCCATCTTGATGTAGTTTTTAGAAGCAAGAGTTAGATTAAACAAATTAAAACTGCAAATGACATTAACAATGTCTATTAATTTTATAGAAAAGTATAAATGCTGTGTTAATGACTGATTAGTAACATTGGACTAATTAATCAGTTTCTCTGTTTTGATTTTCGAGTTTTAAGTTCAAATCCTTTCATTGTTGATTGTCGAGAGTTTGATTTTCTTAAGACTAAAGAATTAAGTACCTAAAAACAAATATGTAGTTTAACTCTTTAGCATTCACGTTTCTCCACCAAATGTAATGCTTATTTATTCACATTATTTAAAAATTTTTCTTGTAGCCTTGAGATTTCGATGATTTGATTGTTTATTTTTAGATTAACATTGTAGGTTTGGTGTGAGAGGCTGGATCTGGCCTGCTTTTTTACATTAAAATATTTTGGTCAGATTTAGCCAGTTTAAATGCTAAAGGGTTAAAACAACAACCCCAAACCCAACTATGTGACTGTACTAAAACTGCCAATCATGTCACAGAATGTCATCCACTACTCTAAGTCATTGGTTCTTGACCGGGGTCCATATAAGATTTTGTTGTTAAAATTTATGTGCAATAAATTGGTTGTTTCCACAATACACAGAATATTCTAACATTTTTTAAATACAGTTCTTAATACTTTATCTTAAAAATATGATTGGAGTTTTTAGACTTCAAATAGCTATGAAACTCCCCTCTTCACAGGAATCAAATGTAGTAAAAAATGGTTGAGAATCACCATTCTAAATCTATTCAAAACTGGAATTATTCAATGACTGCAATAATAACAACTAAGTCAGTGAATGGTTTTCTTGAGATTTCTTGTATTTGTAGCTATATCTTGAATTCTGTCATGTAAAAATTATCTTTACATTGAATCAATTTTATTTGTCAGTATTATTTTTTATAACCTGCTCATGACTGCAAATATTTTCACAGTTTTTGTTTTTATTTCAGGTTGAGAGTGAAAGTATTGCTGCCAAAGATGGTCGAATCCACCCTGGGGATCAAATTCTGCAGGTATTTCTTTTTTTTCAATTATTTCCTTTATTGGTTAATTTTATATCCCCTGAAATATTGCAATTTCTTACTTAAACCAACGGAGGAGTCTCCTCTATTTGGTTCTTTGACCTGCTAAACTCAGCAGCAAAAATCTGCCTTAAATCACAGCCCATTGTCATAAAAGAGGAAATACACTTTAGATAATGTGGTTCTCAATAGGCTTAAAATGTCAGGATGGCTGAAGCACCTTTGGCATAAGTATTGTTCATTCTGTGCTAACCCAGGCCTGAACAACAATAGAATCAATGTTTTACGTAACCAATATGAATGATGATAGCTAAGATTCTTTAGGTCAAAAGAGTTTTTCAGATAATATATAGAAGCACATACAATCATTGATATAATTCTTAGACAGAGCATCTAAAAATACCAAATCCAATATCGTCAGTTATAAATAAAATTTAAAAAATCCTTTTACAGCATCTCTTAATGTCTGCTGACTCATTTAGAATTTAAATTCATAATGAAACATCTGTACAGGCTTAGTCGTATGGTTAAAAAGTTGGTTTCATAACCAACAGGTTTGAAGTTTGATCATATTGTGTGATACCTTGAGCAGGTGTTTTCTGTAATGGTTTTCAGTTGATCCAGTAGTTAAAGTTGCAGAGAGAGAGAGAGAGAGTGATAGTGCATCAAGTTATATCCTTATATGTGAAAAAGATATATAAAACTTAACCATTCAATAAAATGCAATTGATAAAAAAAAATCTTGAAATTGGTGCTCTAGCATGGCCATGATCCATTTACTGAAGGTAGGGATGAAAGAAACATTGTGTTAAAGTTATGAACTACAAATTCTATTTCGTTATTGTTTTCAGTCTGTGCTGCTTTGGCTGTGAATTTAACCCACCCTTCATGATTTAGCTCATAAGTAGCTAATCTTCTGCATAAAATATATTCAACAACAATGTAAGGATCCTAGTTGAGCCTATATTAAACAAGGGTCTCACTTCAGTTGGAACTAAAACTTGAGCTATGGTGCTGTGAAGAGACAAAATAACTGACATTTCAAGCAGAGCCTTTTTTCAAAACAATTTGATATTTCCTCTCTCATTATTACACTTAGTTTAATTTCCCCTCACAACAGTGTTTTGTTGGTACATTTATCCATTTCCTGGTTTCACATTCCTTGTCCTTTCCTTTATTTACTATTCCAATAGAAGCTGCAAGTGATTATACAAATTTCTTGCTATCTACAGTGATTTTCCCCCAAGAGTTCATAGTGGTATTTGGGCCATGATAGTCTAGCCTGCAAGTCATCTTTAGTGGTACAAGTAGTCAGGAGTGTTTATTATTAGTGTATAGCGTAACTGATGTTACAAGTAATGTCGAGATAGATTTCATGATTATTCAGGGCAAGTACAGAGTGGAAAAGAAAGGCAAAGAATGTGTACAGGGAAGGAAGAGTGAATAAAATAAATACACTGATAAGTTACACAAAAAGAAACCCAGCTTGTATAAACATGAGAATATCAACTGTCACATACACATACACACATATATGACAGAAGAGCCTTTATATAAGCATATGTGGAAGGAAAGATGACAGCTAAAATATACTCCACCAATGTGAGAATGAAAGATGGAACCAGATATAGGGATTTAATGTGGAATCTCCTTTCTGTGAGTGTAGGACTGTCATGCGCTTGATTAATGTCCATTATTGGATTCACTTTATTGTTTGAAGTATTGAGAAATAACAAATTTTTTTTAAAAGTGCAAGATTGTGTTTTTTTAAAAATGCAAGATTGTGTTTTTTTAAAAAATGTGGAAAAATTTGATACAAATGCAAAATAAGGTTTCTGGTTTAGGTACAAGGCCAGTAGTTTTGATGGACGAGATTACTAGATTAAATTGATACCCTTGAATTGTTCTTCATTTTATTGACCTTGGAAGGATGAATAGTAAAGCTGATGTAGATGGGAGTTGGTTTCATAATATGAAAGGTTACAGTTACTCATGAATTTCACCCTTCAGATTTATTCCAACTTCCAATTCACACACGCACGCACACATTTCTAATTGTAAAATATCATACAAAAAAAGTGACATTTACAACCACAAACATTGGTGCAGTTCTCTATTGCTGTGTGTACCAGATGACAAAGAGCTATGCCACTCAGTTAGTCACCGTGACCCTTCAACCCAAACCAGCAGTGGAGAATAGATGTTACACCCCATTATGGTCCAGTGATTAAATTAACAGACATTTGTACAAACATTCTTTTGGGAAATGTTTTTTCTTTAAAACAATGTAGATATGCATACACTTAACACTTGCATAAAATATAAATTGGGAGCATTCAATCAATCAGTTTGCCAATATATTTTCTGTTGTTTGGGTGGTGAGCTGGCAAATGCTTAGTGGCTTTTTAGACTGTCTTTATGTTCTGAGTTCATATTCCACTGAGGTCAACTTTGTCTTTCATCCTTTTGGGGTTCATAAAATAAGTACCAGTTGAACACTGGGATCGATGTAATTGACTTAACATTTCCCCTGAAATTACTGGCCTTGTGCCAAAATTTGAAATCAATATATTTGCTATTATAATATCAAAAATGTATTCCTCTTGAGCATAATGTATCAACACATATCCTGGATACACATGTTGCCTTTCCAAGAACTCTGAAGTGATGACATTCTACTAGCCCCTCTTGGATTGTTTTGTTTTGTTTTAGCTATTTGGTATTTCTGTTTTACAAATTTCATTTTTGGAATGTCAACTGAGGGGGATTTGGTAACTATTTCTAGCAGTTTGAGTGATTATATAACGGCCATATAGTTGGCTCATTTTCAAAAGTTTGACCTAATAAGTGGTGTAGAATGTTTTTAGTCCAGGAAGATAGGGGTTATCCTTTCATACATATGTGGATGAAACTTCAATATATTCCTAGCATGGTCTATGTATTAATGTATAGAGAAGGTTTTTGTATATGTGTATGCAAGAGTGTGTGTGTGTGTGAGTTATCACTGTATGTGTTTACAATATTCTAGACATATGAAATGAAACCTATACATCTTATGTGTCACTAACGAGAACAGCTATATCTTATAACATGTTACATAAAGTTATGTACACATTTATATACTCAAGTGTATATATGCACACATACCCACTCACGTGTTAAGTGCACAAGAGCTAAACATAATATATGTACGTACACTCATTCACATTTACTTGTCTTACCCCTCCCCGATATGCATACATGCACCTCAGCGGCTTCCTAGATCTACTAACATAAATGTGCATATTTGTTGCAACATCATGTAAATGTTCTTTGCTGTCTGATATGAGAAGATCCAAATGTGAGTGTGCATGTGTGTGTATGTATGTGTGTGTATTATATTTATAAATTGTCAGTAGTTCATATATCCCAAAAAGAAGCACACTCTGAAGCATATATATATATATGTGTGTGTGCATACACACACATGTATATATATATATATATATGTGCATACACACACATATATATATATATATATATATGTGCATACACACACATGTATATATATATATATATATATATATGTGTGTGTGTGTGTGTGTGTGTGTGTGTATGTATGTATAAATATATCAACATTCAAATAAATGTGTGTGTATGTCTGTGCTTGCACACACATACACACAAGGGAGCTTGGAGTGAAAGAACTAGAGGTTTCTTTTAACACCAAGCAATATAATGGCAATCATTGTATACTTTTGTAGTTTTCCTTTTTAGACAGCACCATCAATTAGTGTCAAAGAAGCAAACTGGTAAAAATGCTTTAAGCACATCAAAGTGGGACTAGTTCTAGTGACTATATTAAACAGACCAGGCAGTGAAATTTTTCAAACGAATCCTGCAACTCTACTGGTTAAATTGATACTGCTTGCAGATCTATTTTTATTGGTACTCCCCATATCACTACTCCCTGTACCTCTGCCTTTTAAATCGATAATTGTTGCAATTCTGCTGTTGGAATTTATACTTTCTCCAACTCGTTTCTACAGACACTCACCATAACTCTTACTATCACTCCAGTCTTATCCACCCTATATTTTTACTCTTGCCCTTTTCCCAACCAAGATCATTTCTGCAATCACCTTTCCTTCTACCCATTTTTTTTCAAACACATTGTCCTGAATGCACAGTGACATTATAGAGTAGTGAGAATCCCTTCTGCGTTGCAAGGTAAAAAGTAACCTTACTATACTGGTGACTCAATAAAATGCTCCAATTTACATTTTATAAAATGTTTATTATAAGCTGATATTATTATTGTAGAATCTCAGATTAGAATAAAAACATCTGGGCTTCAAAGTGTTTATTTGTTTTCCAAGTTTAGTCTTATGTGATAATTCCAAGTGATTACTTTTTGAATTTACATTGACACAATCTCTTATGATTGACACATCTGCTTGTGGCATTTATCCTTTGTTGATCAAATAACAATTGACACAATGTTTAAGTATATAACGATGTGGTTAAGAAGTTTGCTCAGCAATCATATTGTTCAGAGTTTGTTCCTACTGCATAGCACCTTGGGCAATTATCTCCTATCATTGTCCTAGGTTGACCTATGCCTTGATAAGTGAAATTTACTAGATAGAAACTATGCACAGATGTACTGTGCATATTCTTGGATCACAAACTTAATTCATCATCCAATTTAGCGCCACCGTCTGGGTCTGGGGTGGTTTTTGTAGAGTCCCTTTTGTTGCCATGATTTAGACCAGTTTCTGATTTGTGGTTTCTTCCATTGCTTTCTTACTACCAGTCTTGGAACAACATCTGTAAAATGTCTCCTCTTTATATCTATAAAAAAAAAACAACAACAACAAAGGATTCCATGAAAATCTCTTATATGACTGGAAAAAATAGTTTAATAATGGATGGTATTATGGCTAATGTGAATTAGCCATTGGCAACCTATGTCTAGCAGCAAAATTGTACCAAAGTAAAGCATAACATTTGATTAAGAGACAGTATAAGCAAATGGAAGAAAGATAAGAGTTGGATGTGGAGATTTATTACAAAGTTCTAGCTTATGTTTATATAAACACGGCATTGTGTGCCATTCAAAAACATATAAGGTGCAATAGTTTGCCCACACTTTGTGTAAGTGATGCAAGCTGTGTATTAGCTATACGAGGGGGTGCTGAAAAGTTCCTGGCTTTAGGTAAATGAAAATACCAAGAGGATCCATTGATTATGATTATATTCAACATGTTCCTCTCTCAGATTCACACACTTATTGCAGCAGTCCTTCAGTTTTTCTAAGCCCAGTGAAAGAACTTGGAAGGTTGGGTTTCCAACCAAGCTTTTTGTGATACCCTTAAAGCAAGGAACTTCTCAGTACCCCCTTGTATATGAGGTCAGTGCTGGTTATATATGAGGTGTATTTGCTACATATGAGATGTGTGTTGGCTATAGGCAAGAATCGTGCTGGCTATAAATGAAGTGTGTCAGTATGTGTTCTAGCAAACTAGTTAAAGAAAACATTCTCTTGTTTGGTATCTTTGTGAAGAACACTAGAAATTATGTTAAACCATAGGTTTATCCCATCTAATAAAAAGGATTTTTCATGCATTCCACAAAAGTCTTGAACCACTGCAGTTAAAGTATAATGGATAAATTTTTAAGCCATAGTTGTTGTCATTGCTGTAATTAACCTTGTTTAACTCTTTAATGTTCAGATTACTCTGTCAAATGCAATGTTTATTTATTCCCATTGTTTTGAATTAATCATGCATTACCTCATAACTTCAAGATTTCGATGATATGATTGTTTACTTTTAGAAGGACATTATAGGGTAAGTGTGAAAGGCTAGATCTAACTAGTTTGAACAAAAAACAAGTAAAATATTCAGGCCGGACATGGCCAGTTTAAATGCTAATGGGTTAAACTTAGGTATTTTTTTGTGGACATGCAATTAAACTAATTAGGCTTTTGCTGTCTTGCTTTTTAGATTCAACATTCATATTGGTAAATAGTTAAATTGGAATAAAAAGTTCATCTAAATAATGGTAGACAAGCAGGTCTAATTTCTTAAAAAGTCACCATCATACCTAATTAAAAAAAAAACAAAAACAAAGTTTAAATGAAAGAATTGTTATCTTAATTTCTTTAAAAGATTATTATTTAGTCAAATGGTTTGTCTTAACAACAGTTTTCATATACAATTTTGAGAGATCAATCTTCAAACTTCATAAAAATATACTAAGTATTACATATATACTATTACTAGCACTATTGCTGCTTCTGACACTACTACTGCTACTACTTATTTAAATATGAGCAAAAATCAGCATTCAGAAATATTTGGAAATGTGTTCTATAAAGATATTCTTCATTCATTATAAAGAAATATCATTGTTGTAGCCTAACTTTTGTTTGAGATGAGTTTATGGATTGATAAACTATGGGTTTCTTTCTTGTATATGGAACCAACACTTCAGTTCTGGCCAAAGTGTGTTAATAGTTGCAACAAAGCATCTGCTACCTAATTTAAATATTTCATGTGTGAAAATCAGTGATAGAATGTGTTGTTTATGTTATTGTGCAATCAACCTGTTTCTGTTGTATTTCACGGCTCTGTATATTTGTAGACTTTTGAGATTTATAGGTTTTCAATATAAGACAGCAGTGTTGCACTGATCAAATAAATTGATTGGTGCTTGGGTTGTTATCAGCTTACAGATATACTTGTTCCAACATAGAACAGCAGCTCAATAGTAAATTCTTGAATTATATTTTAACAAGCACAGGAGTGGCTGTGTGGTAAGTAGCTTGCTTACCAACCACATGGTTCTGGGTTCAGTCCCACTGTGTGGCACCTTGGGCAAGTGTCTTCTACTATAGCCTCGGGCCGACCAAAGCCTTGTGAGAGGATTTGGTAGACAGAAACTGAAAGAAGCCCGTCATATATATGTATATATATATATGTGTTTGCATGTCTGTGTTTGTCTCCCCACCATTGCTTGACAACTGATGCTGCTGTGTTTACGTCCCCGTAACTTAATGGTTCGGCAAAAAGAGACCGATAGGCTTACAAAGAATAAGTCCTGGGGTCGATTTTCTCGACTAAAGGCGGTGCTCCAGCATGGCCACAGTCAAATGAGTGAAACAAGTAAAAGAGAGAGTAAGTGCGTTTATTTACCTTGTAATTCTGTCATGCTAGACTTTGTTCTTTAATCCAATGAGAATAGACTTTGGGATATTGGGTTGTTAAAGGTTTAAAATCACCTCCCGGTTTCCTTCTTCATATCAAAGTGTTGGATCGGTTACATTGTCTAGATCAGCTGGACCAGAATTGTTTCATTGCATTTGTGTGTGGGGTGAGTGTGCATGGAAAGAATTCTGATGCACGATATTCTAGTATTAAAAAATTCTCAAACTATTCTTTTTTTTATATGCTGATGTAGTTGTGTACATGTATCCGATTGCAAGTATTTCAAAAACTAACTATGAAGAAATATTACACAGGCATGGTTATGTGGTAAGAAGTTTGTTTCCCAATTACATGGTTCCAGGTTCAGTCCCTGTGATTGGTACTTTGGACAAGTATGTATCTCATTTCCATCCCCCCACAACCACTTGACAACTGGTGTCTGTGTGTTTATGTTTCTGTAACTTAGTGGTTCAGCAAAAAGGACCCTTGGAATAAATACCAAGTTTAGAAAAAGAAAAAAAGTACTTGGGTTGATTCATTCAACTAAAATTCTCGAAGGCAGTGCTCCAGCACGGTTGCTGTCTAATGACTAAAATAAAAGATTAAAAACCTGGTGTCTGCAATTTATTTGATAGCTACTATAGATCGAAAGCTTACTATGTTATTTGGTTAGTATAGGAGGAACCTTAGTCTAAAGATGTATAAGTCACCTGGAGAGCGTGACTTGATTAATTACTAGTTCTAGTTAACCATATAGAGAGAGCCTTCAGTTTTTTTTTTTTTTTTTTTTTTTTCTTTCTGATACAATTTCAGTACATTTAGTACAGTTAATTTCCTCTCTGTTTGAATCCAGATAGAAAAGACAAAACAGATAGGTGGAGTTAAATGAAATGGAGAATGCAGAGCAAAGCTGCTACCAGTTCCTTTATTCTTTTACTGTTTTCTTCGTTGCTTCCAGGGTTTATGTTGATCATGTTAATCTCGGTACTTTTCAATTACTATTTGTTCCATTACTGAGTTACAGGAAACAACGTCATTGTCTCTAACACACACACACGCAAAAATATGACAAGTTTCTGCATAGCTTCTATCTACAAGATTCCTCTCACAAGCTATTGATCAACTTGAATCTATGGTAGAAGACGCTTATGCAAGGTGCCTTGTTGTGGGATTGATCTTGGATCCTCATAACCATGCCTCTGTCCTTGCATAGACTCTAGAAATGTCTTTTAGCTAAACCTATGAACTGGTTATAGTTAACTGTCCACTTTAATTTGAACAGACAATCATAATTTTAATGCTAGAAATAGTTTCAGTAAATATAGCACAGATTATTTTAGCTAAAAAAACTATGTATTTTTACATTTGAATCTATTAATTACTCTCCTAAATCATTGTAATCAATACATTTTGTAGGTTACTTCACAATTTAGCTTGTTCTCTGAAAATCATTATGGTAAAACAGCATGAGGTATTTTCAGTATTTTTCTTCATCCTGATTGCCTGCCAAAAATTCATTTATTAGAATGAAAGTCAAAATGTTAAAATTATTGATAACAGATTATTAGTCTAGAAAAACAGTGCAGTCTTATAACCCTGTAAAGTCTTTATATTTCACATTGAATCTTAATTAAATTTCATTTTTAGTGTAATCATGAATGACAGTTTCTGTTTTATTTATCATGCAAAGAAGTGGTACAGATTTGAAGTCTAAGAACTTCATATTCTAAAGTTTGAGTTATAACCTGTGAAACATTAAAATTCAAGGCTTAGTATTTCAAGTTTTGTTCATGTTATAATAAATTCTATGACTTCAATAAAAGAGAAAATAAATAGATAAATATATAAATAAATAAAACCATACTTACAAGAGGATAAAGGGATACTTTATATAAATTAGTGTTGGTGCTGTAACAATGCATTAATCTGTTTTGAAACATGTTCACTTGTGGCAAAGTTGGATACATGGAAAGTTTTTTAAATTTTTATTGTTGTTGAAGAGATCAGTGAACTGAACGAACATATTGTTATAAAAAAACGTGCCAGAGAAAGTTAATCTGATTCACTGGATGAATAAAAAAAACTTATTACATGAAAAATTCATTACCAAATTTCAGGCTTATTGTGACATTTACTGGAGGTTATAAATAAATATAAACACATACAAACTCAACACATGTTTTTTTGTGTATCATATATATTTTTTATTATTTTGACTGCTTTTCATGCTGGCATGGGTTGGATATATATATATATATATATATATATATATAATTTTTTTTTATCTCAATATTAAATCCTGCTTGATTTGACCATAAGCATTGTCTGGGATGATTTTATATATATATATAAAAAACGAAAAAGTATAACAATATTGAAAAAAGTAATTTTAACATTAGGTTTCATCTGGAAACTACATTCTAGATTTCTTTTACCATTTCTGTAATGTGTGTATATATGTATGCTTTCTGATGTTTTAATTTTCTCTTTTTTTTCCATTTTTTTTTGTCTTTTTTTACACCCTGCAGATCAATGGTGTTGAACTTCATGGTCGAAACCAAGCAATTAAACTTTTTTCAGAGTCCACATTGGATATCTGTCTTCTTGTTGCTCGCCATCAAATCCAGGTAAAAATAACCAGCAATATTTTACTCTACCTCCGCTTCCAATATCAATTTTCGTTTCCTCAGTTTCACTTATTTCTTACATAACTGTTCCAGGAGCTTTTGTTGTTGCTGCTGCTGTTGATGATGATGATGGTGTTCTTGTTATCATTATCATTTATATAATTATTTTTTTTTCGACTGTCTTTTCTTCTGTTGTTGCCCCTCGGGGTTGGGTGAGATACTCCTTCTCCCCTGTCTTTCATTCAATTCATGTCACTCAGTTTTGTCTTAGCTTTCTTTTTGTTGTTCCTTCAATTTTCTTCCCCCCCCCCCTTTTATTCACTTCATTGCATTGAAAAAAATCTTCTCTAGCCTCTGGCTACCAATCTAATAAAACAGTATATAGGTACAAGTTCCGCTGCCTGGCTTAATCTAAGAATTTTTTCATAGTTCTATATAGTTTTTTATTTTCTTTTGGTAACCTTTCATTTTTATTCTTTGTGTGTGTGTGTAATTTATGTAAAATCAATGAATAATACATACATACATACATACATATACATACATATGTGTGTTGATAGTAACAAGTCATAGTATGTATCAAAGGAATGCTTTTTGTAAATATAAGTGGATGTGTGTCTCTATAAGACACAGATATTGATTAATTTTATAAGAAATGGAAAAAATATGTAAGAATGCAAAAAGACTAGTAATTCCTAAATTTGCACTTAGTCAATTTATCAGTTCCTAAGAAATAACTAATTTTGGACAGTTTATCATTAGTCTCAAGAGGAAAGGCCTTTATTATTATTATTATTATTAGAATCAATTATTAAATACAAGTCAGAAACAAATCATTATTATTATCATTACTACTACTACTACTATTTTTGTTATTATCATTATCATTGTTGTTGTTGTTGTTGTTAAGGCAAGGAGATGGCAGAAATCATTAGAACGGCGAGCAAAATGCTTAGTGGTATTTCGTCTGTCGCTACATTCTGAATTCAAATTCCACCAAGGTAGACTTTGTCTTTCATCCTTTTGGGGTCAATGAAATAAGTACCAGTTGAGTACTGGAGTTGATGTAATCGACTACCCCCCTCCTACAAATTTCAGGCCTTGTGCTTATAGTAGAAAGGATTATTATTATCATTATTATTATTAAGGTGGCGAGCTGGCAGAATTGCTAGCATGCCAGGAAAAATGCTTAGCAGCATTTCATCCATCTGAATTCAAATTCTGCTGGGGTTGATGTTATGTTTTATCCTTTCAGGGGTCAATGTAACTGACTTACCCTTCTCCTGAAATTTCTGGCCTTGTGTCAGAATTTGAAACCATTATTATTGAGTGAGGGAGCAGTGCATGCCATCAAAGTGACACTGGGGTACAAATATACAAAGCCCAGTATACCCATCATGACTACCCATCTGATAAGGGTAAACCAGGCCCATGCATCACGACCATATGTACGCGACATGGTGATCTCATATCAAGATAAACAGTATATGACCTTGCAAATGGGGCCCAGTTAGAATTTTCCTCAGGTTTAGTAGCCCCTCCCACTCAAAAGGTCCCTGCATAAGGTTTGTTTAAGAATGATGAATGAAACATCCATGTTTCCAGAAGTGAATTATTCAAATCCCAAAGAATTCCTCTCGACACCTGGCTATGAAGCCCCCCCCCCCACTACCCCTACTCATGATCAGAGATGCATATATCATCAGCCACTAAGAGACATACTCAACTGGTTAAGGTCAAGCAAATCTGTGGTATTGAGCAGATATTTGCTGTAGCCCATGTTTTATACCAAGACAAAACATGTACATTATTATTATTATTATTATTATTATTATTGAGGTGGCAGGCTGAACAAAATGCTTTGCAGCATTTCTTCTAGCTTTATGCTCTGAGTTCAAATTCCACCTCGGTCAACTGTACCTTTCATACTTTTGAAGGCAATAAAATAAATATCAGTTGGACACTGGGGTTGATTTAATCAACTTACCCCCACCTCCCTTAAAATTGCTGGCCTTGTACCAAATTTTGAAACCACTATTAAGAGGGTAAGCTGGCAGAATTGTTAGCATGCCAGACAAAATGCTTAGTGGCATTTTGTTCATCTTTATGTTCTGAGTTCAGAATCTTTTCAGCTTAACTTTTCTTTTCATCCTTTTGGGGGTCACTGTAATCAACCAGCCCCTCCCTACAAATTTCACTCTTAGTGCCTAAAGTCGAAAACATCATCAATAACATTGTCTATATTTAAGAGATGGGCAATTATATACATTATTTTTCAATGTTATTATTATTATTATTATTCAGGTCACTGCCTGGAATCGAACTCAGAATCTTGAGGTTAGTAGCCCGCACTCTTAACCACTACGCCATATGTCCAATAATAATAATAATAATAGTGATAATAATGATAACATCAAAAAATACCTTAGGAATGAGAACCCAGGTTCGAAATTTCCCCAAGACACCTGATGAAGGCCGGGGGGTATATCAACCAAAACATTGTGTTAACAACAAACAAGATGAGGACAAATATCCATCAAATGTAAATTAAGTAAATAATGAACATTGTCTTTGTCATAATTGTAACAAATACCTTCTTCACACAGCATGATGTGGGATAACTTTCCTTTTGTGCCATATTTTTAACAGGAAAAGGCTATCAATAAATTCTTTAGGTGATCAATAACTTGGAAGTTGGGTTGATAAATTGAAGTCATTTATTTATTATTAATTGTTATTGTTAGTTCTAAGTCAGGTCTGTGATTAAAGCTATTCCAGTAATGGCCCTCTCATCTTTATTCTTAGTATGGTGTCACTCTAGAACTACATTGCACAATCTGATGGGTTTTTCTTTTTAAGTGATAAATTGATGTGAGGGATAATTGCTTACTATTTCTAGCAAGTGTGGAGGTGTGTGGCTTAGTGCTTAGGGTGTCAGCATCATGATCGTAAGATTGTGGTTGCAATTCCTGGACTGGGCGACAAGTTGTGTTCTTGAGCAAAACACTCCATTTCACGTTGCTCCAGCCCACTCAGCTGGCAAAAATGAGTAATGCTGCGATGGACTGGCATCCCGTCCAGCTGGGGGGAACACATACGCCATAGAAACCGAGAAACCAGGCCCATGAGCCTGGCTAGGCTTTAAAAGGGCACATTTATTTTCCTTTTTATTATTTCTAGCAAGTCAGTCAACAAGGTTTTATATCAAAACAGATGTTTGGAAAACATCTTTGAATAAGAATATGACTGAAATTGTATCTGTTGAAATTACCTGCTACCACACCTATCTTTTATTTGTTTTAATCATTTGACTGTGGCCATGCTGGGGCACCACTTTGAAGGGTTTTAGTTGAATTAATTGACCCAAATACTTCTTTTTTTTAAAGCCTAGTACTAATTCTGTTGGTCTCTTTTGCTGAACTCCTAAATTACAGGGATGTAAACACACCAACACCAAAGAGACATACACACACACACACATATATATGACGGGGTTTCTTTCAGTTTCTGCTTACCAAATCTACTCACAAGGCTTTGGTCGACCCGAGGCTATAGTAGAAGACACTTGCCCAAGGTGTCACGCAGTAGGACTGAACCCGGAACCATGTGATTGAGAAGCAAACTTCTAACCTCACAGTCATGCCTGCACCTAGTAATGATACTATTTGGGTGAAGAATTTGATTAAAGTCTGATCACCTTGATATGGATATTGAACAACACTTCATTCAATATGACCTGTTTTGGAAGTGTTTCCTTTATGGGATCGTGTCAGTTTTGATTAAAAAGTGTTACTCTTGTTTCTTTCATATATCCTAATCTATGTACAGTTTATTTTTTTCAGTTGTAGCATAGTAAAAATATTATTTTAAATATCATTTCTGAACTAATGAGTGAGAAGGACTTAAAAGTTGGGTCATGTCATAATGGCTTGGCTTACATCATGTTTACTTGGGTGATATAATTGAAATAAACTTGGGAAGCCAAAGGCATTCAATACTCCCCTTCCCCCTCTCTTCACAAATCAACCAATGGATGATGATTTCTCTTTTTGTCTTTTGCATATGTGTAGTGTGGGATAAAATAAAATAAAATTTGAATAAATGTGGTTGGATATTTTTTTTTTTTTTTTATCACCACAAGAAATAAAGTAATTTTCTCTGGCAAACATAGGCTTATTTACTAAAAGAAAAAAAGAAAAAAAAATTTTGGTGTAAAATAAACAAATAGTATATTAATATAGAAAGTAAAAAAAAAAATAAAACTAAAATTAATATTGTGAAATAAAATAAAATAAAATAAAAAGAAAATAAGCAC